>NC_090451.1:78305214-78609714 GCF_031143425.1 Pleurodeles waltl | reverse complement strand
ATGTAAGAGAGGGAGTAGTGGGAGGAGGGCGGGGTTGTAAGAATGGATTTGGTCTCTATTTTGGAAGATGGCAGTGAAGAACCTGAAACTCCTGTCTTGGAATGTTAACGGTCTTAGGGTAAAGAGTAGGCAGAAAAGGTTGGTGTAATACTTGAAAGACGCTCCATTTGTGTTGATTTTACAGGAGACTCGTCTTTCCAAAGAAGAATGTTTTGAAGTTTTTGAGCCATGAAGATGGATACAGCAGATAGCTAGTTCTAACTGTACAAGTGATAGTAAGGGGGTGGTCATTTTAATTAAGAATCATCCTAACATCACTTTTGTGGAAGGCCCTATGGATAAATCTGGGAGATGGGTGTTGGGGAAGTTGTCTGCTTTTAAGTGTGTCTTTATGTGGGTAGGATACTATGGTCCTAATAGAGATGATATAGGTCCACTGAGTGAAGTGTCAGATTTTCTTTTACAATATTCAGATCCTATAATATGGGCGGGAGACTTCAATGTTGTATTGAATTATGACCTAGATAGATCGTCTGGTAGCAGGTCAAGAGTAAATGAGAAAATTAAGGCTCAGACACGGGTAAATTCCAGTGGGGATTACATGATGTTTGGAGGGACAAGAAGGGGTCGGTGAGAGGTTACTCTTATAACAATAAGAAGTATCTGCATCAGTCTAGAATTGATTATTTTCTATTAGACAGTGACCTGAAAGATTATGTTGAGGCAGTAACACGTATTGGTGCTCATTTATCAGATCATTCGGCGGTCAGTTTACAACTTAGGCTACCAACAAATAGGAGTGAAAAAAAGTGGACTCTAGATAGAACATTGCTATTGGAAGTTGAGGTGGTTATGGAGTTGCGGGCAGAGGCAGAAGCATTGTTTAGGATAAACCTGGGCTCAGCCTCCTTAGCGATAGTTTGGGATACCTTTAAGGCCTTTCTGAGGTGGCGACTGATGAGGATAGCCTCATATAGGAGGAAATTATATAATGAAGAAATAAGTAGGTTAGAAAATCAAATACGACAATCTGAGCAGAGACTGCTAAGTACGGACCCTGAAGAAGAAATTGATGAGTTATGAAAGCAACGACAGACAGCTAGTCTGGAGCTGGCAGCTCTTTTAGACAACAGGATTAGATTGAGATGTGAGGCTAATAGCGTGGCCACTCTGAGTATAGTGAGAACAATAGCAAAATGTTGGCATGGAAGTTAAAATCGGGTATAGCCAGAAATCGGGTGATAGAAATCTGAGATGAAGATTCGGGTGAGATTAGGAAAGGTAGGAAGCAGGTGGAAGAATTGTTTTTTATTTTAAGGAATTACATACTGAGGATTTGGAAGCCCCTTCGAAGGCAATGAGGGGATGACTTGGGGAACTAGATTTACCCACTTTGAATGAAGAGGAAAGAAGCGTGGTTAATGGGCCCTTTAAGCAGGTAGAGATAGAACAGGCCATTCTTTCTGGTAAACTGGGGAAAGCACCAAGACCAGATGGGTTACCCATTGAGGTTTATCGAGCTTTGGGAGGCAGTATTCTTGAAGTTTTAAAGCAATTATGTAATAATATTATGGGGGGGCGATGAGAATCTCCATCCTTCTTGGAAAAAAGCTATTATTACATTAATTTTAAAACCAGGTAAAGATCCTAGGAAGTGTGAATCATATAATCCAATATCATTGTTAAATTGCGATTATAAAGTCTTTGCAAAACTTCTGGCAGACATATTAGGGATTGTTATGGGGAAGCTCATACACACAGACCAGAAAGGTTTTTTGAAGGGTAGATACATGCACGAATTAATACAGGGCTTGGTAGGGTTGATTGATTTAGCCACTATGCGTGTGCCTTTGGCTGTGGTAATGCTGGATGCAACAAAGACATTTGATAGATTTAATTGGCACTATTTGAATATGGTATGCAAATTCTACAACCTTGGAAGGCAATTTATTAGAGCATTACATACAATTTATTATGACCCCTGTGCAAGAATTTTGGTTGATGGTTTAATCACTCCCCCGATAAAAATAGAAAGAGGGACAAGACAGGGGTGTCCATTATACCCATTACTGTTTGATCTCTATATCGAACTATTATATGCAGACGATCTAATGATTTATACTTCTAATTTAAGTCAGGCCAAGCCAGTTCTGGAAGAATTAATGGAAGATCTTGGGAGAATTTCTGGCTATGCAGTCGACAATCAAAAGACCAAAATTATGGTGTGGAATATGGAAGTAAATGATTCAGTGAATGCAAATGAAGAAGTTTAATATCTGGGGATTACTATAACGCAAGATATATGTAGAACGTCGGAAATACATTTTGGTCGGGTTATGAGGGAGGTGGATCTGTTAAGGAAGAAATGGCTTAATCTTCCACTAACCATTATAGGTTGGATTAATGTTGTAAAGATGGTGATTGTACCCAAACTAACTTTCATTTTTAACTCATTACCATTAATGTATGATAAGGCTTCTCTAAAGAAGCTTCAGCAGTTTTATCTGGGCATCGACAGGTGTTTGTATATCGTGGAAAAAACTGATGGAAGAAAGAAAAGGGCGGTCTGGCGGTTCCGGATCTCCAGTATTACGCATGGGCTTTTCTGTTGAAAAATGTAATGCAGATTTTTAACTTACCAAATGGCTCAGATTTGGGGCAGGCGCTGATTGCTATGATGGAGGGACAGGAGGTACAGAAACGTTTTTTTGTATAAGTTCGGGGACTCTAAGTTCTTTAAGAAAATTTGATTTAAGATACTGCAGGATTGGGCAAGGCTTTGGCATGAGGTGAGAAGGACCACAAGGTTGTCGTACTACAGTAAGTATGCTCTGGTTTGGGACTCTCTTCGCTCTCCGGAGTAGACTAAAGATGCTTTGGCTACTCCATTGAAAGAGGCAGGACTAGTGCAGTGGGGGCATTTGTGTTACAGTGGAAAAGTCAGGGAGTTTCAAAATCTTAACATGAAGGTAGGGGGAAGGTTGTCCAAATTTAAATACCTTCAGATAAAGAGCTGGGCAAGGAATGTGACTGAGGAAGTGGGAAGTACTAATAGTGTGGAGGATCAGATGCAGCTGGATACTCCGTTGAAGAAAGAAGTGACTAGATGGGACTGGCTGAATATGGATATTGTCGATGGGGAATTTACCCTCCCGGAAGAAGTCTGGAGAGAGTGCTCATCTTAAGGATCTTTGGCAAGTATATACTACACTTCTTTACAATACTGTTAAACCTGTTACGCTAAGAAGAAATAATTTATTTTCAATTCACAGAGCTTTCTGGACTCATACAAAGCTCTCCAGGCTGAAACAGGATAATATGGTAAGGTGTAAGAAGTGTGGATCTGTATCAGCTGATGACCTACACATGTTTGTAGAGTGTCCCCAACTTAGTAAATTATGGCAAGAGGTGGGTGAAGCAACTAAGGCAATACTTCCCACAAGCCCAAAGGTAAGACAGTTGGTAGTGATTTTTGGCTGCTCACATGAGGCGCAGAAGATGGATAGAGATGGAGCTAAACTGTTGTTTTACATGATGCTTGTGGCAAGAAGGGAGATATGTAGGAAATGGGTTAGCACTGCCCCCCTCCCCCCCCGCCCCCCCAACCTTTGTTGAATGGAAAGACTATAATCTATTATTTTTAAATTAGATTTTGATAAGGATTGTAAGAGAATGAGATTTTGGAACCCTCTGAAACAATGGCTGGGAATTGGGGAGATATAGACATGCAGGGATTATACTCTCTCCTTAGTGTTCCATATTGGATTTTATGCAGAAAGAGTTCCTAGACAGGGGAGAAGTGGTTGGAGATGGTCTGCGAGCAGCTAGTGAGAACTATGCTCCCCCCTCCCCCCCAAACCCTTCTCCTCCTCTCTGTGAAGGGAAAACTGAAAGGTAAATGAGGATTAAAAAATATAAATAAGTGGGTGGTTTGCCCACTGTTTGGTACTGGAGAGTGCAAGGCCACAGTCTCTCTAGTGGGTGGTTTGCCCACTGCTTGGTCCTGGGGAGTGCAAGGCCACAATCTCTCTAGTTGGTGGTTTACCCACTACTTGGTTCTGGGGAGTGCAAGGCCACAGTCCCTCAAGTAGATGCCTTCTTCCACTGGTTCTGGAGGGGGCCATGTGCCCAGTGTGCTTCATCCTGGCTAGTAGGGGGTGAGTGGATGCCTTCTTCCACTGGTTCTGGAGGGGGCTTTGTGCCCTGTGATGCAGCACATGACGGAGTGCAAGGTCACAGCTTCTCACCTGTGTGTCCTACCCACAAGATTTGCAGTGGGCAGGATGCATAACACTCCATGGAGGCAGGACTACAGTCCATCCGCGGGTGGCGACGGCTGCACAGTGGTGGCAGTGCTGGTGTTGGTGCTGCCAGTGGTGGGGGGAGGCTCCAGCCCTTCCCCTGCAGCGTCAGACGGCTGAAGCGCCATGGTTCGTGGTGGGGGCTCAGATCCTGTCACAGCACCAGGCCTCCTGTCCCTCCTGCCTGCAGGGGCAGGCCCTTTGCAGCTGGTGGTGCCTCCTTCCCCTTGCCGTGTGGTGGTGCCTCCTTGCCCTTGGCAGCTGGTGGTGCCTCCTTGCCCTTCCCCTTGGCAGCTGGTGGAGGCACATTGCCAGTGCTGATGGGTGTCTCCTTGGAGCCCCTCACACCTGCAGTAGCTGCCGAAACTACAGTGGCTGTGGCCTGGGTGGCTGAGGTGCTGGCCTGGGTTCTGCCCACCCTGGCCCGAAGTGAAGGACGGTGGGGTGGGGTGGGGGGAGGGGAGGAAGGGAGGGAAGAGGTCAAGGGCGGAGAGGAAAAGCTTCTTAGGGACTCTGGGGTGGGAAGAGGGTGAAGGTTTGGGAGTGGTTGTAGGAGGTGTCTGCTGTGTTTTGGTGCAGGTGCATGGGCTGGATGCTGTTGTGAGGTGGATGGCTGTTGGGTGTCTGAGTGCTTGTGTTTGTGTACTTTGGGAGGATGGGGCACAGACAGTGGGAGAGGACACAGGACGGGTGCATGGATGTGGGAGTGGTGACTGCCAGTGAGGCGCGTGTACTCATAGGCGTGATGGTGATGGAGGCAGTGGGTGTGGATGTAGTGCATGCAGGTGTGAGTGGAGATGCTACTGGGAGGGAGGTGGACGAGGAGGAGGAGGGGGCCACAGTGGAGGCAGTGGATGTTGGTATGTCTGCTTCTGGATGGTGTTTGTGTGAGTGCCTGTGGGATGATGTATGGTGCTTGTGTTTGCCTGAGCCACTCCTGTGTGTTGTCTTGGGTGCATGCTGGTCTGAATGTGTGCTTGGGATAGGTTGGGGTTCAGGGGAATGGGACTGCGTAGAGGAAGTTGGAGGGGGGAGGCTAGAGATGGGGACAATGGCTGCCATCAGGGAGGAGGCCAGAGCCTGGAATGATCTATGTTGGGCCGCCACGCCAGAGTAACTGCCCTCCAGGAATGCATTTGTATGTTGCAAATGCCCTGCCAGGCCCTGAATGGCATTCACTATGGTTGACTGCCCAACAGAGATGGATCATAGGAGGTCAATAGCCTCCTCACTCAGGGCAGCAAGGCTAACTGGGGCAGGGCCTGAGGTGCCTGGGGCGAAGGAGATGTCCACCCCACCACCAGGGAGCTTCCATCGGAGCAGATATCACTTTCAGAACTGTCCCTTCCAGTCTCCGCCGTGGTGCTCTCCTCGCCCTCTGTCCCACTGGTGCCCTCACCGTGGGTGGATTCGGCCTCCTGGGCCCTGTGGGATGCAGCTCCCTCCGTCACCGGTGCCTCTGCTCCTCCGCCAGATGATGCTAATGCACAGAAGGACAGGGTGACAAAACAAAAGGGGGGGGGAGGGGGACGACAGAGGATACACTTGGTCAATGCCAGCAACAACACCACCATTGGTGAACAAAACACACAGGGGACAGCCCTATGCACTACCATTAACAATGCTAGTCACCAGGCCATGGACAGTAAATACCTAACGCCAGTTGCCGCATACCTGAGATCCACAGATCCCTGCCCAGTTGTGGATGCCCACTAGCTTGTTTGGGGGTGGAGTGCATCAGCCCCTGCCCAACATGGAACCTACCCTGCAATGTCCGGCCTGGCCAGGGGCACCAACAGGCACACATCCCCCACCCAGAGACCACCCCTCCACGCGCAAGTAGTACATTGGGAGCTGTACTCGCCCCCTTGTGGCTGCTGTGATGGCCTCCAGCACCCATCCAGCTCCGCATAGGCCACCGCCAGTATGCGGAACATCAGGGGGGTCAGGGTTCGACGGGCACCCCTTCCTCGTTGGGAGGCCATCTCTAGCTGGGCCACTGTCTCAGGTCCTCCCACCGTTTGCAACAGTGGATGCTCTGCCTGCCATAGACCCCCGGGGTCCGCACGTCCTTGGCGATGGCACGCTATATACCCTTTTTCTGATGGGCGCTGACCTGCAGAAAAATAAAAATAGAAAATGGTATCAGTCATATCGTCTGGCCTGTTACTGTCATGGCCCACCATATCCCTCCCATCCCCTCACGAATATACATTGCCCACCATAAATGCAGCAGGCTGCCCAGGACCCCTCAACCCCCCCCACCTACACGAGGCCTTCACACACAGCACTCCATGCATTCATGCCCCATTCATCTTGCACACAGTGTACTCACCTGTTGGTCTAGATGCCCATACAGCAATCGGTACTGGGTAGGACCCCATCCACTAGTCTTTCCAGCTCCGCAGTGGTGAAGGCAGGGGCCCTTTCCCCAGTGTCTCCAGCCATGGTCGCTTCTAGACAGAGGTCACAGCAGCACTTGCAGTGTAGCTCCTCTCCTCTCCTGTTGAGTGTCAGGTAGCAAGTGAGTGAACAGATAGAAAATGGCGGTCACGTCCATGGCGGTGCATACCGTCACCGCCGGCGTACATCACCATTGGCTACTGTAACCCATAGGGCCCAATGATAACCAATGAGGAGTTGCACGGCGGTACTTGACTGCCTCCTGCAACGGCGCAAAACGTCAGCGTCATTACTTTATTTCCACCTATCCCTCCACACAGGACAGGCGTCCGCCATTTCATGGGGGGGCATGCCATTGAGGAAATGTCGGGAACTGACCGTTTGCTCATCGTTTTGCCCCCTACATTACAACCGCTGAGGATGATTAGGAGATGGAGACATCCCCCGTGTAGAAGCCCCTGGTGGACTTGGCAACAATGGAGGACAGGCACATTATCCTCACCTACAGACTTGATAGGGCCACAATACAGAAGCTGTGTGCCCAATTGGAGGCAGACCTGATCTCAGCTATCCGTCACCCCACTGGGATCCCCCCTCTTGTGCAAGTTCTATCTGTTCTCCATTTCTTGGCAAGTGTCTCCTTCCAAGTGACAGTGGCCTTGGCAGCAGGAATGTCAGCCAGTGTTCTCAATAGTGCTGACCAGAGTGTTGTCTGCCCTGATGAAACACTTGTGCAGCTCCATCGTATTCCCCCAGGTGGAGGATTTGGCCACAGTGAAAGCTGACTTCTTTGCAATGGGACATATTCCCAACATTGTTGGGGCAATTGATGGTACACATATTGCGTTTGCCCCCCCCCCCCTTTTCCCGGAGAAATGAACAGGTGTTCAGAAATTGAAAGAGCTTTCACTCAATGAATGTTCAGATAGTGTGCATGGCGGACCAGTACATCTCCCATGTGAATGCAAAGTATCCGGGATCTGTGCATGATGCCTTTATCCTGAGGAATAGCAGCATCCCATATGTGATGGCTCAACTCCAGAGGCACTGGGTGTGGCTAATAGGTGAGCTCATGGTCCCCAACCCAGTGTATGTTGGTATATGGGTGTAGGGTTGGCCTTAAGGGTGAGTGTCTGGCTAACAGGTATCCTCAATATTTGCAGGTGACACTGGTTACCCCAACCTCTCATGGCTCCTGACCCCTGTGAGGAATCCCAGGACAAGGGCAGAGGAACATTACAATGAGGCATATGGGCGAACAAGAAGAACTACAGAGCAAACCTTAGGCCTCCTGAAGGCCAGGTTTCAGTGCCTCCATTTAACAGGTGGTTCCCTGTCCTACTCACCCAAGAAGGTGTGCCAGATCATAGTTGCATGTCTCACAACCTTGCCTTGAGACGCCAGGTGCCTTTTCTGCAGGAGGATGAGGCTGGAGATGGCCGTGTGGCAGCGGTGGAGCTTGTGGACAGTGACGAAGAGGAGGTAGAGGATGAGGATGTGGACAACAGAACATCTATAATTCGACAGTACTTCCAGTGACACACAGGTAAGACACTGTAACTTCACCTTCCATTGCAGTTTTGTGTTGTAACATTTCACTGACAGGCTGCTGTTCCCACTACTATGGCCACTTACTGTACCCTTTGACATGTCTATTCACAGATATTTGTGCCCTACTCTGGCTCCTGGTGTATTGACTGCAGCACAAAACAGGTCATACCTATGTATACATTACTGTACAGTCTAATTGCATTGTCTACAGATTGTTAAAGGAATACATACTTAAATCATTTGACATACTACATACTTGTATTTTTTCAAAGGGTGTATATTTCATTGCTGAAAAGTTAATGGGGATGTGCAGTGGGCTTGGGTGATGGTGGAGGAGTGTCCAGGATAGAGTCCATTCTATTTGTATCACAGGTGCGTTCTCCAAGGGGGCATAGGACGTGGAGCAATGGCAGTTCAAGGTGGACAGGGTGACAGAGTGGGACAGAAGGGTGACAATCAGGAGAGTCTTATTTCCTGGCAGGGGTCATGGCAATGTTCTCTGGCTTCTGCCTTGATCGCAGGTACCATTTGTGGGGTTGTTGTCCTTTTGCCGGGGGAGGGGTGCTGGTGGCCTTTTGGTCCTGTGGCGGGGCCTCCTGTCCACTAGCGTCAGCGTGGAGGGCTGTTCATCTGTGTGGCCATGTCTGCCAGCACCCCTGCAATGGTACCAGGGTGGTGTGGATGTCCCTGAGGTCCTCCCTTATCACCAGGTACTGTCCCTCCTGCAGCCGCTGGGCCTCCTGCAACTTGTCCAGTATCTGGCCCTTCATCTCCTGGGAATGGTGGTGTGCTCCCAGGATGTTGGTGAGTGCCTTGTGGAGAGTCGGTTCCCTGGGCCTGTCCTCCCCCTGTCGCACAGCAGTCCTCCCAGTTTCCCTGTTGTCCTGTGTCTCTGAACCGTGTGCCCACTGCCACTGACCCCAGGTCCCTGATCGTCCTGTGTTTGTGGGGTTGCCTGAGGTCCCTGTAGTGGTGGACACACTGCTGATTGACGTTTCCTGGGGACAGTGGTATGGGCCCACTGGGTGGGTGCTGTGGTGGTGTTTCCTGAGGGGGTAGGCTCTTTGGTGGTATGAGACTGTGCCTGGGTAACCAACTGTCCGGAGGTCCCTGATGAGCCAAGTTGGTCATCCAGATCCAGGCGAGCAGAGCTGCTGTCATCACTGTGGACCTCTTCTGGGGGGGGGGGGGGGGACTGGTTGTTGCTGGCACCTCCTCTCCAGTGACGTTGGGTGTGGGACCTGTGGCAATGTAAATGCAGTGTTAATGTTTCTGCATGTGACATCTTGTGCATGGGTGTGTTGCCGTGTATGGTTGTGAGTGCCCTGTCAGCTTTGCCTTGTGTGAGTAGCTATTTTTTAGGCTAGGTGACTCTCTAGTGTGCATGCCGTAGTGATGGGTGTCCATGCAGGGCTGGGAGTGATGTCCATGCATTGGTGGTGCATGCAGTGCTGGGTATTGGGATGGGTGGGTTGTGATGGTGGGGGTGGGGTTATGTGATGGCATGCAGGGAGGGGGGTGATAGTAATAGAGAATTGACTTACCAGAGTCCAGTAGTCCTGCTACTCCTGCCAGGCCCTCAGGATACAGTATTGCCAAGACTTGCTCCTCCCATGTTGTTATTTGTGGGGGAGGAGGTGTTGGTCCACTGCCAGTCCCCTGTACAGCTATCTGGTGTCTTTCAACCACGGAATGCACCTTCCGCCATAGGTCGTTCCACCTCTTCCTGATGATATCCCTTGTTCTGGGGTGCTGTCCCACGGCGTTGACCCTGTCCACGATTCTCTGCCATAGCTCCATCTTCCTTGCAATGGATGTCTGCTGCACCTGTGATCCGAATAGCTGTGGCTCTACCCGGATGATTTCCTCCACCATGACCCTTAGCTCCTCCTCTGGGAACCTGGGGTGTCTTTGTGGTGCCATGGGTGTAGTGTGAGTGGTGTGTGTGAGGGTGTGTGGTGTGATGTGTTGGGGTGTGTGCTGTGAGGTGCGCGGATGGTGTATGGGTGATGGTGCTCTGTGACTCTGGTTCTGTGGGTGCTCTTGGTGTGTCTCTCAGTTGTCAATTTCTTTGAGTCGTAAAGGTTTGTGGGTAATGTGTGTATGTGTTTTATAGTGGTGTGTTTGAGTGTCAGGTCTGTGTAGTTTGAATTGTCCAAGGTGGTGTTGGTTTGTATGCGTGTGTGTATTTTGCGCACAGCAATATGTATGCCTATGGTTTACCGCGGTTGAATGTCCGCCGCGGTGATTTGTGGGTCATAATGCTGTGGGCGTAGTTCTGTTGGCGTAACAGGGTGGGTTTTAAACTGACCTTTGGGCTGGCCGACTTGTGTTTGTGTCTGTATAGTGACGGATTGCTATGTGTGTGTCATAATATGGGTAGCGGTAGACCGTCGCAGTATGTTGGCAGCAGTCGGCATGGCAGTAAGCGGGACTTACCGCCAATGTCATAATGAGGGCCTTAATCTCATTGATGAATTCCAGTTGGATTCTTACTGGGATGCAGCTGAGAGGCACCATTGAGACAGCCCTTTTGCAGGCTTTAAATGCCACTTGTGCAGTGGTATTTCATGTCTTCTTTTGAGTTACCTGCTCTCTACAGCACAGTTAAACATGCTCTTATTGATGTATTCAAAGAAGGGATCAGTGTTGAGGGTGTTGTTTTTGAATGGTTTATGTCCTACAGAATATTGACATCTTAGATTAAATCAGACCATTCTTAGCCCTGCCCTCCATACATAGAACAAAGAATTCTTCAAGGATCCATTTTGGCACTAGCTCTTCAGTCTTTACATGTTACCCTTGGGACATCCTCAAGAACTTAGGGATTCTATTCTGCCAATATGTAGGTGACAGCTTCAGGGTCTCATCTTCTTGCTCAATTTTATTTGTGATAACTGTGACACATCTAATACTATATACCTGAACAGAACCACAACACTGTAGTACAAGCACCTGTTCTCTCACTGCGAGGCTACGGCAACTAACTGGTCTTCCAAAGTTTATCTTGCACCACTGAAGGGAGCGTTCAATGCAGCACCTTGTTTTATCACTGGAAGTAAAAGATTTGATTGAATCACTTGCATACTAAAATGTTCAAATGTAGCTTGATCGTATATAAGATTACTGGAATTCTACATTAAGTTGAGCATTCCGGCACCCTTCTCTACCATGCTAAAAAGCTGTATGTTTCTAGAGGTCAACGGTTTCTCTACAGCAATTTGATTCCTTCTTGTTGGAACCATCCGCATTTACAACCCAGTGTTTTATCTCCCATTCTCTCATTTAAATCTCATGTCCTTTATTTTCGTCCTCTGGCTATGCTCCTCTTTGTTTGATTTTTCATCCCTTTTTATTTTATGTAGATTCTTTTAAATCATTTGCTTATACCCCCATCATCTTGCCAAAATCCTACACTGGCTTCCTGTTGTGGGTTACTTGAGAAGGACCTTAACACCATTCGGGAGGCCTTATAGAACCAGATAACTCGCTGTAGTCTGTCCCAAATCAGTAATGACTTTTATTCTTGTTTGTGTACTTATTTTTACATTCCTTAATAGCCCTCTTTTAATCATTCCTTTTCTATTATTTCTTGTGTTCTTCTTTTAGTCTTTTTTTCCCTCTCTTTTATCTCTCCTTTTCTCTTCTCTGGTGGTCTTGTACATTATTCTCCCTCTTGTCTCTTTCAGATGTGCCTCATGGTCCCATTGCCGCCATACAGGAGCATATGAGGAAACAGAAGACCGAGTGGAAGAAGGTAAGTGTGTTATTCTGGGGACATGTATATTTTATAGTGCTTATGGGGGGGTAAGTGAAGGGCTAGTGTCAAATGTGATCACTTTGTGACAATTCGCTGAGATTTTGTGCTCCTTATAGTGAAATTATGAAGTGTTTCAAACGGGGGGGAAAAAACACCATGCATTTTCCCTTAGGAGTTTAGTTCTTTGCGTAATTGTCCCTTTTGATTTGTTAATATTGCAGGGTCCCCTCCAACCCCTCCCTTATCTTTATTTTCTCGCTTTCTTTTTAGCAGGGCGCTAGCAGAGCCGTGGATATGGGCATGTACCTGAGCTATCCTCGTCCCTCATGGGACTTGGGCTGTTGGGTCCCAAAACTGGGGCTTGTCGATTACGTTGGCGTTCTGTTTTCCCTGGAAACTCTCCTTCAAGCTCTCCTCCACGTTTTCGTCGGCTTGGTTTTTACTCCGGTTGCGGTTGCATGCGTGTTCTCTTCTTCCTGGGCCTTTGTGCTCCTCGTTCGGTTCCGCAGCGTCTTGTTGTTCCTCCTCCTCCTCCGTGCACCTCTCCTCTTCTGGGTTCTGTCCGAGGACGTGCTCACGCAGGTATGAGATTCCTTCTACCGTGCCCCTGGGGCACGCTGCTGTCGGCCCACAACCCCTTGTGTATCTCGGCGGGCCCGATAACCCTGCTACACTCCCTTTATAAAACTCCTGCTTTCATGTTTTCTAAGCTTGGACTACTGCAGCATCTTACCAGAGCTCCATTGTAACCAGGCATACTCTTTTTCTTGTCGCACGGTATTGTTTAGCTGCTTGTATAATAAGTCCATATTTCTGGACTTCCTCACCTGGTGAACATCACTAGGCCTCAGACTGGATACAGAAACTTTAATAGCTGCCCTCAGATTATAGAGGCCCTGACTCCAGCTCATTGCTGGAAACCACACCCTGGTGGAGTCACTGGAGCCATATAACTAACATCCTAGGACACTGAAGTCATTTACTCATTCATTTTTTCTGTGCCTGTTGAGGTGTGGATTCTGTAGGGAGATAGAATATCAGACAGGAAGAGTGTTATCAAAGTTAAATAACTTTTTTCATTTGGTGCCCTGTAGATTTGTACTTTGTTAGAACATGTACCTACATCTTTTTTTATATATTCTAGTTTTTCATGTTATACATTTGGAACTATATTAGTCAGTGAATGACACGAATACAATGAGCAGTGTTTGTGGTTTTTAAAACCACAAAGAAGAAAAATGTACTTAATTTAGGTAGTATTCTTTCTGATGAATATGCTCTCATTTAACAGACTTTCTTGGTTGTACTTTTGTGTCATTGCTACATCTATTTTAATTGCCCTTTTGATATGTGGAAAATTAGGCATTCATTGATATAACTGGCTCTGTTTGATACAAGTGAGTGGCTTCTTCATCACTCCCAGCAGTGTTGACTTGCAAACCCACAGATGATACCACTAACTGGAGCCACTGAGCTGCAGCTGATGAAGGATTCCAGTTCTACTCTGAATTAAACACCTGATAATTCTGTGCGATGTGAATTTTTCTGGTCTGCTGGGGCACATTATGCAAAACAGGTTTTAATGTGTTTTTATCTGATAGAGACTTCTGGCTGCGTCCAACTGGATCCTGAACATTTTGCATGAGCAGAATCGCTGCACGTTGTCGTTCGGCTTCATTCGGTTCCACTCAGCGGCGTCAACGCTAGAATTGACGTCGTGGTTACCTATATAGGCACCACACAGGCGCATCAACGTAAGCTTTTGTTTCCGCACCAGTTTGCGCTGACCCAGAGAAGAGCTACCCCTTTGTCTTTTTTTTGACAGGTTTTTTCAACTTTGTAAGCTATTTTCGAAAGTGTGTTGACGTATGTCTTCTCAGAAGGCAGGTTCTAGGCTATGTCAGTAACAGACCTGCACTTGGTGTGCTTATGGTGTCTTGAGCGCGACCACAACTGTCATGCTTGGACTGCCGGACCATGGCACCAAAGACTTTGAGGGGGAGGTCCCTAAATCTACTTGAGGCCTGGTGTTTGACGCCCATTAGCGCGACTCCTATGAGATTTCAGTGCAGATCAAGAAGGTCGCAGGACTGCCCCAGGAGCTCCAAATTGTCGTCCTCTTACTCGAGGCTCTCTAGACACTTGGGGAAGAGGCACAAGAAGAAGTCTAAATGGACTTTGACTTCACCTGGTTTCTCGGCTGACTGGACTGGTGAGGAACATCAGTGTTCCTGGCATGGTTCTGCGAAGCCGTTGCCAGATCCAACTCAGTACCTCCCTGTTCTGATGGATACAACTACCTGTGGATTCCTCACCTATTGAATACTCCCATTGCGCCAGCATTCGACGGAAATCTTCTTCCTAGCTTCTGCACGTCGACGAGGACGTCACAATTGCCCACGCGACGACGTCAGTTCCCTTTTTTTCCGTGCCATTCGAAACTGTTATCTTAAAGGGAGCTACTGTTGCTGCTCGACATAGTTACAGTGTTTTTTGGCTATTTTTTACTTTCAGACATTACAATGTCGCAAAGAAAGTCAGGATTCAAGCCCTGCCGAGAGTGCGGAGGCAAAATGTCGGTAACGGACCCACATTCTGACTGTTTGTGGTGTCTTAGTTCCGACCACGACGTTGACAAGTGCGATTCTTGTCAACGTATGAATCCTAAGGGCTTGAAAGAACGTGAGGCCAAACTTTTTCTTGCGAAGTCAAAGAAGAAGGAGAAAAGACATCACCGAAGTCACATCAGCTTCATCGGGACTCCTGGCGTCGTCGAGAATCTTGACGCCGGTCGAGTAAGGAGAGGTCTCATTCGAGGTCACCTTTGACTCGACGTCGAAAGACTTGGGAAGTTAGTCCCACTGTCTTGCCCCAGCCGCCGACGCCGTTACCATCTCCGACTTCACCAATGTCACCGGTTAATCCTCCTCCGGTGTTCGAGGTTCCACAGCCTCAGGTGTTTTCTCCGTCCATGCAGACGTTGGGACCGGCGTCTATGTCGCCTTCGAACCAGGCACCTCCGTACCCGGCTTTCCCGGCCCCTGGAGCCGATAGTACCGCATTCTGGAATGCGATGTTCTCCATCTTCCAACAGATGGCTCCAGGTGGTGGACCGGCTGATCCGTCAGGTCCTTTGGCCTTCAACATGGGTGCTCCGGCTCCACTACGACCGGCACCCTTTATGCCCTTTCTTCCCTTGGGAAACGTGGGCTCGACGCCGGTATCGGCGCCTGTGGCTTCGGCTCCTGTGGCGTCGGAGTCTCAGCCAGCGACGCCGACTAGACCTCCACCGACTCCGTAACAGTCTTCAGTCCGTCCTGCTCCACGTTCGGCTCCGAAGAAATCCATGGCGCCGTTGGATCTGGCGTCTGACGGATCCGAGGATCGGCGTCAAGCTTCGACATCTGCTGATGCCATGTCGACGCCAAGGATAGAGGAGAGACTGCATTCGAGGAGTCTTGCTCTTCGCATCCTTGAAGAGCAAGAATACCGGAGACAGGCATTGGAGGAAGGGGAGATTGAGGACTCTTGTGAAGGTCTCCATGGCTTGGACACTGCTAGTGGTCTGGACACCTCTCCTGAATGGGACTTGTCATCACCTGGGGAGTACACAGAGGAGGCAGCGACTTTTCAGGCTGACTTTTTGGACCTCCCTTTGCCGGTGTCTGAGACCAAGCCGAACATCTTGACAGAATTGTTGCACCCTGCCTCAACAACTGCAGAGCCACTTTTGCCTTTTAATGAGGCGCTACTGGACCCCATTATGGAAGTCTGGAAGAAGCCGGTGTCATCTTCGGCGGTGAATAGATCTGTGGCTCGGAGATATCGGGTTGCACCGGCTGACCCAGGCTTTCTTTCCAGGCATCCAACACCTGATAGCCTAGTGGTTCAGGCTTCTTGCTCAGCCCGATCTGCTCCTGGATCCTTTCCAGCTGTGCCCTCGGATAGAGACTCCAAAAAGATGGACATGTCGTCAAAGAAGGTTTTCTCGTCATGTAGCATGGCTTTGAAATCCACCAATGCTACGTGCATCTTAGGGAGAAACATTTACGCCCTGATGGACGAGATTAAGTCGACGCACACTGAGGTTCCTCAAGAATTATTGAGCCTGGTTTCTGATGCTCAAGCAGCGGCAACCCAGGTTATTCAATCTGGGTTGGATACATCCGACTCTGTTGCTAGAGCTATGGGTACTGCTGTGGCTACGAGGAGGCAGGCCTGGCTTCGTAGCTCTGGTTTTTCCTCTGATGTACAATCAACCCTTTTGGACCTTCCTTTTGATGGCGACAAGCTTTTCAGCGCCAAGGCGGATTCGGCTTTAGAAAGGTTCAAGGAGAGTAGGGCCACTGCCAAGTCATTGGGCTTGCAAGCCTCTTCTTTTGCTTCCTCCAGATTTTTTAGGAGGTTTTGAGGATTTGGTCGTGGTTCCTCCTCCTCCTTTCGAGGAAAATTCCAGCAACCCACCTCTGCTCTCTCCTATAGATCTTTCAGAGGGAGCTGTAGGGTCCGAACCAGGGGAGCCACTCAGCAGCACTCTGCCTCTTCCTCTGGAGGGGTGCAGCATGGGAAGCAGCCTTAGGCTTCCGCCAATTCCTTCTCACTCCACTCCTGTAGGGGGGAGGTTACTGAATTTTCTCCACAAGTGGGAGGTCATAACATCAGACTCCTGGGTTACCAGCATTGTGGGGAAAGGCTATGCCCTACCCTTTCGGGAGTTTCCGCCCCCTATCCCTCCCCGTCCCTCCTACTGTTCAGAAGAACACCTCCTGTTACTAGAACAGGAGGTTCAAGTCCTCCTTTCAAAGGGTGCAGTGGAGTTGGTTCCAGAGCAGGAAAAGGATCAGGGTTGTTACTCGAGATACTTCCTGATCCCCAAGAAGGATGGTCGATTGAGGCCAATCCTGGACCTGAGGATCTTGAATTGGTTCCTCAAACAGGAGAAGTTCAAGATGCTGACCCTAGCTCAGGTGCTTTTGGCGCTGAACGATGGAGATTGGATGGTGTCTGTCGACTTGCAGGATGCTTACTTTCATATCCCGATACTCAAGTCGCACAGGAGGTATCTCCGGTTTGTGGTGGGGTCGCAGCACTATCAGTTTGCGGTCCTCCCATTTGGTCTTACTTCAGCACCCCGAGTCTTCACAAAGGTGATGTCAGTGGTTGCGGCGGAGCTCAGAAGGATTGGGATAGCAGTTTTTCCTTATCTGGACGACTGGTTGATCAAAGCCAAGTCTCCGGAGCTCGTGCTGCATCACCTTCAGTCGACAACCCAGTTGTTGTTCAACCTGGGTTTTTCAGTGAATGTACCCAAATCTCACCTAGAGCCCTCTCAGCGCCTCCTGTTCATAGGGGCAGTACTGGATACAACATTGAGTCGCGCCTTTCCTCCGCCTCAGCGGATTCAAGACATTCAGGCATTGGTTCCAATGTTCCAAAGTGGAGCGGTCATTCCGGTCCTCAAGGTCCTACGCCTGCTCGGTCTGTTTGTTTCTTGCATTCTGCTGGTCACACATGCTCGTTGGCACATGAGAGCTCTTCAGTGGTGCCTCCGGAAGCAGTGGTCTTAACACAAAGGGGATCTCGAAGGATCAGTGAGGATCTCCGGGGACGCTGCTGCAGATTTAAAATGGTGGATTGCGGACGGCAATCTTTCCCAAGGTAGGCCGTTCTCGCAACCTCCGCCGGTGACCACAGTAATAACGGATGCTTCCACTCTAGGGTGGGGAGCTCATCTGGGGGACCTGGAGATCAAAGGTCTTTGGTCTCCAGTAGAACAGATGTTTCATATAAATCTGTTGGAGTTGCGGGCTGTACGTCTTGCACTCAAGACCTTCCTCCCATCCCTTCGCGGTCAGTCGGTTCAGCTCCTGACGGACAATACTACCGCGATGTGGTATATAAACAAGCAGGGAGGAGTAGGGTCGTACCTTCTCTGCAGAGAAGCTCTACGGCTTTGGTCCTGGGCAAAGGACCATCAGATTTGTTTGGTAGCAAATCATCTGGCCGGAGTCTTGAACGTGCGTGCGGATTCTCAGTCGCCGTTTCTCGACCGATCACGAGTGGCGTCTCCATCCGGATCAAGTCCGTCTAATCTTCCAGATGTGGGGGTTTCCTCGGATAGATCTGTTTGCCACCCGGGAGAATTCGCACTGCCCGTTATTCTGCAGCCTCCAGTATCCAGTACAAGGAGCGTTGGGGGACGCGTTTCAGATGACCTGGTGCGACTAGTTGCTTTACGCGTTTCCCCCCATACCCTTAATTCCTCGAGTTCTGAGGAAAATTCGTCAAGACCAGGCCCAAGTCATCTTAATAGCTCCGGATTGGCCAAGGAGGGTGTGGTACTCGGACCTTCTCTAACTCTCACTGTGCCCTCCGCTCCGTCTCCCTCTCAGGGCAGACCTCCTCTCGCAATCTCAGGGGCAGGTTTTACACCCCCACCTCCAGAGCATGCACCTTCATGCCTGGAGATTGAACGGGGCAACCTGAGTTCCTTTTCTCTCCCGCCTGATGTAGTGGATGTTATCTTATCGGCCAGGCGACACTCCACTAAATCTATCTACACTAATAGGTGGGCTAAATTTGTGATTTGGTGTGGAGAGAGGCAAATTGATCCCTTACGTGCTCACTTATCAGATATCTTGTCTTTTGCATTGTCTCTGGCACAGAGGGGTTGTGCAGTGGCTACGGTTAAGGGATACTTATCTGCCCTGTCAGCCTTTCTATGTCTTCCAGACCAGCCATCTCTATTCAAATCCCCTATAGTACTTAGATTTTTGAAAGGTCTTATTAACAAATTTCCTCCCACTCCTTTCATTATGCCTCAGTGGGATTTAAACTTGGTTCTGACTTTTCTTATGGGTTCCCCGTTTGAGCCTATGCATTCTTGCCCCTTAAGGTTATTGGTCCTAAAGACGGTTTTCCTGGTTGCAATTACTTCTGCAAGGAGAGTGAGTGAGCTGCAGGCTCTATCTGTAAAACCCCCTTACACATCTTTTTATGAGGATAAGGTGGTGTTGAGGACCAAGGCTGCTTTCCTACCGAAGGTTGTTTCACCCTTTCATATGGCCCAAACGATTACTCTTTCCACGTTTTATCCTCTGCCTCATCCTTCAAAAGAAGAAGAGAGACTACACCGCTTAGATCCAAGTAGAGCGCTAAGCTTTTATGTGGACAGAACGAAGGATTTCAGGCTGGAGGATCAGCTTTTCATCGGGTACGTGGGAAAGAGGAGAGGAAAGGCAGTCCACAAGAGAACACTCTCCAGGTGGGTCATTCTTTGCATTAAAATGTGTTACTCTTTAGCAAAGAAAGTACCCCCTGATGGTATAAGAGTTAATTCCACCAGAGCTAAGTCGGCCTCTTCGGCCTTGGCTAGGGGTGTTCCTGTGGTTGACATCTGCAAGGCCGCAACCTGGTCATCCCTCCACACTTTTGCGAAGCCTTACTGCTTGGACTCTGAGGTTAGGAGGGATGGCCATTTTGCACGGTCTGTGCTGCAGGATTTCTTGGTTTGACCATTCAGGCACCCACCACCGAGTGCGGTACTGCTTTGGGACTCTATTCAATAGGTGAGGAATCCACAGGTAGTTGTATCCATCAGAAGAACGAGTTACTTACCTTCGGTAACGATTTTTCTGTTGGATACATTAGCTACCTGTGGATTCCTCACAGTCCACCCGCCTCCCGTTGCCTGTCTGGTCTAACCAAGTTGTTCTTGGGTGTGCTCCTCTTGGTTTTTGAGGACTTGTACATATACTGTATATATGTGTATATATATAATTATTTGTGTATTCATTTAGTTATTTTATTCTAAAAATATATATATATTACGTTCTTGAAATGATGTATTTATCTTGAATGTCATTAAATATTGCTATTTGTTCATTTATCTCAATGGCCTATTATTCTCAGGCACATAAAAAATGTTGGTACTGACGTCGGCACGTCGGCGAGGCCCTCTTATTGCCTGTATGACGTCAGACGGCGTCGCATAAGCAATTGTGACGTCCTCGTCGACATGCAGAAGCTAGGAAGAAGATTTTCGTCGAATGCTGGCACAATGGGAGTATTCGATAGGTGAGGAATCCACAGGTAGCTAATGTATCCACCAGAAAAGTCGTTACCGAAGGTAAGTAACTTGTTCATTCTTGGAGCCAGAGTGACTCCGTTCAAATAAAGGACTTCTACAAGGCCATGCGCCGCATATGCAAGTGTACCGAACCCTCCTGAGAGCCTTTGGGCCCTGCGGGATTGGAGGAGGTTCCATCAAGTTCCAACCCGATGGCACCTGTTTGGCTCCAATGGGGTCTCATGGATCTAATCTCGAATCTGAATTGGTGCCGGTCATTCCAGTGCGACTTCCTCCAGTGTTGATGCTCCCTGCCCTGCTGTTGCCTGCCGCCAGCCCTATTCTCATTCCTGATGACTCTGAGTAAAAACGACGTTGATAAGTGTTGATTCCAGTGGCAGCAGGGCCCATTGGTCCTAGGTTGGTGTTTGAACATTTGCTGGAGCAGCCAGGCATGGGAGAAGAGTTGGAGGGGTCACTGGACCCTTTAGAATACAAATTAGAGACCCAAACGTCATTTGACTGGCATGGGGAACTAGGAGATGCCTTTGGACTGGACACCTCTCCAGATACTGGCTTGTTCTCACCACCTCCCATGGCTACAGAGGAGGGAGCATCCTATGCAGTGGTGGTGAAGAGGGCAGCAGAGGTCCTTGACCTCGAACATCCCTCTGTGGTGGTCAAGACTAACCTCTTGATGTAGGTGCTTCAGCCTGGGGCTTCCTCATCCAAACTCGTATTGCCCTTTAATGAAGCACTGGCTGGCATCCTGCTGGAAAGTTAGTCCAAGCCCGGCAGAGGGGCACCTGTAAACGGGACAGTTCTCGCTGCCATCGCCCTGCCTCGGTGATCCTAGTTTCCTCACCCAACACCCTACCACTGACAGCTTGATAGTTCAAACATCAACTTCCCATGGCCGCTTCCCTGGACAGGAAATCCAAGTGACAGGATAGCTTACACAAGAAAATGTTTTCTTCCACCAGCCTAATATTGCAGTCCGTGAACACTGCATGCCTGTTGGGCCATTATTCCCATATCTTGTGGAATAGGGTTGCGCAAGTGCTGCCACAGCTCCCGGAGAAGTCCTGAGCCATCATCTCCTAAGCAGTAAAAGACGGGAGAGATGTAGCAAACTTCACCTTTAGTTGTGGTTTGGATATGACTGACTCGCTGGGCAGAGCGGTTTCCTCCACAGTGGGCTTGAGGTGCCACGCCTGACTGAGAACACCTGGCTTTTCGGGTGATGTCCAGGCCATCCTCACGGACATGCCCTTTGACTGGACTCATCGCTTCGGAGAGAAGGCAGACTCAGCGTTGGCGCGCTTCAAGGATTCGCAGGCTGTGGCCAAGTTCATGGGCCTCTGAGTGACACCTCGTCCCCAGTCTGCCTTTCGCCCCTTTTGTGGCTATGGAAGGGGGGTGCCACCATACTAGCACTATGCCAGCCACTATTGTGCGCAAGCTTCCCAAGCTCTGTGAGGACTAGTTGCATTCCGACCCAGTGGGTCTGGTAGGCAGAAGTCATCCACCACCAACCCACTGGCAATTGCAGCCTCTAAACCCTCCTAGTTTGGTTTTGTAAGACTGGGGGTGCCCAATTGGAGGAAGAATCCAACATCATCAATCTGTCCTTATTCCGAGGGGAAGTAACAGCTCTCTTGGCCAAGGCACTTTGGAAATGGTTCCAATATCAGAAGTATGCAGTGGTTCTTATTCCTGCTACTTTCTGATTCCCAAGAAGAATAAGGGTCTTTGCCATATTCGAGACCTCCAAACTGTCAATCTCTTCCTCAAAAAGTTCAGGATGCTCACTTTGGCCCAGGTCTTGTCTGCTCTAGACCAAGGAGACTGGTTTGTAGCATTGGACTTGCAGGATGCATATTTTCACATCCCCATTCTGTCTGCCCACAGACGTTACCTGCAGTTCACTGTAGGCCACAAGCACTTTCAGTTCACTGTGTTCCACTTTGGTCTTACCAGTGCAACTCAAGTGTTCACCAAGGTGATGGTGGTGGTCGCAGCTCATCTGCAGAGGTCTGGGATTTCTATCTTCCCCTACCTCGACGACTGGCTGTTGAAGGCTGGCTCGTCCCAGGCTTTCGTCTCCCACCTTCAGACTAAGGCGGACTTCCTGCATTTGCTGGGATTCACTATAAACGTGCTGAAGTCACACGTGACTCTTTCTCAGTCGTTGCCTTTTATCAGCTCAGTTCTGGACACAGTGCAGTTTTGGACTTATCCTCCAGAGCAGCGAGTCCAAGTATTAAAGCTATGATACCAATGTTTCAGCCTCTGCCCTTGATTTTGATGAGAATGACTCAGAGGCTGCTGAGCCTCATGACCATTTGCATCCTGCTGGTGAATTATGCCAAATGGTGTATGTGGGACCTGAAGTTCCAGTGGGCACAGCATCGGGGAATCTCTCCGACATGGTCCAGATCTCTGAGGGACTCTGCAGTGGTGGCTTATGAACCGTGATTGGGTCAAATGCAGACTCCTCTCCCTTCCCCAGCCAGATCTGACAGTAGTGACAGATGCATCATTCCTAGGGGTATCCCGAGCTTCTGAAAATGAGCACTGATCCTCTGATCAGGCTGCCCCTTCAGGAGGATCTTCTGTAGCAGCAGCAGCAGGGAAGGGTTCTGCATCCAAACCTGTCAACTCGCCACCTCCTTGCTTGGAGATAGAGCAGCAATAGTTGATAGATTTTGACCTTCCTTCCAAAGTCTGTAACATTATCTTGCCAGCTAGGCATTCCTTCATTAAAATGGTATACGCCTGCTGATGGCGTAAATTTATAAAATAAATAAATATTGTACTGAAAAGTCTATTGACCCTCTTTCTAAATCTCTAATATTCTTCTCTTCGTTCTTACCCTTGCCCAGCAGGACTCTGCTCTGGGCACTCTTGGGGGATATCTCTCTGGTCTGTCTGCCTTCCTGTGGCTGCCAGACCAACCTTCTTTAAGTCCCCATTGTAAATAGATTTCTCAAAGGGCTTGTACATCTGTTTCCCTCTACATCCTTTATCATGCCTCAGAGGGATCTTAATTTAGTTCTCACATACCTCATGTGTGCTGTCTTCGAGCCGCTGTACAATTGTTCCTTCCGGCTGCTTACCATCAAGACAGTCTTCCTAGTGACAATAACATCTGCCCGAAGGGTGAGTGAGCTGTAGACTTCACTATCCAAACTTCCTTATCTTTCTGTGTTCCCAGAAAAAGCAGTGCTTCGCACCAGGGCCTCTTCTGATGGCTACAACTACCCGTGGATTCCTCACCTTATGAATTCTCCCAATGCTCCAACATGCGATGTAATTTTTTTCCTAGCTATCCACGTCGACGAGGACATCGCAATTGCTCGGCTCCGAACGCAACTCTGCCTGACGTCATTGGAGCCATAAGAGTCCTTGCCGGTGTGTTGACGTCAGTTCCCTTTTTCCGCGCCTTCGATGGTAATGGTTTTCTACCTCTCCATTGTATCTCAACTGTATCGAGAGAGTTTTTTTGTAGGGGCCATATGTCGGTGGCTGGTCAGCACGAGAACTGCCTTTGGTGGTTGAGCTCTGATCACGATTTGGCAGGATGCTCGTCCTGCCAACGCATGAACCCAAAGGCTCTTTCTGTCGAAGGCTAAGAAAAAATGAGGTCGGCGAAGATGGAGGACACTGGACACTTCGTTGCCCAGGTCATCGAGGTCTCATAAGAAGCAACATCGACAGCATGTGTCACGGCACCGCTCATCCAGAGACCAGTCGGCGTCTGTGACTTAGCGGTCACAGTGCCGCTAGACTTGGGTCGTCAGCCCCACTGTGACTCCACAACCACAGTCACCTGAGGCATCTCCGCCGCCGACTTTGAGATTTTGGAGTCACCTGCGAGTCCAACGGCTCACTTTTCCCCTGCATCCTCCCATGGTCAGGAGTTTGGGGCTCTAACACCAGATCCAGCGCAGCCACAGCAAGGGGAACTAGAGTATCCGGCCTTTCTGCTCTGGGAGCAGATCCGTCTTTATTCCTCAGTGCTATGTTTAGCATTTTTAATTGGGCGATGGTCCCCTCTGGTGCACCTGCTGGTCCAGCGGGTCTGTTGTCTTTTACACTGGCGTTGCCGGCGCTGTGTAAGCAGGCTTCATTTATGCCCTTTTTACCAGCAACACCTTTCAATGGTACTGGCACGGCGCAGAGGATGTCACCACCTCTACCCCAGAAAACAGAGCCAGTGGCGACACAGATGCTGGTGTCTGATAGATCTCGACGCTCTACTTTGGCACAGTGTGGATTCATCTCCTCCCTCTCCTTCAAAGGCCACTTCATTGACGTCAATTAATTCTTTATTGACGCCGCATTTGGAGTCTAGGCTGAGGTCTGGAAGGAAGGCCTTGAGGCTTCTGGAAGAGCAACAGTATCTAAAGGAATAACAAAAGCTGGAAGAAGGAGAAATCCCTGGGCCTTCAGATAATTTCCAGGGATTCGATTCTGCTAGTGGGTTGGATACATCCCCTGAGTGGGAGCTTTTATCCCCTGGAGGTGAACTCTCAGCAGAAGCGACTACCTACCTTTGGGTGAGAAGGCAGCACAATTTTTGGACTTGCCACTGCCTGCGTCAGAGTTAAAAAACAATATTCTGACTGAGGTTTTTACATCCATCGGCTTCCTATTCCGAGCCCCTTCTCCCATTCAATGACGCCCTAACAGAGTTCATATTAGGGATATTGAAGAAACCGGTTTCTACACCTGCAGTTTCAAAGGCTATAGCCAGAAGGTACAAGGTGGCTCCAGATGATCCACAATTTTTGTCCCAACATTCAGCGCCAGAAAGTTTGGTGGTACAAGCTTCTTGTTCTTGTAGAACGGCTTTGGGATCGTTCCCTACAACACCATCTGATAGGGAGTCAAAGTGCATTGAGATTCAAGGGTAGTAGAGCCACTGCAAAATCTTTGGGCCTTCAAGCTTCTTCTATGCCCTTCAGACCTTTCCACAGACTCAGAGGGTTTGGCTGTGGATCGTCCTTTTGTGGGAGGCAGAAGTCCCACTTCTAACAGCCTGCCAACCCTCTCTACAGGTCCTATAGAGGTCTTCGGAGAGTTAGAATGACGAGAGCCATCCAGCAGCCTTCCTCCTCCTCTTCAACCTTCGGGGGAGTCCAGCCAGGGAAGCAGCCCTAGTTCTCGCACCTTTCACCAGCATGTCCTACCCATGGATAGGAGGCTGTTATATTTTCTCCACGAGTGGGAGTTAATAACATCAGACTCTTGGGTGTTGAGCGTAGTAGGAAAAGGTCATGCCCTTCATTTTCAGGAGTTTCCTCCCCCCTTCCCTCTCCTTCATTCATTTTGCTCAGAAGAGCATCTCCTGTTGCTTCAGCAGGAGGTACATACCCTTTTTTTAAACGGTGCAGTGGAGTTGGGTCAGGGATGTCACTCAAAGTATTTCCTGATTCCCAAGAAGAATGATTGATTGAGGCCTATCCTGGATCCGAGGATTTTGAATTGGTTCCTCAAGCAGGAAAAGTTCAAAATGCTGACCCTAGCACAGGTGCTTCTTGCGTTGAACAAGGAAGACTGTATGGCAGGATGCTTATTTTCATATCCCTATTTTGAAGTAGCACAAGAAGTATCTCTGGTTAATGTTAGGGTCGCAACACTATCAGTTTGCGGTCCTTCCTTTTGGTCTTACTTCAGCACCTCAAGTCTTCACAAAGTCGATGGCAGTGGTTGCAGCGGACCTCAGACGGAAGGGACTATCTGTATTCCCTTACCTGGACATTTGGCTGATCAAAGCCTGGTCCACAAAGTTCGTGCTGAATCATTTGCAGGTGACAACCCAGTTGTTCAACCTGGGCTTTACGGTAAACAGGCCCATGTCTCACCTGGAGCCCTCTCAGCACCTCCTGTTCATAGGGGCAGTACTGGATACAACATTGAATTGGGCCTACCCTCCTCCACAGAGGATTCAGGACATTCAGGTGATGATTCTAATGTTTCAAAAGGGAGCACCTGTTCCAGTCCTCCAGATCTTCCGTCTATTTGCTTCCTGCATTCTGTTGGTCACTCACGTATTTTGGCACATGAGGGCTCTCCAGTGGTGCCTCCGCAAGCAGTGGTTTCAACACAAAGGGGATCTCGAGGAGTTGATAACTATCTCCAGAGACGCTGCAGTGTATCTGTGATGGTGGACGGAAACCTCTCTCAAAGAAGACCATTTTGTCTGCTACGTCTGTTAATCACAGTCCTAATGGATGCTTACACTCTAGGGTGGGGAGCTCATCTGGGGGACCTGGAGATCAAAGGTCTTTGGTCTCCAGTAGAACAGATGTTTCACATCAGTCTGTTAGAATTGCGGGCAATACGTTTGGCTCTCAAAGCCTTCCTCCCATCACTTTGCGGTTAGTCGGTGCAAGTCTTAACAGACAACAGTACTGCGATATGGTACATCAACAAGTAGGGAGGAGTAGGGTTGTACCTTCTCTGCAGAGAGGCTCTGCGGCTCTGGTCCTGGGCAGAGGACAATCAAATTTGCATAGTAGCAGACCATCTGGCCTGAGTTCTAAACATACTTGCGGACGTTCAATCTGCACTTTTTGGTCGATCATGAATGGCGTCTCCATCCAGATGTGGTTCTTCGCGTTTTCTGGATGTGGGGAGAACCTCAGATGGACCTGTTTGCCACTCACGAGAACGCACACTGCCAGTCATTCTGCAGTCTCCAGTATCAGATGCAACGGCATTAGGGGACGGGCTTCAGCTGACCTGGAGCGACTGACTGCTTTACCTGTTTCCTCCCATATCCTTGATTCCTCAAGTTCAGAGCAAGATTCACCGAGACCAGGCCCAAGTCATATTAATAGCCCCGGATTGGCCAAGAAGGGTGTGGTACACAGACCTCCTTCAACTCCCACTATGCCCTCCGCTTTGTCTCCCACACAGGGCAGACCTCCTTTCGCAGTCGCAGGGGCAGGTTCTACACCCCCACCTCCATAGCCTGCACCTACATGCCTGGAGGTTCAATCTGAGTTATTTTTCTGTCCCCCCAGAAGTGCTCAATGTTCTTATCAGCCAGGTGACACTCCACCAAGACTGTCTATGCCAGTAGATCGGCGAACTTTGTTATTTGGGGTGGGGAGAGACAAAAGCCCATTTATTTAATATTGTGCAGTTTGCTCTTTCCTTAGCACAGAAAGGTTGTGCAGTGGCGACAGAGAAAGGGTATTTATCAGCACTTTTCTTTGCCTACCTGATCAGCCTTCCTTATTTAAGTCCCCTATTGTTTTTAGGTTCCTTAAAGGGTTAACAAACCAGTTTCCTCCCACTCCGTTTGTAATGCCTCAGTGGGATTTAAATTTACTTTTGACTTTTTTGATGGGTACACTGTTTGAGCCTATGCATACTTGCCTGTTGAGGCTCTTCGTTTTTAAGACAGTTTTTATAACAACCAGACGTGTGAGTGAGTTTCGGGCTCTTAGTGTGAAACTACCTTTCACTACTTTTCATGCTGACAAGGTGGTGCTGAGAACCGGGGTGGCTTTTCTTCCTAAGGTAGTCACTACCTTCCATCTGGGACAGTATATAACTCTCCCGTCCTTTAACCCTCCTCATCCCTCAGAGGAGGAGGAAAGGCTGTATTGATTGGGTCCGAAAAGGGCCCTGAGCTTCTGTGAGAAAGTAGCCTCTTTCTAGCCTTGTTAACCCACTTTTAGCCTGTTAGTGAGTATATGTCAGGGTGTTTTCACTGTCTCACTGGGATCCTGCTAGCCAGGGCCCAGTGCTCATAGTGAAAGCCCTATGTTGTCAGTATGTTTGTTATGTGTCACTGGGACCCTGCTAGCCAGGACCCTAGTGCTCATAAGTTTGTGGCCTATATGTGTGTGTTCCCTGGGTGATGCCTAATTGTCTCACTGAGGCTCTGCTAACCAGAACCTCAGTGGTTATGCTCTCTCTGCTTTTCAGATTTTTCACTAACAGGCTAGTGACTAAATTTACCAATTCACATTGGCATACCGGTACACCCATATAACTCCCTAGTATATGGTACTGAGGTACCCAGGGTATTGGGGTTCCAGGAGATCCCTATGGGCTGCAGCATTTCTTTTGCCACCCATAGGAAGCTCTGACAATTCTTACACAGGCCTGCCACTGCAGCCTGAGTGAAATAACGTCCACATTATTTCACAGCCATTTACCACTGCACTGTAACTTATAAGTCACCTATATGTCTAACCTTCACCTGGTGAAGGTTGGGTGTAAAGTTACTTAGTGTGTGGGCACCCTGGCACTAGCCAAGGTGCCCCCACATCGTTCAGGGCAAATTCCCTGGACTTTGTGAGTGCGGGGACACCATTACACACGTGCACTGTACATAGGTCACTACCTATGGAGAGCGTCACAATGGTAACTCCGAACATGGCCATGTAACATGTCTAAAATCATGGAATTGTCACCCCAATGCCATTCTGGCATTGGGGGGACAATTCCATGATCCCCCGGGTCTCTAGCACAGAACCCCGGTACTGCCAAACTGCTTTTTCAGGGTTTGCACTGCAGCTGCTGCCAACCCCTCGGACAGGTTTCTGCCCCCCTGGGGTCCAGGCAGCCCTGGCCCAGGAAGGCAAAACAAAGGATTTCCCCTAAGAGAGAGTGTTCCACCATCTCCCTTTGGAAATAGGTGTGAAGGCTGGGGAGGAGTAGCCTCCCCCAGCCTCTGGAAATGCTTTGATGGGCACAGATGGTGCCCATCTCTGCATAAGCCAGTCTACACCGGTTCAGGGATCCCCCAGCCCTGCTCTGGCGCGAAACTGGACAAAGGAAAGGGGAGTGACCACTCCCCTGACCTGCACCTCCCAGGGGAGGTGCCCAGAGCTCCTCCAGTGTGTCCCAGACCTCTGCCATCTTGGAAACAGAGGTGTCTGTGGCACACTGGACTGCTCTGAGTGGCCAGTGCCAGCAGGTGTCGTCAGAGGCTCCTTCTGATAGGCTCTTACCTCTCTTGGTAGACAATCCTCCTTCCTAGGTAGCCAAACCTCCTTTTCTGGCTATTTAGGTTCTCTGCTTTGGGGGTCTCACCAGATAATGAATGCAAGAGCTCACCAGAGTTCCTCTGCATCTCCCTCTTCACCTTCTGCCAAAGGATCGACCGCTGACTGCTCAGGACGCCTGCAAAACCACAACAAAGTAGCAAGACGACTACTAGCAACCTTGTATCGCTTCATCCTGCCGGCTTTCTCGACTGTTTCCAGGTGGTGCATGCTCTAGGGGTAGCCTGCCTCCTTTCTGCACCAGGAGCTCTGAAGAAATCTCCCGTGGGTCGACAGAATCTTCCCCCTGCAACCGCAGGCACCAAAAGACTGCATCACCGGTCCTCTGGGTTCCCTCTCAGCACGACGAGTATGGTCCCTGGAACTCAGCAACTCTGTCCAAGTGACTCCCACAGTCCAGTGACTCTTCAGTCCAAGTTTGGTGGAGGTAAGTCCTCGCCTCCCCACGCTAGACTGCATTGCTGGGTACCGCATGATTTGCAGCTGCTCCGGCTCCTGTGCACTCTTCCAGGATTTCCTACATGCACAGCCAAGCCTGGGTCCCCGACACTCTAACCTGCAGTGCACAACCTTCTGAGTTGTCCTGCGGCGTCGTGGGACTCCCTTTTGTGACATTGGGTGGACTCCGGTTCACTTTTCTTCTAAGTGCCTATTCTGGTACTTCTGCAGGTGCTGCCTGCTTCTGTGAGGGCTCCCTAACTTGCTGGGTGCCCCCTCTGTCTCCTCATCCAAGTGGCGACATCCTGGTCCCTCCTGGGCCACAGCAGCATCCAAAAACCCTAACTGCGACCCTTGCAGCTAGCAAGGCTTGTTTGCGGTCTTATTGCGTGGGAACACCTCTGCAAGCTTCTTCACGACGTGGGACATCCACCCTCCAAAGGGGAAGTTCCTAGTCCTCTTTGTTCTTTCAGAACACCAAGCTTCTTCCGTCCAGTGGCAGCTTCCTTACACTCTCAGCTGGCATTTCCTGGGCCCCTGCCCACTCTCGACACTGTCGAGACAGGTACTCGGGTCCGGAAATCCACTCTTGTTGCATTGCTGGTGTTTGTTCTTCCTTCAGAATCCCCCTATCACGACTTCTGTGCTCTCTGGGGGTAATAAGTGCACTTTACACCTACCTTTCAGGGTCTTGGGGTGGGCTATTTTTCTAACCCTCACTGTTTTCTTACAGTCCCAGCGACCCTCTACAAGCTCACATAGGTTTGGGGTCCATTCGTGGTTCGCATTCCACTTTTGGAGTATATGGTTTGTGTTGCCCCTATACCTATGTGTTCCTATTGCAATCTACTGTAACTTTACATTGCTTGCATTACTTCCTTTTGCTATTACCTGCATAATTTTGGTTTGTGTACATATATCTTGTGTATATTTGTCATCCTCATACTGAGGGTACTCACTGAGATACTTTTGGCATATTGTCATAAAAATAAAGTACCTTTATTTTTAGTATATCTGTGTATTGTGTTTTCTTATGATATTGTGCATATGACACCAGTGGTATAGTAGGAGCTTTACATGTCTCCTAGTTCAGCCTAAGCTGCTTTGCCATAGCTACCTTCTATCAGCCTAAGCTGCTAGAAACACCTCTTCTACACTAATAAGGGATAACTGGACCTGGCACAAGGTGTAAGTACCTCTGGTACCCACTACAAGCCAGGCCAGCCTCCTACAGCTTCTACATAGAAAAGACGAAGGACTTCAGAACTGATGATCAGCTCTTCATTGGCTATGTGGGGGGTAAAGGTAGGGCAAAGCTGTCCATAAGAGGACTTCTTCAAGGTGGGTCATTCTTTGCATAAAGTTTTGTTATTCGTTATCAAATAAGGTTCCTCCTGAGGGCATTAGAGCCCATTCCACCAGGGTAAGTCTTCCACTTAGGCTTTAGCTAGAAGTGTGCTTCTGTTATTTGTAAGGCAGCACCTTAGGCTTCCCTCCACACTTTCGTAAAGCATTATTGTTTAGACTCGGAAGTGAGGAGGGATGGCTAATTGCCTGTTCTATTTTGCAGGACTTCTTGGTTTGACCAATCGGGCACTCACCTTCTAGTGCGGGACTGCTTTAGGATTCTATTAATAAGGTGAGGAGTCCACAGGTAGTTGTATCCATCAGAAGAACAAGTTAGTTACCTTTTTGTAATGCTTTTTCTCTTCCAGGGGATCCTCATCAATAGTCATAAACATTGAATATTCCCGCCCTCGTGCAGGGACCCCGGAGCATATATAAAATACACACATATAAAGTATGAAATATGCACGAAAAAATATATACATAGCATTTTTAGTAGACAAATGTTCATACTGAACTCTTATATACGGGTGTAAAACAGCAATGCAGACTATAATCATAAACAGGCAAAAATGCTTTATTTCTATGGAGTTTTTTTTTGTTTTTTTTTAAACCAGTCCTTTTAAAAACTACAATAAGAGAAAAAATATTTTCCAAAGCCCCATAACTGGGCCTAGGGAAATAAGCAGTAGTAACATCAGAGAAAAAAGAGAAAAACTACATTGAAAACAATGGAGCATTCTTAGCCAATAGGCTGCATGCAGGTTAACACAGGAGAACCATAAAAATTCTGGCACCGTGCCTTTAAGACCCTGAGCACCTCCAGTATCCCACCATGCCTCAGGGGTGAAGGAGAGGTGACAGTTGGTTCACAGTTAGGCCAGTTCTTTTTTCCGGCTTCTTCTGAGAGGATCCTGGAGCATTGAGCTCTCAGTTTTTCTGAGTTTTTCTCAGAAAAATACTTCAAAACAGCATTTTTTCTGCTTTCACTCGACGTCTAACACCTTTGTCTGAGTCTAGAAGTTTTTTCCTGATTGACAAATGCCTTCTCTTTTTGTGAAGTGCCCTTCCTGTGGGAAGAAGAAGGCCCAGTCAGATCCACAGTCTCTCTGCATTGTGTGCTTGCCTTAGAGTCACTGCCCTGACACTTACAGACACTGCAAGAACATGTCAAAAAGGACTCTGAAGGACAGGGAGAAGATCAGGCTTCATGTCTTCATGAGAGGCAGAAGACATCGTCCTCTTCGCTTCCCAGGCAGCCAACAAGCCATTCTCAGGAGAGACAGGCTAGATCGATGTCAGCAGGTAGGAAGATACCTGTTTGTTCCCCGTCGACGTCATCGCTGCCACATCGCACTGTTATAGATCGCCGTCGACGGCGACCCGACCGACAGCGAAGGATACGACGTCGAGAGAACATGGCCACCACAGGGGCTGATCTCCGTTGACGGTAACCCACCGTCGAGCCATCACCGGCGTGCCCGTTCGCCGCCGAAGGCCTCACAACCCTCGACGTCAAGGGCAACGACGTCGGAATCGCCTCAACGGCGAGAACGAAGACATCCGCCGTCGACTGCCCATCACTCGACGGCAAGGCACACGACATCGAGCAGGTCGCGGTCAAGGAATCGCCGGTCACCGTCGAGGCACTCGACGTTGAAACCAGAACAACCTACGCCACTCCCTTCGACGTCGTTGCAGCTTTCGACGTCGACACAGGTTTTGCCTGTCGTGCAAGGAGCAGAGCCTCGGCTTCCGCCGGCGGATAAGACCACTCCATCATCTCCGGTGGTCTCCATAAGAAGTGGTTCATCTCGGTCGAGAGCTGCATCGTCTGGGCATGTCTCGCCCATCAACTTATCACCAAGGTGGTTGGAGAGCCTTAATAGACCGACTGCCTCCCCAGACTTGCAGTATTCGAGGATGTACTCTCCTTCTGCCTCTCTCCCGAGAACACCAACGGCGCGGGCAGGAAGGGCTCGTTCTGCGTCTCACCAGCCGACCACGAGGCCTCGACGCTCTGCTACAGCATCTCGGAGCAGGTCACGCTCCCAGAGATGATCTAGGTCACGGTCACATCATCGCAGAAGGTCTCCCTCTTGGTCATCGTCGGGGTCCTCTGTAAGACAGTACTCCCCGACCTTAATGGATTCTCCACCAGCTAGAGTTTCCCCGGTGGACGATATCACGACTTTTAACGAGGTGCTTCTCAGGGGAGCACAAAAACTAAATATAGAGGTCCCGGAAACTTCAACCTCCTCATCCGTCATCTTTGAAACCCTGCAACATAGGGCGGTTGCAAAGAAGTTGCTACCACTAGTGCCTGGTCTGTTACAACCAACCATGGACACCTTTTTAGCACCATCCACCCTCAGATCAGCTCCTGCTAGGATCTTGAAAAAATATAAAGCACCTGAACAAGATCCTTTGTTCCTCAGGACGGATCCACCGCCGGACTCAGTCATATTGGTCGCAGCCCGAAAGACGCACTCAGTGGCATCATCCTCCACGGTCCCACCAGACAAGGAGAGTAGACACCTAGACTCTCTGGGGAGGAAGATGTGTGGCACGGCGGCTTCCATGATGGTCTCCAGCGCTTCCGCACTCCTGGGCAGATATGACCGTTCACTCTGGGACTCACTAAGCAGGTTCGCTGACAAATTGTCTAGGGAGAACAGGCAGGATTTTCAGGAGATCCTTCAGGAGGGGTGTCTGGTCTCCAATCGGGTCATCAGCGCAGCAGCAGATGGGGCAGACTTAGCTGCACATGGGTACGCGCATGGGGTTTGTGCGAGAAGGTCTTCCTGGTTGAGACTGACAGGTTTGATGCAGGAAGCGCAGCAGCGTATCCTAAACCTTCCGTTCAACGGGAACTCGCTTTTTGGAACCCATACAGACGAGGAGATGGCACGTATGAAGACGGAAGTGGACAACATGAGAGCAGTGGGCCTGGAGAGAAAGAAGGACTTGAGGCGAAGTTTTAGACCTTACGACAGGCGCCCTTTTCAGCAGAGGGTTCAAACCCCTCATTGGTCCCAGAGGCCACAGCAGAGGCAAGGACGCCCACTTTTCCAATCTCGTAAGGCCACAAGAGACCAAGGGTCAAGCAGACCACAGCAGTCCACACCCAAAACTCCAGCAAAACAATGAGGACTCGCTTCCCTTAGCACCATGCACCACTTAGGTGGGGGGAAGCATCACAGCATTCATTCACGAGTGGCGTGGCATAACAAAAGACAAATGGGTGCTCAACATTGTCGAGAATGGGTACTCTCTTCTTTTCCGACAACCTCCTCCTCACTTGCCACCAACCAAATGCAATCTGTCTCACATGAGCCTATTACGCAAAGAGGCTCACGCCCTTTTACGGAAAGAAGCAATAGAAAAAGTTCCAGTCGCGCACAGAGGGAAGGGAGTATACTCCCGTTAATTTCTGGTAGCAAAAAAAGGTCGAGAGGGAGTTTTCAGACCGATTCTGGACTTACGGCTACTGAACAAGTACATAAAAAAGCAAAAGTTCAGGATGCTGGTTCTCCACCAGATTTTCCCTCAGCTGCATCGAGGAGACTGGATGTGCTTCATCGACCTGCAAGCCGCGTATTTTCATATCCCGATCATTCCCAAGCATCGGAAATTCCTACGCTTCCGGATAGCCTCCCAGCACTATCAGTTCAAGGTGCTTCCATTCAGCCTGAAATCTGCCCTTCGCGTTTTCTCAAAATGCGTAGCAACGGTAGCAGCGCATCTAAGGAAGCAAAAAATCTTCATTTATCCATACCTAGACGACTGGCTACTGAAAGCCTCCTCTCCGGAGCAGGCGAGAAACCATCGGGACATTGTGCTCAGTGTTTTCAGGTCTCTAGGTCTTCAAGTCAACTACCAAAAGTCCACCTTGATTCCAACGCAAAATCTCCACTATCTGGGAGCAATACTGGATACAGAGCTCGAAAGAGTGTATCCTTCGGAGGAACGACTTTTATCAATAAAGAGAAAGTGTCAAGGCCTCCTGAAGTCTGACGAACCTACGGCCCGTCAGGTGACATCTCTGCTGGGCTCCATGGCCTCGTGCATTTTCATTGTCCCGAATGCCAGGCTGCATATGAGGCCTCTCCAAGAGGCGCTGGAAAACAACTGGAACCAGAGCACAGGCCGATGGGAGGACAGAGTACGCCTTCTGATAGGAGCACGCCAATCGTTGCAATGGTGGATGCACAGACCTCACCTGTCAGTAGGAGCTCAGTTTCACCAGGTAGTCCCATCCGACACTCTGGTAACGGATGCTTCTCTTCAGGGATGGGGAGCTCATTTGGTTCCCTTCAAGCTCAGGGCCTGTGGTCCGACAACGAAAGAGTACCACATCAACCTGCTGGAGCTCAGAGCAGTCCATCTGGCTCTCAAGTCTTTTGCTCCATCGATTCAGGGGAAATCTCTCCTAGTACAAACGGACAATACGACCACAATGTATTACTTGAACAGACAAGGAGGGACGAGATCCCTCCCCCTATCTCGGGAGTCTCAGACCATCTGGCATTGGCTCTTAGCGAGAGGAATGTCACTTACAGCAGTTCACCTACCAGGTCAACAAAATGTGGAGGCGGACTTCCTGAGCAGAAATCTCGAAGACGCCCACGATTGGGTCCTTCACGACGAGGTAGTCGAAGACATCTTCGCTCAATGGGGTCGGCCTCAATTGGATCTCTTCGCAGACGAAGTAAACAGGAAATGCTCAGACTTCGCGTCCAGGTTCTACCGCCCGGGATCTCGAGGGAATGCCATGTTGATCGACTGGTCAGGGATATTTCTCTACGCTTTTCCACCGATCCCCCTCATACCTGCGGTGATCAACAAACTCTACAGATCCAGCACCAGAATGCTTCTCATAGCTCCGCATTGGCCTCGTCAGTTCTGGTACACAGATCTCCTCAACCTATCGGAACAACCTCACAGGAGGCTGCCATGCAGACCAGATCTCCTTTGCAGGCTGGGGGACAGGATACTTCACCCCAACCTTCCCTCTCTGAGCTTGACGGCATGGCTCCTGAACTTCCTGCGGCAATGGGCACCTAGGACTCTCGCAGGAGTGCATGAACATCTTGAAGGAGTCCAGATGACCTTCCACGCAGCGTTCTTACGCGTTCAAGTGGAAGAGGTTCTACATATGGTGTCGTCAGCAAGGTCAGAATCCTATACTGGCTCAGGAGGAGGTCATACTGTCTTACCTACTCCATTTGGCAAAATCGGGTCTGCAAGTGTCATCTATTAAGGTACATTTATCTGCCATTACAGCCTATCGTAAGTCACCTTCTCAGGAATCCTTTTTTACAAGACCAGTAGTCAAGGATTTCTTAGAAGATTTGAAAAAAGTTTTTCCACCCATTCGGAAACCCTCCCCTCCATGGGAGCTGAACATAGTGCTATCAAAACTTATGGGCCCTCCTTATGAACCTATACACAAAGCCTCTTTGCAACACCTTACGTGGAAGACGGCTTCTTTGGTAGCCATTACTTCCGCAAGGAGGGTCAGTGAAATTCAGGCTTTGTCCTCCAAAGAACCATACACAGTCTTCCACGAGAATAGAGTGGTTCTACGAACTCACCCATCATTCTTACCGAAGGTGGTGTCAGAGTTTCACATCAATCAGACTATTTCACTACCAACTTTTTTCCCCAATCCGGATACTCCGGCGGAGAAAGCTTTGCACTCCTTAGATTTGAAAAGAGTGCTAAAGTTTTACTTGGACAAAACCAAACTAATTTGACGTTCCAACCACTTATTTGTAAATTTCGGTCACTTGAGAAAAGGAGAGGCAGCCTCCAAATGAACCATATCTAGATGGATTGTTTCATGTATTGTTACTGCGTATCAATTGGCTAATAAACAACTACTTGCTAGGCCTAAGGCGCATTCCACAAGAGGAAAGGCGGCTACGGCTGCCCTCCTTAATAATGTTCCAATCACTGAAATTTGTAAGGCTTCTACATGGAAGTCTGTACATACATTTACTAGACATTACTGTTTGGACTCAGATGCCAGAGCAGACGCCCAAGTTGGGCAAGCATCTCTGAGAAATTTGTTTACATTATACATCTCTGTTCCTGCACTTCTATTAGACAGTCCGCAGAGTTAAGGGATGGGCTTGCTAATCTATTCAATGTTTATGACTATTGATGAGGATCCCCTGGAAGAGAAGGATAAGTTACTTACCTGTAAATCCTAGTTCTCTTCCAGGGGTATCCTCATCAAAGTCATAAACAACCCACCCTCCTCCCCGGACGCACGTCTCCTAGAAGTGCAGAACATATTATCTTTCGCATCTGCTACACAGCTTGTCACCGTAAAAAAGTACTGACCTAACTGTGAACCAACTGTCACCTCTCCTTCACCCCTGAGGCATGGTGGGATACTGGAGGTGCTCAGGGACTTAGAGGCACGGTGCCAGAATTTTTATGGTTCTCCTGTGTTAACCTGCATGCAGCCTATTGGCTAAGAATGCTCCATTGTTTTCAATGTAGTTTTTTCTCTGATGTTACTACTGCTTATTTCCCTAGGCCCAGTTATGGGGCTTTGGAAAATATTTTTTCTCTTATTGTAGTTTTTAAAAGGACTGGTTTAAAAAAACAAAAAACTAAAAAACTCCATAGAAATAAAGCATTTTAGCCTGTTTATGATTATAGTCTGCATTGCTGTTCAGTATGAAAATTAGTCTACTAAAAATGCTATGTATATATTTTTTCCTGCATATTTCATACTTTATATGTGTGTAGTTTATATATGCTCCGGGGTCCACGCACGAGGGCGGGAATATTCAATGTTTATGACTTTTATGAGTATACCCCTGGAAGAGAACTAGGATTTACAGGTAAGTAACTTATCCTTCTGGTGGCTAAAGTAGCTACCTGTGGATTCCTCACAGTGCCTCTCCTGCCTCCCCGTTGCCAATCTGGCTTATACCAAGAGTACTATTAATGTTCTAGATAATATGTATATTTTTTATATATATGTATATTTCTGATGGATACACCTACCTGTGGATTCCTCACCTAAAGAATTCTCCCCTCGCGCCAGCCTAGACGGAAATTTCTTCTAGCTCTGCACGTCTACGATGACGTCACAATCGCCCGACTCCACGCGACGCCGTATGACGTCATCCAGGCAATAAGGAGCCCTCGTTGACGTGCAGACGTCAGTTCCCTTTTTTCCGTGCCCGAGTAACGGTTAATTCTTCGAGGCTCACAGGGAGCTACTGTGTACAAACGACGGTTATGATGTCGCAGCCAAGAAAATCCGGCTTTAAACCATGTAACCAGTGCGGGGGTCGGATGTCGGTTACCGACCCCCATGAGAACTGCCTCGATTGCCTTAGTTCCGACCATGAGGTCGAGTCATGCGGCTCTTGTCAGCGCATGAACCCTAAGGCACTTAAAGAGAGGGAGGCAAAATTGTTCTTGGTTCGATCCAAGAAAAAGGAGAGGCGTCATCGAAGGGAGTCTTCTTCGAGATCCTCGAAGTCTCATCACCATCATAGTGGCTCTCAGCACCGTCACGGATCTCGGCGCAGATCGAGCAAGGGACGGTCTAGGTCAAGATCGGCTTCTCCGTCAGCTCGGCGCCGTCCGACGTGGGAGATTAGCCCGACCGTCACCCCTCCGCCTCCTACAACCCCGACGTCACCCGGGTCGGTTTTTGAGGTCGAGCCTCCCCAGAGGCCAGAAGGTTCTCCTGGCCAGGAGTTACCTGGACCTTCCTTGGCATCTATGCCGGCACCGGTGCAGCAGCAGCAATACCCGGTTTCCCGACTCCGGGAACGGATCCTGCAGCGATCTTAAACGCAATGTTTAACATCTTTACTTCCATGACGCCGGGTGGAAGTCAAGCAGGTCCGTCTGGCCCTCTGGCCTACAATTTGGGCGTTCCGGCGTCTTATAAATCAACGCCTTTCACCCCATTTTTATCTGCTGCACCTGAAGCGGCGCCGATGCCCATGACGTCGACGGCGCCGTTGGATTCGCCTCGGATCCGATCGACGGTTAAGAATCCTGTGGAGCCAGAGCTTCCGGCTTCGGACGGATCCGAGGTTCGCCGCTGACGAAGATCTTCGGCGTCGGCCGACGCCTTATCAATGCCAGGTCTGGAGTCAAGGCTTAGATCAAGACGTTTGGCTCTACGACTTTTGGAGGAGGAAGAGTATGCAAGACAACACCTTGAGGGAAGGTGAAGTTTTGGAGCCCTCTGGTGACTTCCAGGGACTGGATGCAGCCAGTGGTTTGGACACTACCCCGGAATGGGATCTAGCTTCCCCTGGAGAGATCACTGAGGAAGCTGCTTCATTCCACGCAGTCATTCGGAAGGCTGCAGACTTTTTGGACCTTCCCCTTCCTACTGCGGAAGTCAAAAGAAATGTATTAACAGAGGTTTTGCACGCGGCTTCTGCTTCTGCTGAGCCTCTTTTGCCCTTCAATGAGGCACTGCTGGACCCCATTAAGGACATCTGGATGAAACCTGTGTCTGCCGCTGCGGTCAACAGAGCGGTGGCTCGTCGCTATAGGACGGCACCTGGTGATCCGGTGTTTCTCTCCAGACAGCCATCTCCGGAGAGTCTAGTGGTGCAAGCCTCTTGTTCGTCCAGATCCTCTTCTGGCTCGTTTCCTGGGACACCTGCGGACAGGGAGTCAAAAAAGATGGACCATACTGCAAAAAAGACCTTTTCATCTTGCAGTATGGCTTTAAAATCTTCCAATGCAACTTGCATACTGGGGCGTTACATCCATGCCCTTATGGAAGAGGCGAAGGGCCACCCTAATTTATCCCAGGAGATGTTGCAGCTGTTGGCGGATGCTCAGGCAGCAGCGACTCGGGTGATCCAGTCGGGATTGGACACTTCAGACTCGGTGGCTAAAGCTATGGGCACGACCATAGTTTCTAGACGGCAGTCTTGGCTATGGTCATCTGGCTTCTCGTCGGATGTGCAGGCAACACTTCTTGATCTTCCCTTTGATGGAGAGAGGCTCTTCGGCACAAAGGCCGACTCTGCCTTGGAGCGTTTTAAAGAGAGCAGAGCTACTGCAAGATCTTTAGGACTCCAGTCTACAGCCTCATCCTCCTTTAGGGGTTTTCGGAGATTTAAAGGATTTGGACGTGGTTCTTCCTTTCGTGGAAGATTGCAAGGACCACAACAATCTGCTTCTACCCTGCCATACAGATCCTTCAGGGGTAGGGGCAGAGTCCGTACGAGAGGAGCCACCTTGCAGCACTCTGCCTCTTCCTCGGGAGGGATGCAGCAAGGAAAGCCGCCGTAGTCCTCCTCCACTCCCTGTCCACCTGTCTCCGGTAGGGGGGAGACTTGCCCGTTTTCTTCCGATGTGGGAGGTTATAACATCGGACTCCTGGGTCATCGACATTGTGAAGAATGGGTACGCTTTTCCCTTTCGAGAATTCCCTCCTACCTTCCCTCCCCGCCCATCCTTCTGTTCGGAAGACCATCTTCTCCTATTACAGCAGGAAGTATTATCCCTATTGGCAAAAGGTGCAATAGAGTTGGTTCCCGAGCATGAGAGGGGTCAGGGTTGTTATTCAAGATACTTCCTGATCCCCAAAAAGGATGGTCGGTTGAGACCGATTTTGGACTTGAGGATTTTGAATTGGTTCCTCAAGCAGGAAAAATTCAAAATTCTGACCCTCTCAGGTTTATTTGGCGTTGAACGAAGAAGACTGGATGGTGTCGGTCGATTTGCCGGACGCGTATTTTCATATTCCGATCCTCAAATCGCACAGGAAGTATCTCCGGTTTGTGGTGGGATTGCAGCATTATCAGTTTGCGGTCCTCCCTTTTGGTCTTACTTCAGCTCCTCGAGTCTTCACAAAGGTGATGGCGGTGGTAGCGGCAGAGCTCAGAAAAAGGGGGATAGCTGTGTTTCCTTATCTGGACGATTGGTTGATCAAAGCCAAAACTCCAGAGCTCGTGCGGTGCCATCTCCAGTCGACGACTCAATTGTTGTAAGACCTGGGTTTTTCAGTCAATGTACCCAAATCTCACCTGGAGCCCTCTCAACGCCTCCTGTTCATAGGGGCAGTATTGGACACGACATTGAATCGGGCGTTCCCTCCACCCCAGCGGGTCCAGGACATTCAGGCGTTGATTCCAATGTTTCAAAAGGGAGCGGTAGTTCCAGTCCTCAAGGTCCTTCGTCTGCTCGGTCTGTTCGCTTCTTGCATACTGTTTGTCACTCATGCACGCTGGCACATGAGGGCTCTTCAGTGGTGCGTCCGCAGGCAGTAGTTTCAGCACAAAGGGGATCTCGAGGACTCGATAAAGATCTCCAGAGACACTGCAGTGGATCTTCAATGGTGGGCAGCAGTCGACAACCTGTCTCAAGGAAGGCCGTTCTCGCTACCACCACCAGTGGCCACAGTGGTAACGGATGCTTCCACTCTAGGGTGGGGAGCTCATCTGGGGGACCTGGAGATAAGGGCCTTTGGTCTCCAGGGGAACAGAGGTTACACAGAGTTGCGGGCAGTACGTCTGGCTCTCAAGGCCCTCCTCCCTTCCATTCGCGGTCAGTCAATCCAAGTTCTAACGGACAACACGACCGCGATGTGGTATATAAACAAACAGGGAGGAGTGGGGTCGTATCTTCTCTGCAGAGAAGCTCTTCGTCTCTGGTCCTGGCTTCAGGAGCACAAGATCTGCTTAGTTGCACATCATTTGGCCGGAGTCCTGAACGTGCGTGCGGACATTCTTAGTCGACCACGAGTGGCGTCTTCATCCAGATCTAGTTCTGTATATCTTCCGGATGTGGGGATAACCACAAATAGATCTGTTTGCAACTCAAGAGAATGCGCAGTGCCCGCTGTTTTGCAGCCTCCAGTATCCGGTGCAAGGAGCTTTGGGGGGACGCGTTTCAGATGTCCTGGAAGGGTCAGTTGCTTTACGCGTTTCCCCCCATACCCTTGATTCCTCGAGTTCTCAGGAAGATCCGCCAAGACCGGGCTCAAGTCATCCTAATAGCTCCGGATTGGCCGAGAAGGGTGTGGTATTCGGACCTACTCCAACTCTCTCAGTGCCCTCCGCTCCGTCTCCCTTGCAGGGTGGACCTCCTCTCACAGTCGCAGGGGCAGATTCTACACCCACACCTCCAGAGCCTGCATCTTCATGCCTGGAGATTGAACGGGGCAATCTAAGTTCCTTTTCTCTCCATCCAGATGTGATGGAAGTTATTTTATCGGCCAGACGACACTCCACCAAGTCAATCTACGCTAATCGTTGGGCTAAATTTGCATGCTGGTATGGAGAGAACAGTTTAGATCCTTTAAAAGCTGGTTTATCTGACATTTTGTCATTTGCACTCCATCTGGCACAGAAAGGTTGTGCGATTGCCACTGTCAAAGGTTATTTGTCTGCTCTAGCTCCTTTTCTGTTCCTTCCTGATCAACCATCCTTCTTTAAATCACCAATTGTTTTAAAGTTTCTAAATGGGCTCACTAATAAGTTTCCCCCTACACCATTCGTTATGCCTCAGTGGGACCTTAACTTAGTCTTAACGTTTCTTATGGGGACTCCGTTTGACCCAATGCACTCTTGCTCTCTACGGTTCCTAGTATTCAAAACTGTTTTCTGGTGGCCATAACATCTGCCAGAAGGGTTAGCGAGCTTCAGGCACTCACTGTAGAACCCCCATACCTTTCTTTCTTTAAGGACAAAGTGGTGTTGAGGACCAAGGCGGCTTTCCTACCGAAGGTTGTTACACCCTTTCACCTGGGGCAGTCCATTACTCTCTCTTCCTTTTACCCTCCACCTCACCCATCCAAGGAGGAAGAGAGGCTCCACCGGCTGGATCCACGAAGAGCACTGAGCTTCTACATGGCCAGGACGAGAGAGTTCAGACAGGATGAACAGCTCTTCGTTGGATACGTGGGGAAGAGGAAAGATAGAGCGGTCCACAAGAGAACGCTATCCAGGTGGGTCATTCTATGTATTAAGATCTGCTTTTTTGGCGAAGAGAGATCCACCTGTGGGGCTTGGTGCCCATTCCACCAGGGCCAAAGCAGCTTCATCGGCTTTGGCTAGAGGTGTTCCTGTGGCTGACATCTGCAGGGCAGCGACCTGGGCGTCCCTCCATACTTTTGCCAAGCATTACTGTTTGGATTCTGAGGTTAGGGGGGATGGCCATTTTGCTCGCTTAGTGCTGCAAGATTTCTTGGTTTGACCATTCGGGCACCCACTGCCGGAGGTTATACTGCTTGGGGACTCTATTATTTAGGTGAGGAATCCACAGGTAGGTGTATCCATCAGAAGAATAAGTTACTTACCTTCGGTAACGCTTTTTCTGGTGGATACAGTAACTACCTGTGGATTCCTCACGGTCCCACCCACCTCCCCGTTGCCTGACTAGTCAAACCGAGAACTCTTTGGGTGCACATCCTTGGTCTTGTATATATGTACATAGCTGATTCATGTATATAGTTGTGATAACTGTATATACATTTCCTTTGCAAATTAGGTTAGTTCAAGAGGACATTTTGGACTTGGTTTATATATACATATATATATTTCTCTCTCGTATTGAGCATTCATTACTGTTATTTATAATGTGTTTTATAATAAACGTTCTATTTTCATTAATTCTGGATGAATATGTACTCGTTAGGTTTAACCTGTTCGCCTCTATGGCACGTAAAAAATTGTGATAACTGACGTCTGCACGTCGACGAGGGCTTCTTATTGCCTGGATGACGTCATACGGCGTCGCGTGGAGTTGGGCGATTGTGACGTCATCGTCGATGTGCAGAGCTAGAAGAAATTTCCATCGAGGCTGGCGTGAGGGGAGAATTCTTTAGGTGAGGAATCCACAGGTAGTTACTGTATCCACCAGAAAAAGCGTTACCGAAGGTAAGTAACTTATTCATTTTTTTGTATTTGATTTTTATCTATATTCGTATAAAGAATTGTTTTAATAAAAAATATATGGGGACGGACTTCGCTGTTGCCTGGGGCTGGGAGGAGCCCCCTTCCTGTTTCCTGCGCGCGTGCCCGTGAGAGCGGGTCGCGCCTGACTAGCTGACACTGCGGGAGGCTCCAATAAAGGAAGGGAGCACTCCCGCTTCGCGGGACGGACTTCGCTGCTGTCTAGGGCTGGGAGGAGCCCCCTTCCTGTTTCCTGCGCCCGTGAGGGAGGGTCGCGCTTGCCTGGCTGACACTGCGGGAGGCTCCCATAAAGGAAGGGAGCACTCCTGCTTCGCGGGACGGACTTCGCTGCTGCCTGGGGATGGGAGGAGCCCCCTTCCTGTTTCCTGCGCGCACGCCTGTGAAAGCGGGTCGCGCATGCCTGGCTGACACTGCGGGAGGCTCCCTTAAAGGAAGGGAGCACTCCCGCTTCACGGGACGGACTTCGCTGCTGCCTGGGGCTGAGAGGAGCCCCCTTCCTGTTTCCTGCGCGCGCGCCCGTGAGAGCGGGTCGCGCTTGCCTGGCTGACACTGTGGGAGGCTCCCATAAAGGAAGGGAGCACTCCCGCTTTGCGGGACGCGCGCGGGCGGCCCGTCCTTCGCCCATCATCGCCAGGAGGAGGCTGGGCCGGACCCCCCTCTTTCATCTGCGATTGAGGATCCCACGGCCATAAAGGTGAAGAGAAACATTATTTTAATCTGACAAGTTAAAAGAACTACTGCCTATCTTGGGCCGGACGTTGGCCTCCTTGGTAGGCTTTGGAACCTGCTTCTACCGCTGGCGGGATTCAGCCTCAGGAATACCCTAGGATCTACCACACGCTGGATAACCAAGTGACAATTTTCTTTTTTCTTTTTTCTCTTTTATCATTTATCTCTCATATTCTGACCTTATATTCGAGTAGATTGCTACTTGTTGGTAAAGTGCTTTCTTTTTGCACCTCACCTTGGCTAGCCATTTAATTAATCTAGTTGGGGTGGCGCTATTCTGGCGCAGGTAACATAATCAAATAGCACATCTTATACATCCTCATCCCCCTATATTGTACTTAGAGCAATACCATATTAAATATGGGGAAAAGGAAGCATTCAACATTGAGCCATCCCCCAAATTTAAAAGATAGTACTTCCATACTAAAGTACATCTCTGGGGCTATGGGGATGATAGACCAACAAATTGCCAATGTAGAGGGGAAAATCCTGACATCCAAAGATCATACCACTCAATCACCAACGAATGTGGTGACAATTGACGACTCTACTCAATGCAATAATGATGCACTGAAGAGACACTATAGATAAAAACGGATGCATCCAAAATACTTCAGATTCAATATTCACATTGGATGACCTCTCACCTGCACCTAAACGCCGAAGAAAGCCGCCCCTAGAAAAGGCAGATAATATCTCTAAAATATCTCCCAAGAACGATCTGGCACCCACACTTGATCGAAAGCCCCCAAAGAAATCATCTCGAAAGAAACTCCCGATCAATCCAGTTGACACGACCCGAACCCTCCTCGTAAACCTCTATGACCTGATAAATAGTATGAAATCAGCAATTGGGGCCACACTGGACTCCTTGTCGGAACGCTTAAAAGCGGTGGAGTGCAAGGTTGATGCAGGCGTGGGAATTATAAAGTCCTTAAACACAGAGACCCTACATGATACTAAACAAGACTTTAGGGTAATACAGCTGATTCAAACTTCTGAGTGTAATTCTCAACCCTTCCTCCAGGATAGGGCTGACGACTTACCCTTGATCCCAAAGATCTTGATTAATTCACAGGTACCACTTATATCTCCAAGCACTAGTTATACACATTTGACTCACAAGCCTCCAATTAGAACACAATCATTCCCACAAGCCTCAATTATTAATCACGAATCAGCTACAACATCACCTAATATTCCACCACTAACCAGGACAAAGCACCCCCAGACAGTCAAAGGGAGGACCCATTGTACTGGAACAAGACCTCCAAAGCCTATATATTTACCAAGCGACCTCCTACATCTTCCTCCGGAGGCAATTCCATACATTGTGGTCCTGGCAAATGTCCCTCCCATAGGCGACCAATATCGGGAAACGTGGCCGGCTTTGAGGAACAAGGCCCTGAATTGGATGGGAACACGCCTGGGTCCTGGGATGGTGGGGGTCCTTTTTGATGACATAAAAATGGTCAGAAGAGTCAAGTGGATAGGAAATAGCAAGAAAGCGGTGGAAGGAGACTGTGTGGTCCTTTCATTCAAGACCCCTGAACTGGTGCACAGCATTATCCATAAACTAGGTGTCAGGCAAGCCACCTGTCAAGGAATCTCACTACTACCCCTGGGGTTCTTTTACCCAAGACCCTGGGGGCGTAATTCAAGGAATTTGCAATCTGTAAATGATCAAGTATTAAATGCCCCAGACCCTATTCCCCTTAGTAATAGATTTCAATCACTTAACACGCTAGAAGATTTGGATTGACTAACTAGGAATAAGAGAGATTCCCCACATGAGGAGGCTCTGGTCGCAAAAATAGAAAAGCCTACCAAGAATAGGGGAGACGTATTCCGTGAGACGGAACCCGACAGGAACATCACAGACATCCATTTGAACCCGGGAAATCTTCCCTCTCCAATAACCTACACTCTAGATGATGGATTATCCACATCAAGTATAGAGAAGGAGTGTCCTCAACCCCTCCAACATATGAAAACAGCTATACTCTATTGGAATGTGGCAGGTCTAACTAATACAATTAATAACGAGCTCTGGGTGAACTTTGAGGAGTTTCCTTGTATATGTCTCCAGGAGACTTGGATATTAAATCCTGCCCACATAAATGGCTATAAGACATTTCATACACCAGCTGTACAGACCAACCATGGCAGGCCAAAAGGAGGCTTATGTACATATATTTCTAACAAGGCGTGGTTACACAACCCAGAAATGCAAATTACGAAACCTTATTACCAACTGATAGAGTCTAATCTCGATCAGAATACGCATTTAGTACTCATTAACTTCTATAATAATGTACTGCCAAGAGAAGTTTCTAAAATTCTAACAGAGATGAGCGAGGATTTAGAGAGAATATGTGCAAGTAACAGCCGTGAGACTCATCATTTGGGGGGGAGGGGGGGGGGGGGGTGATTTTCATGTACATCTTTGTAAGGAACCTACGGGAAGGGTGTGTGGCTGGGATACCGAAGATATTGGCATAGGGCTGCACTTTTCACATACCATTCAAGGAGACGCAATGAACTTAGTGGCCCAAAAACACAACCTGTCTCTTGTAAATGATTTACTTTCAAAAGAGCTACAGTTTAAACCAACCTTCAATGGAAGGGGTGCAAATACAGTGATTGACTACATTCTAATGTCAACTCATTTTGCACATTATTTTACTAACTACACAATTCACGATATTGCAATAAGTGACCACTTCCCCCAAAGTTTGGAACTGTTACTAACCCCTGCCCTAGAGGCCAAAGTTGGAAAGGTAACGATGGCAAATGATATTGAACTAACTCTGGGTAATGGCTATATATTAAGATGGACTCGGACTGATCCACAGGTATTACTGAAACATATACTAAGTGAACATAACCAAGTGTTCATTGATTGCCTCGGCGAAGATATGGCCCCAGGAAAATGCATAAGTGCTTTCCTACAGATAACGCAAGCCGTGAAAGAAACTCTTATGATCAGGACGGGAGGGGCAGTGGGGAAAAAAAAGGAAACTGGCTGGATTGACCATGACTGCACAAAAGCCCATACGAGACTTAAAAAAGCCCTAAGTGCCCCTACAAGATGCTCGACTGAAATACGTACCTGCAGACAGGCATACAAAACAGCCATAAAAAAGAGGAAACTTGCTTTGAGAGGTAAGTTATGGGATAACCTACACAGAGCTAGTCTTATGAAAGACCATGTCCTCTTCTAGAAAATAATAAACACACCTGTTCTAGGTAACAGTGATACTCCCAGAATGGAAATTGCAATCTCGGAGGAGGACTGGATTACGTACTTTTCCAAGATATACTGCCAATCTAACGACAGAGCCTCCCTGGATCCTTTTAAAGGCCTCAGACTCCCAGGAAGTCCTACACCCAGCAGTATCACCTCAGTTTACTTTAGAGGAGGTAGCGGAAGCCATAAATATAAGCAAAGCTGGGAAAGCGCCGGGCCTGATGGCGTCCCAATTGACTTATACAAAGCTAACATTCACTTATGGGGCCCTCTATTGATGCAGGTATTGAGGGCTTTCTGCTCACAAGGCCTTCCATCGACCTGGCGCGACTCTATTATTATACCCATATATAAAAAAGGCGATCGCCTCAATCCAGCCTGTTATAGGCATATTTCTCTCCTTGACACATTAGCCAAATTAGCGGGGAGAATAATTTTAAACAGACTCCAAACATGGGCGGAAGAAAACCATATTTTATCCCCAGTGCAGTACGGATTCCGTACAGGACTAGGCACCGTTGAACAGGCTCTGAATTTAACCATCTTAGTGGGGAAGTATACGAAGATCAGAGAGGGTAATTTGCACCTGGCCTTTATAGATCTATCGTCAGCATTTGACTGCTTCCTGCACGAGAAGTTATGGGACATTCTAACAAGAATGGGGGTCGAACCAACAATACTTCATTTTATAAGGGATTTGTATATAGGGTATAGAGCAAGAGTAAGGTACGGGACGAGAGGGGAATGTACCAGGTCCTTTGGAATATACAGAGGGGTGCGTCAAGGTTGCGGTCTTGCTCCACTTCTATTCTCATTATACATAAATAATTTAGAAAGAGAACTGACAGGTAAATGCAAAGCCCTTCCACAAATAGGTAATCGCCCCGTCCCCACACTTCTTTATGCAGATGATGCAGTACTCATGACCAGGACACCGCTAGCCCTCCAGAAACTTTTAACCACTTGCATAAATTACATGACAGACCTGGGACTCACAGTCAACCGCTCCAAAACCTTTATAATGAACTGTGGCAGGAAACTGAGTAAGTCATATAATATTACTATTCACGAGGATAAGGTGAAGATAGCCCCTACCTTTTCATATCTGGGCATAATGTTTGACAAACAGGCCACTTGGGCACACTGTGTGAAAATAAAAAAAGATCAGCTTATTAAAACAACGGCGGCCTTGAAGATCTTCTCTAAAAAGATAGGGGGGGGATTACCCCAACAAATATGGTAAAGATCTACAAGGCCAAGTGTATCCCGGTGGCCACTTACAGAGCATGTATTTGGGGGTATACTAACTGCAATGCGATTCAGACAGTGGAAAACGATTTCCTTAGACATTTTCTAATGATACCAAATAGCACATCATCATACATTAGTCATGCAGAACTTGGGGTCCACTATGTAATTGATCTGATAAAAATCCAACCTTTATTATTATGGCACAAGGTGTGGACCACTGAGCATACTGGACTAAACAAGGCCATTTTATCTGATTGCACAAGGCTAACACACTCGCTCAGAGTTCCCTGGCTGAGCTACATCATGACTTTTTTTAAAAAAATGGGTTGCAAAGATTATTACTTAAATCCACAATCACTGGAAAAAATAACCAGGAGAGAACTGAGGGCCTTGTCATTGAAGCATTTGGAAGAACAGAGATGGGAAGAGGAATCAAAAAAATCCACTGTAATGTCTAATCAACTAATTTTGTCTACGGACGCCATCCAGCCTTACCTAGTAAGCGTGGCAAACCCTCGACATCGATTTGTTCTTACAAGACTCCGTTTAGATATCTTCCATCGGCTAGTAACTTTTTCGAACATGAATGATTGGAGTATAATTTTAAGAGTTTGTCCTTGTGATGCAAAGGCCCTCCAAACCACAATGCATGTGGTCCTTTTCTGCAAATTTTATAACTCACAAAGAAAACGGCTATTTCTGCCTTTTTTAAGGTCGATTAATCTGCGTCGGTGCCGCAACGCGTATTTTAGCTTACAGCTTTTATCCTCAATTGAAATGTGTGGAATTTTAGCAAACTTCTTATGCTCAGTACTGACTGTAAGGAAGTCTATGGGAGTTCTGGATTAATTTCATTGGATTGTTTGGAATTTTTTACCTTATGGAAAACACAAAAGAGAAAAAAAGAAAAAGAAAAAAAATAACTGCAAGGATACTTGATTTGGTATTGGTGTAAATCTATTAGGGGTTTATATACCTGTATTGAATGAATTTAGAATGTGTTTTATTACTTCCCCTCCTTTTACTACTTACTTCTTTTTATATATATATATATATATATATATATATATATATATATATATATATATATATATATATATATTTATTACTAAACGTGTTATTACCTGATACTTTTATGGCCAGTTGAAAGCCGAATAAAGTCTGTTTGATGATGATATATATATATATTTTTATTATTTTTTATTTTTTGAGTTGGCACATGTTGTGCTTGTGATGTCAGTATTCACCTGTTCGCCTGGAAGGAACTGTAAAAAATTGTGAAACTGATGTCAGCACCCCGGTGAGGACTTCTTATAGCTCTGATGACGTCAGATGGAGTTGCGTGCAGAACTGAGCAATTGTAACGTCCTCGTCGACATGGAGAGCTAAGAAAAAAATTCTGCCTAATGCTGGCACATTGGGAGAATTCATAAGGTGAGGAATCCACATGTAGCTACGGTATGCACCATTTAAAGCGTTACTAAAGGTAAGTAACTTGTTCCTTCCTGCCAAAGGTAGTAACCCCATTCCATCTTGGGCAGTGTGCACCCTGCCCGCCTTTTACGCTCCTCCAAATACCTCTAAAGAAAAGGAGCAACTCCACCACCTGGACCCAAAAAGAACATTGTTCTACCTTAACCGCACAGAAGAGTTCTGGGTGGATGACGACTCTTTGTGAGCTATGTTTGACCGAAAAAAGGTGGGCAGTACAGCAGCAAACCATTTCTGGCTGGGTCGTTCTCTGTATCAAAATCTGCAATGCCCTGGCTAAAAAGCAGCCTCCTGAGGGGTTAAGGGCCCATTCCACCAGAGGAAAATCTCCTACCACAGATTTAGTTGGTGAAGTTCCAGTCCTGGACATCTGCCAGGCAGCAAATTGGTTGTTCCGGCACACTTTTGTCAAACATTATTGACAGGTCCGCAGGAATGAGCATTTTGCCCATTCGGTCCTGCAGGACTTTATAGCCGACTGCCAGGAGGATATGGCTTAGGTATCTATTTAGAGTTTAGGAATATGCAGCTAGAAGTCACTATCAGATGAACAAGTTACTTAAACGCATTATCTGGTAGAGACTATATCTAGCTGCAGATTCCCTACACCCACCAATGCCTCCCTGCACTGCGGACAGATTTCTAGGGTTAAGGTTAATTCTTTTCAGGGCCCTAGTTTGGAGAGTCATTCTTCAGTCCACTAGATGGCTCTGCGCTCCTAGTGTGGAAAGTTGGGAAAAGCAACTTACGTCCGCGTGTCTGGGTAGCGCTTATGTGGGTGACCGCAACATCACTTTCAGCAACTTTGACTATGCTGCGCAGAACCCAACAAAGCCCTGATGGTGCAAAGGAGTACTGCTCACACAAAAGTTTCCAGATCCAGTCTGACGCCCGGGAAATTAAAAAGTAAGGAATTCACAGCTGTGGTCTCCACCAGATAATGCTTTACTGAAGATGAGTAACTTGTTTGTTACCTTGATGGCAGTCTACTCTTTCCTTGGTGGGTGTGGTCATGCAGAGTTATTTACATCCTTTAGACTTAGTTTTCCATATAGGTAGTGGAAACTGTAATCATCAGTTTTTCTATTTTTTGCTCAGTTTATGGTTCAAGCGCTTAAGGCAATGTTTGTCTGGGTAATACGGTTCTTCACATTTTACAGCAATTATTGCTTGTTGACTGTGTGGGACCCAAGTGTAAACTACTGCTGTATGGGACTGCTTCATTCTGTCCTTTACATGGAAACTAAATGTAACTACAGACCTATCTCTGAGCATCCACGGTGTGGGCGCTGCTGTCTTGAAATGGAGGTCCCCTTTCATCAGGACACAAGTTCACCCGGAACCATACGGTAAGGCCACAAGCCAGGCTGACTCCCTTGCTCCAGAGCTCAGTTTACATCGTCTCAATTACGGTGCCTGAGGTCATCACCTTTCATGCAGGTGAAATCCGGTTTTCTATTGTTTGGATAACTCGCGTTTTCTTGCATTCTGCACGGCTCGCGAGCTAGGCCTGACATTTCGTGTTACTAAAGTGATCGTAAGATGAACCGGCCTGTTGCTGTAAGAAGGTCTTTATGAAAGTGGCTATAACGTGCTGCATCGTCATCAAGGGTTGGGCAAACGCAGAGGTCTGTGGCTGTTGGCGCGTTGTAATAAAACGCGTAGCCAGATGAATGCACTCACGCACGCCACATAGATCCGTTAGGAGGAGGGAAGGTGAAGCCGGACCCCCAGATCAACAGGATATTAGAAGCGGAATGGGCACCTTCCAAAAAGTTACTACAGTAATTGTGAGCACCCACTGCAGCTGTATTCAGTGCTGCCGGAGGGCAGGAAGCGCAAGAGAGAGTGAGAAAAGGATTTAGAAGTTATCAGACGTTTCTGCTTTTAGCGAGTTTATAACTCGGAGTACCAGAGATGTGGGATCTTCACGGGTTACATCCAGTATGTGGCAAGACACAGAACGTGAACCGCGCCTGGGGGATCTTGGTACCAACAGTATGCCGTGTTCCTTCCTAAGCATGAATAATGGACCGCTGGGTGCAGGCGGAGGGACCACGAGGGTGGGGTGTGGGAGGAGCGGGGCCTGCACGCCTGCTGGATCGGTGTTTTCCTGAAGATTTCTCTAACCTGCATCTGATTGGCACGTGAGGTACTTCTTCGCAAACTTCATTTTATTTTAAAAGTCAAATGATTTTCTGTGCAAACTAATAGAAATGATTTGCTTACCAAATGTACAACTTCTAACGCCGTAGGTGAAATTTGCACTTCCTCGTGCAAGAAAATGAAGGCACCTGACACGCTCGCTACAACTTTTAAGCAGGGAGGGATGAATCACACAGGGAAGAAAAAAACAAAACGGGGGGATGTGATCTTGCTAAGAAAGGAGAATAGCAATGAATGAAAGAGGGAGCATTACGTTTAGAAACTGTTGTAGCAGGAAGACAGATTGAAAAGAAAGGGGCGCGCGGAAAAATATGAAAGGAGAGACTGGAAATGGACAGGTGAGTCTGCTTCTAGTACGACCCTTTCGTGTGCCAGTTTGTGGAAGGCTCCCCTCCACAGTGTGCCAGAACTGTGATGTTGGATACCGGAGTTAAGGCAGGGCAAAGATCAGCGTTAGGGTGTGGCTGAGAAGGAAACAAATTGTGAAAAGTTTAGTGATTATAAAAGGAGGTGGAATTAGCCAGTGACAGCTGCGGAAATGAAGTAAACTAGGTAGAACGTAGGAAGGATGGTGGACGGAATAGGAGCGAAAATAAGAGTGAGGCCTCTGCCGTAATGTGGCCGCCTTGTGCGAGCAGGGTAAGACAATCTAGAGCCTGCCCCCTCACTAGATCATGTGTCCCTGAGCTGGTGTTGCTATGACACAGCATTCCTCGCGCGCTGCTCCGTTTCTCGGCTCCTTGCTCTTTCCTGTTTTTTAGACATGTTGTGAAGGTGTCCGCAAGGCCAAGGAGAGCTTCGTACGCTTTTGAAATGTATCTAACGTTCTTGTAAGGCACTTTCCCCCCCAGCTGGTTCCTGTGCACTTTTCATAGAACTAAAAAATAACATAGTTACAAAGACCGGTAGCACGAAACACAGTGAAGCCCCGGGGCAACTGCAGATCAATAAATAACACGTTATATATAGATGAAAAGAAATACACTGGGGGTCTTTGATGAGATAAATATGTAGAGTTTGTGAAGAGAGAGTTATTATTTAATTAGTGTAAGAGATTTTAGGCAGTTCTGAATGCGATGAGCATGGATACATTCCTGACCCTGAGCAATGAGGGGATCCGTGTAGTAGCACCAACGACCGTGAACGATTTCTGGCCATTAATATTGTGAGTAGAATCGTCTCGACTTAGAATACAACTAGTAATGGGCAACTGCTCAGGGGTTCTTTTGGTGCATAGTGTTGTATACAAGGCACCGTAGGTGGAATTTGATCATTGTTTCTACAGGTAGCCAATTGGGCCTCAAGGTATAAGGGGGGTGGTCGTATACCCCATTATGTCACCTGGTTTTTTCCTGCATGACAAAAATATCCCACCTATTGACCTACTGCATCCTAGCATAATGTAAGTTAGTATACGTGGATGTAAGTATAATATTTATACTTCTATTGATCGTGTAGTGGATGTTATATTATTATAATGAGATATGTAATAAGGTTCTTGAGGTAATGATCAGTTTGGCTGGTGATCGGAGAATTGCTTTGACGGTTGAGAGAGCTGACTGTGGGACTGCTGCTACGATTGCATTGTCCTAAAAAAAAAAAAAAGCATGGATTGTATTTTTAAGCAGTAAGAGAAGGTAAAAAAAAGTCTTTATTTTAAAATAGTAAAATATAGTTATGATCTGCCTATTCGCCAACATGGGAGCCTCACTAATATGAATAAATATAATTAACCTCGACCTGTATGTAAAATCCTGAAACAATATTTTAAAAGAAACAGGTTTCTAAAAAAAAAAAAAAAAAAGCCACTTAAAGCAAATGTTTATCTAAAGGCAAACATTCGTGTTTTTACAAATGGAATAAAACAAACATAGGCCTAACCAAATGACATGGCTACAAGCCCTTTTTAGTAATTCTTGCTTTTAACAGGACAATTAATTGAGTAGTGATAGCAACAATTTCTTTCAGAAATCAGTTTTGCGAGTCACTTTAAAGCAGAGAGCTGTTAAGTGTACTGTAGTGACCAGCCATTATTTTTTTAGGGCTCATGTTATCTAAAACAGTTTAATTTTACTAAAAGTACATATAATATTCTTTGTAGCTGCTTTCATCCAGCCATCTTCATCCATTGTTCTGTTGTGCTGTTCACATTTTTCTTCCTTCCACTACAGCATACAGGTTTGGGCAGTGTCATCCCACTTAAGCTATTGAGTAGCTTTGCTATGAGTGATGGCATTATGCCCTATCACAAGGATCACATCAAAACACAAAGTAGCTCCTGTTTGGAGCCCTACAGTAATGTGTTTTTCTATTTTTTTTTCCTGCACGTTATGATTCTGTTTATAGTATTAAAATAATTAACACCTCACATTCTGTGGGTATATTTGTTACTGGAGCATGGAGCACCTGGAAAGACAGAACCTTCTTGGCTCCTCCCACTGCTGTTTCCAGTCTAACCACAGCACAGAGACTGCCCCTATTGCCGCAATTACATTAGGTCCCTCCTTGACCACAGAGAGAAAGCGGCTCTGATCCTCCTAGTCCTAGTTTAACGACATCTCCCACTTCACCCTCACTGCCAGACTCCACCACATCAGGAACTGAAGCAGTGCCCTCAAATGGATTCATGCCTTCATCACAGGCTGACCTCAGATGGTCTGCCTCCCACCTTTTTCCTCAGAACACCTTTTTGCTCACTGTGCCACTGTAATCAAGCTAGCCTGGCTGAAGAAGGGTGATACCCTGAAACCAGTCCCAGGAGGCTTGTCTCCGGTCCAGGGAGGACCTGGCCTGGCAGTTTGGGCTGGACTGTTCCCATGAGGAACAGGGTCAAGACTGATTCGCATATGGCTGGGTCTGAACTGGGGTGGCATGGTGAGCAAAAGAACGATGGATTAAACCCAGATCTGTGTCTGGGGGTGAGTGTTTGCATTGTCAGCACTCCGTTTATCATCCTTTTGTATTACTATTCTTGATGGCGACATCCATATCTTTTTGGATCGAATTTAGAAAGTGATACATGATATGGATGGGATTAGCAATATAGTCCATTTTGTGGCCTCTCAAGCTATTACAACTGGGAAGAGTGGTATGGGAGGTTTAGATGGGCGGGCTTCAATTGTAATCCACACACTATGGGTGATAACAAGTTTGGATATAGTGATAACCTCACAAATTTTGCCTATGAAAATAATCATGCATACATGAAAGTTGTGGCAAGCCCAATGCCCTTATTACTCACCTGGTACTCCAATAGATAGTGCTGACAATGAACCCAGGAAATACCCAAAGACTTCACCTAAGGAGGGACATGCATGAAGGCAAAACTGAGGAAAGGTGCAGTGAAATGCAGACTGAATGTATGGGAACCATACATACAAGACAGTTTGTTCCTGCTATATTTAAATCGTCCTGGGCATATTCCTCCATTCTATTATTTTCTAGTGAATGCAACCTTCTATGCCTTTATTTCCCCCTTCTACTAGGTCTTATTGCCTGCTGTGGAGATTTTCAACGACTCTAGCAACAACAAGCTTCACCCAGTTAATATGGTGATAGAACTATATGGAACCTTGCTGTTGAGTTAACTTTCTAAAAACCAATACTCCTGTGTGTTCTGCATCAGTAACAGCAGTCTTCAAAAGTATTTTTGATTCTCCTCTTCCACTACACTCAAGGATAGTAAGTGGATCGATTCAGTTAACAATAAAAGGTGTGTAACTTTGACCACATTACTCAGAACGGTCACTTGTATATCGTTACTGTGGCACTGTATAAAATTGCTCTGAGAATTTTCTTCTTTTTTACCAAGGGAAAAAGCATAATTTAAAGAAATCTAAAATGGAGGTACATGGTCTCCAATTCTAGGTCAATTCAATGATGTGGGTAATTTTTCTGTGCATATTTACAGTCACAGAATTTGTATGTGGTGTTCTTTTTCCTTATGAAACTGTAGGTCCAATAGAAAGTGCTGGGCTTGCCTTTTTCTTTGTCTTCCCTTTTTGGATCACAGGCCACAGAGGATGTATTTAAGATTAAACTAGAAGTGGGTCTCTTGAAATATATTAATCAGGGAAATAACTTTACCATGTAGAGGTGCAAGAATCAGCTAGAGTGCTTTCCCACCACTATACTCTGATGCCTCCATGACAGAGATCATAACAGTAATAGAAAACTTTTCTGCGCCGATGACAGCAAAAATGCTAATTATTATACAGAGAAATATTCAAGTTAGTGTTGGTAGTAATGGCTAAGATTATCATGAAGAAACAAAGCACATATATTCATTGTGACGCCTAGCTGTCCACTACTTTCATCAATAGCTGATTTTAGAACACCAATACTAGACCTCTATGCACAAACCATTAGTTATACCCCTTCTGCTTTCAACAAACCAAAAAGAAAGACAAGCACTACAAATCACACAGACGTCACATCACCCATGCTATATCAAAGTAGAAGAACTCCGCTCTAGTCTAACAGTTTTAACACACCACCAAAGCATAATCCTGTGACAAGAACACTTTGAAAAACACAATCTAACTCGTACTCTCCCTCCCTCCAAAAATCCACAGCAGATCTCAAATAACCTAGTATAGTAAGATAGCGAAGAAGAGTAATGCCACAATCCCATCAACATCACTCCAGCAGTACTTTCTACCTTCACATACACACAGAACATATTTTAACCAATAGTAACCCATGTGCATTGCTTAAGACCAACAATAACCCAGATGCATACCCTTTCTTCCACTAAAGAATGCTATAGCATCTGAATTATTTGTTTGTGAAGGACCTTTCAAGAAGTAAGAATAAATACTTATTATTTACTGACAGATACAGAACCAGACATTCTGTTCATCACTGAATCCTGGTAGGGAGAACACATTGCCCCAGTACTGCAAGAACCAATCTCCTCTGGAAATCAAGCCAATACATATAACAGAAAAGGAAAATAAAGAGGCAGACTAGCCATTGTATCTAAGGATCCATAAGTCACCAAGTTGCAAGAGGTGACTATACATCGTTGTAAAGCTCTTCTAGCTAGATGCTATCTCAACCCAACTTTCACCTGCCACTCCCGTATTCTCCACAGATATTCGCCAACAGCAAAGCTTTTACTGATGCTTTCTAGGACACAGTTGCAGTTCTGTTAAAAAAACCTTCATATATTTAAACATCTGGTTGGATAAACCAAATATACCTCAACTAAAGGCTGTCACATCAGGACTAAATATACACAACTTACATCAGCCCTGGACCCACACTCACAGTGGGTTGTACATTAGATGAATGTTCTCCAACACAAAATGAACCAAAATTCACCTGGTACAAAAACTGATCACCTACCTTTTCCACCTCCTAAAAAAAATATAAACTAGAGCCCAGCACCACACTACAACCAAGAGACAGTAGAACAAACTAAGCACACAGGAGTTGAAATCACACCTAACAATAAATACTAATGGGGAAAAAAATAAGCTCCATAGATGAACTCTTATGTATTGATGACCTCAGCCTTTGACATTTCAATCCCCAAAAAATGACGTCAACACGAATAAGGCCCCATGGATGAATGAAGAGCTGAAAAGATTAAAGAACAGATCTAAAGTTTAAGAACCTTTAAGACAACATTTGCCTACACAAACAACAGAAAGCACAAATCGTACTTAAAGAAGGTCAAAGAAATACACTATTCAAGCAGGATTGTTCGTGACAAATGCTCAGCTAGATAACTCAGTTTGCAATCTAGAGGGTAGTCAAACCTTAACCCCACTTTCGGAGAAATCTGTAATAAAGTAGCAATGCATTATCTAAACAAAGCAGACACACTGGATTCTTATCTACAACCATGAGAAACAACCCCTTCCATAATATAAAGCCACAAAAATAATCATAACAGATACACAGTCTCCTTCTATATCCGCCTTCTAAGAAATTACAACCCCAGAATTTCAAGACCTGGTGAAAGCTAGCAGAATGGCTAACTGAGCGCTGAACATTTTCAAAAGCTCCTTCAGTCAACATCTGTAGCTATCCCACTCAAAATATTATCAATAAGTATTTACAAATAGAAACATTGCCAGAGATAGTACAGAAGGCATACTCATGTCCATTACTTAAAAATAACAGCATGGACCCTCAAGACCCCAATAATTACAGACCAATCTTTAATGTACTTTCCTTAGCAAACTTATGCAGAAAGCAGCCTTTTGTCAGATCTCAAAATTCATAGATGATAACCAGATGCTCTCAGAATAACAGAATTCTGCCCAAGGAAAGGGACCAAATATTTCCATATCGCAATCTAGAAAGCTGTGAAAAAAAATGTAGTTGCAGAAATGATGTACCTGTATTATTACTCCGGTACATTTCAGCATCTTTTGACACTGCACCATGATACATTACTATGAGCACTGACAGAAGGTGGCATAGACTTGACCATGGTAGAAGACTATATATACCACAGCATTCCATTTTTAATGATCAGAAGGCTACAAAGAATACCAAAACTCAGTAGCAAGTATTATTTTAAATGTGAATAGACAAACCCAGATTGCTCCTGAAGGCTTTACGTTGGACCCAGTAATGCAAAGATTCTCTTCTAAACTGTTGCATATCAAATTTGTGTACCTACCGATCCCTAAGGTCTAGTATGAAGTTGCAAAGGCTTGAAACTTTTAAGTACCAGGTTTTGTTTATTTGTTCTTTTTGTTTTTTGGAATACAGTTATATTTCTGGATTAGTTGACTGCATTTTCATATGTTGGCAAACTCTAGCTACTTAAACGTTTTAGCTACGTTTTGATCAATCTTGTGTGTAAATGAATCACCAATAAAAGTAAGAACCGAAAATGCCTAGAAAGCTCAACTTGTTGGTCTACGTGTTGTGTACCAAAAATTATTCAAACTTAAATGTGCTAAATGTAACATTAATTGACAGAAATGAACTACAAAGGTCATGTATGATTAAGCACTGGAAAATATTACCTAATTTCCTTTTAGGCAAACTAATATTCTATAACCACCATTGGGAAGCTTGTAAATCAAATTCTGTCAAGAAAGTAAAATCTACTGCAGCATCATTTGCAAGATTTGCGTAGCAACTTGGAACTGCTTATGGCAAAACCATTTATTTTTCAGTTGGCACTAGAAGGAATTAGCACATCTTCTGAAAGTTGGCCTAAATACATCAGTGGGTCGTCAAAAGGAAAAGTCTAAGGTCTGTTACTTCCCCAGAATGTCTTTCCCACAGAGACTAAAGAAATGTGATGTCAGATGTGAGTTACAAAATACAAGTCTATCAGGGATTTTCTAGACATTAATAGGAAAAGCAAATTATTGAATAAACACCTTGTGACTCTGGCAGGAACTCGTCAATAAACTGCAAGGTGAAACATATCACTAAGGCTCTACTAAATACATTTCTTTTATCTGATCCATGGGCACCTGACCTGTAGCACCTTTCCAGCCAAATCAACATTTGAATGAATTGCATAAGGAACCAATAAGGATAGTTAGGGCTTGATTTAGATCTTAACAGTGTAACAGGCAAGCAGTGCCGAGTGCGGACCTGAAAAAACTGTCAACTTTACTATATTCCGCCTGCTGTATGTAAATGTTACAGCTCTGCAAACAGTTGACTGGCGACAGATTGCGGACGGAGGGAGATGGCAGAGGCATCCAATGGACATCGTACAATAGCAGTGGCTATTGAATAGAGGTACGTCACACACTCTGTTCCTTAGCCATATGTGTCCCCCTGCACTATACACCAAACCACATGCACACCATCATCCATTACAATTCCAACACAACGCTTCCCGCACAGGCTGTAAACACAAATTGCCATACAACCATGACACAACCCACAACACCATTGACACTGCACCCACACACAACACAACTACAACAGCCAACACAATTATACACTCATCTACACACACAAGCACAACTACATACATCACGACAATGTGTGCCACACAACAACACTCACCTGAATGTGTCACACGGCAACACAGCATACTCAACATTGATCTCACATGCAAATGACACACATACGGACACAACCACACCACCCACTCTGGCTCCCTCCACCTCAACCAGCCAATCCACACACAAAGCAAAGTACTGACTCATATCAGCACAAACCTTCCCATACAAATCCTCCTGCAATGCGCATACATGAACACCGTTGTCCAGTGTGAGTGTACTGTCATTGTGGTGCCAGCATTCATTTTGTGGTGAATGATGACACAACAATGACAGTTGAGTGTGTGCAATATGCGTGTTCTGCTGGTATTCCCAGCTATGTGTGAGGCAGTTGTTTCCCCGACATATGCACGTCAATGTGATTTCCAAAAATTACTGTAAAATGCCTGCGACGTTGATGCCGGGCTGTGCTTCTTAGCAGAGACGGTGGGATGAATCCAGGCTTTTAGCTATGGAACCACTAACATCTCAATACGGCAGGTGGATCGTCATGGCCGCGGATGGGTTTTCAGTTGAAAAGTCGACAGCAGGACCCTTACCGCCATCATCTAAATCAGGCCTTTAGTCTGCAACTCTTTGCATAAATGGGCAACATCGCTTGGAAAGATATCTACAAGGTAGATCTCCATTTATATTCCTATTTAAGCTGGCTCACAAAATCACTACGGAGAACATTGTGTTAGCAAACACAGAAGGTGTTCATCCTGGAGAAAGATGGCTAAGATAAAATCCTATGCAATTTGAATGGTGTCTAGGCACAGAAAAGATGCTGAAGACTTGAGAAATTTTGTCTATAAAAAATCACAAAAAATGGATGCTAACCTAAATTGTTGTGGAAGCAGGTATTTGTGACATTAAGAATCACTAGATTTTTCTTTTAGCCAAAATGGAACTTAGTGTTCCAAATGCCATTTCCGGTTTCTTGGCTGTCTTAACATTCTCTAAGAACTGCTGCCATTATGTTTAATTTTAATACCCTATTCAATATTTTTTACTTATGATTTACTTTGGTTAAGGTTACTGGAAAACGTCTTTATTTGTAGTGCAGGATTGCTACATAAAAACGTAAAATAAATAAAAGTATGCAGGAAGACAGGTGCTGGCAAGTACCCACACATGGCTTAAGTCACACAGTCCTCCCAGATTCAAGTCATTTACTTGAGCAAAGAAGCCACTATCAGCGGTATGTCCCAGTGCTACTCTGTGAAAAGAACTGAAAAGGAGCTGGTGATGATACAAAGTTCTTGGAAAAGAAATAGCCTCATTTAAAAAAATCTTCAGCTGTGTTTAAAAAAAAAATCTTTTAATTCCTTTACTTGTGTTCAGCTGAGGGCCTGCGAGTGTTGAGGACCAGACGTGGTGGTAGACTTCAGATCCTGGAGACCTTCATGTTGAAGAAAGGGCGATCTCTTCTCAGAGCCACCATCCCAACAGAGACCCCATGCTAGCATATGACCAAGAAAACAAACCACTTCTGAAGGAGGAAAAGCCAAAGGTTCTAAAACCTCCAAAGTAATTCAGAAGGGCAGGAAACACTGAGGAGACCAACCTGGAGCAAGGCACAGAAAAATCTGGTCAGAAAACACAACTAATTAACTAGGAATGTGAACATCAAACAAAAACCTATGTGACAGGTGTGCCCGACAGTATACCTCCTCTCAGAGGGTCCGGGTTTGGTGGGATGGTTACGATAGAACCTATGGACAAGAGCAGGGGCATGAACAGCAGAGGCATGAACAGCAGAGGCAGGTTTCCAGGACTATTAAGAGACAGGCTATCCCTTCGATCGGACAAGATATTGCAGTTTCCCCCAATAAAAATGGCAGTCCACAATAGCAGACACTCCAGAATCAGACTGTCCTTGTACTACTACTATAGGAGGAGGAGGTACCTTAGAGAATTTATCAAACATGTAAGGTTTCAATTGAGGAACATGGAATGTAGGATGGACCCTCCAAGTATCTGGAAGGAGCAATCGAAGAGTGATGAGATTGATCTTGTGGGTGATAGGCAAAGGACCTAAAATTCGGAGACTGAACTTAGTATCCCCATTCTTAAGAGGCAGAAATTGGGAGGACAACCATTACTGTTCTCCTACCTGATAGGTTCAAGACGCAGATGTTTGTCCGAATATGTTTTCATCCTATTCCCGGCCAATTGCAGGCTCTTAGCTACTTGCTTTCTTGTTTGATCTTGTAGACGAAAAATTCAGAAACCGCAGGAACTGACGTTGGCTCACTTATCTCAGGGCATGATTTAAGATAAAACCCCTGCAGACTGACGAAAGGAGTGACTTTAGTGCCACTATGGACACTACTGTTAAAAGCAAACTCGGGAAAAGGAAGAATGGATGCCCAGTTATCAGCAGTGGCACTGCAGAAACACCTCAAGTATAGTTCTAAGGTTTGGTTGGTCCTCTCTGTGAGTCCATTAGCTTGTGGGTGAAAGCTCGGGATATACCCGATACTGAGCAAAAATCTTTCCAAATGTGAGATACAAATTGTGGGCGTTGGTCTGAGGTTATCTTCTCTGAACAGCCATATAGCCTGTAAATGTCACGAAGAAAGTATTTGGCTGTTCCCTTGGAGCTGGGTAGGTTTATTAAGGCTGAAAAAGGGGTCTTCATAGTGAAGGTACTACAACCATTATTGTTGTTTTACCCTCAGAGAGAAGTAAGTCCATAATAAAATTTATCCCAATAGAAAGCCTGAGGCCACAGGTAATGGTTTAAGTAAACATATGGCTTTTGATGAGATACTTGGGCACAGGTCGGACAACAGGGAACATAGCTCTTGGTATCTTGTACTACAGATGGCCACCCAAAGCATTAAGAAAGTAGTTTAAAAGTGCCCTAAACACCTCTATGACTCGCAAATATGGTATCATGACATAATTGGAGAACAATCCTTTGTACGTGTGGTAGGCACAAAAAGGTATTTTTTTATACAAATCTAACCCATTCTTGGTGCTCAAAGAGTACTTCTCCAATTTCTGTGGTAGTGTTCTTTGCTGATGTATTTGCAGTTGGTCATTGAACAAGGTTATGCTGAGAAGCACTCTGTCAGGAGAGGGATACTTTGATGACGAATCGTAGTTTCTTCAGGAAGCCTTCAGGGAAGAGCATCTGCAATCTTATTTGCAGTTCCCGGAATGTAAGTGATGTGGAAGTCAAACTGAGAAAATAAGCCCACCCGTTCTGTTGACCATTTCAACATTGTATGTTTTTTTAATGACGTGAGGTTTTGAGGTCTGTTCGTTTTTTAAAAGGAAACTTGGCTTAGAGTAATAGATGTCTCCATTTGGTACCTGCTTCTTTCGTAGCCAATAACTCTCTAACACTAAATAGTTTCATTCAATGGATGTAAGGGAACAAAAGTAATAAAAAACGGAGTGCTCTTGGGAGTAGTCATCTTGTTTCTGTAAAAGAACTGCCCCTAGAGCATTCCCTGTAGCATCTGTTTCGATCATGGTGTCAGGATACCAAAGGGCGGGGGCACAAGTAAAGGTCCTCTTCAGATACCGAAATGACTTCACAGCTCAAGAATTCCATTGGAATCCACAGGTTAGATTCACCTTTTTTTAGGTAGCGATAAATTTCGGAAAAATAGGTGGAAACATTTTTAATGAACTGCCTATAAGAAACTGGAAAAATCCCCAAAATGTTGAGGTTTCTTGACAGTAGACGAGACTGGCCAGTCAAGAACTGCAGCAACTGTGCTTGGATCCATAGCAACAGCAGTGGCATTCAGCATAAATCCTTATTACTCTTCTTCAGTCTTTTCACAAGTACACTATTGTGGTTTGCAAGTTAAATGATTTTTCAGTAGTCTGCATAATATTTCAAAGACATGTTGGCGATCATCAAATAGATTCTTGGAAAAGATCAGGATAGCATCAAGATATAGGATGACTTATAGGTTGAGTATATCTGAAAAGATGCTGTCCATGAATTGTTGAAAAACTGAAGGAGTGTTGCAGACACCGAATGGCATCACTCTTTATTCGCAGTGAACAAACAGGGTTCGAAAGGCTGTCTTGAAACTCATCTGCTCTCTTATTCATAGCAGAAGGTATGCTCCTTTAAGATCCAGCTTAGCATATATGCTAGATCCTCGAACAGCTTCCAAGATGTCACTGATAAGCAGAAGCGGGTACAGATTTTTAATGATTATCTCATTCAATTTCCTGAAATCTATACAAGGCCTAAGATCGTTTGTCTTCCTAGGAACAAACCTAGGAACAAAGAATAAAGGAACTCCTTCAGGTGAAGTACAGGGTGTGATAAGCCCGCTTTCTAGGTGCCCCTTCAGATACTGCTGTATAACATCTTTCTCTAATTCAGACAGAGAGTATATCAGACTATAGGGAATTTCACATCCAGGTTTCAACTCGATGGCACAATCACATGAACAATGTGGGGGTAACTCCTCTTTATGTGAGAAAAATACATTACGGAACTCTTGATAAGGTCCTGGGACAGCTGCCATTGTAGCCACAGGAGGAGCTTGCATCTCCTTGCTTGCCCCATCAGTCAACTGGTTCTTGACCCTTCAAGCAGCATTGGTTGCAATAAACGGAACCCAAAGAAATAGTATGTGTTGCCCAGTTAAGATAAGGATTATGTAAACACAGCCATGGAAGTCCTAGAATGACTGGATGATTGGGGCACATATATAAAAACTGATTTGTTCGTGACGAGGCTGTGAATATGGCAGGTGTACAGTAGTCGCAATGGTGATTAACTTATATTTCTTAATTTTTTTTTAAATATATTTTTATTCAAATTTTAAGATGATTACAATCAGTACACATTACTGCAGTACAAGAGAGTGAAGGACACAGCCCTGAGTACATTCAGTGTAACACAAGAATGTATTATCCCAAAGGTTCGTACATCGGCTAACAGTGTTGGCATGCAAATCAGACAAAACAACCTGTCAGCACCAGAGGCTTACATGTTTCCCCAACCATCGGTGTACACAGCAATGTAGAATGATGGTCAAGTCAATGTGGTCCCATAATGATTGATTATTCTTATCTTTGCAATAAGGGAGGAAAGATTCAGTATTTTCGTAGAACATAAAAAAAATCAGTTAACAACAGCCACTGGAGCCCATTTCTGCAATTCCCAGTAGTTCTCCCTCCACGTCCCTGTCTGCCCATCCAGCCAGGTCCCCCTGCGACGCAACAACAAACCCAGGCCAGGCATGGCTCACCTGGATCGTGCTGGAAAAGGAGGACAGGTGGTAGGGCTTCCGAAAGGACACGAGGCACTCATCTAGAACACCATAACACTCCAGAGTGGCTCACGAGTTAGGGGCATCCCCATCCACCCTGTGTACCAGCACTGTTAGCTCAGACAGTATTGCGTCCCAGCTGGAAGCCAGTGGGTATTTGCGCAGATCCATGTTGTCCTCTCTCTGCAGTGTCACCCCTTCCACCTCTGCCCACAGCACAAGGGACCGCATCCACCCCCCATAAGAGAGGTGTTCCGGCGATTTCCACTTTCTGGTGATAATCATTTAGCCGTCAAGAGGCCTAAGTCTAGGAACCTCAAGGTCACTTTCTGTTTTTTTTTTAGCTCTAGCAAACAAGCTCAATCTACATGCTTCCCATGTGTGCAGTACCTGGCGCTGTGTGCAAGTATAAAGCCGGGCAGATACACCCAGCCAATAGGAGCTCAGACAGGGACAGGACCACATCATATGAAGTAGGTCCACTACCACCAGCGCACATCGAAAACGGGCTACATCAGCGCTGGAAGTATTGGTTGATTTTAGCAAGGGTGAGAAGGCCTTGTGTAGTATATAACACTGGATTAGGTGAAATCTTGCATCGTTGGGTACGTTGGTGGGGCTTTCGAAGACTGGGACCCATGCCTTATCCATACAAGGTCGGGCAAAGTCGCCTTTCCAGCGGGCACGTAGGGCGGCATGCTTGGGGGCAGCGTGATCTCGCAGTGAGCTGGCTAGCCAACTTACTAGGTGACTACCTGGCCCCATGACCTGCAGATACTGTACACAAAGTGTGTTGATGGTTTGGTGGATAGGTGGAAACTGTCCTGGCGACAAGCCAGTGTCATCCGTCAGTATGTCAAAGGGAGTCAGTGTGCCATCACTGTACAGGTCTCCTAGTGTATTCCAGCAGCGTGCCAGGTTTAGAGCTCTGCTGCAGATATGCAAAGCATTCCTAGGTGTGCCCAATAAGGCTAGTGTGGACGCATAAGAAACAGTGCCCGCTATAATCATGGTTCTTTCCAGGGAGGCACGGATGAGGTACAGTCACCTTTCATGGTGCCCCACGCTAAATCCAGTCTTTCCACCAGCTCTATCTCAGAGAGGCAGGCATAGGGCCTCCCGCTCCTGAAGGGGGCCACTGCCTGCAAGAGCAGTGGCAGGTGAGCAGCGAATGTTCAGATCCCCTCCCCCCCCCCCTTCTGTCGCACAGCCCTATCCAAAAGCTTGCTCGCTGGTGAAGCACTCACCGTAAAGCGAGTGCCACTACCAGACTCGTTTCCCTGCCGGGCCGCCTCCCGCCGCGTGTCCACTCACCCCCTTTTCCCCTACGGGCAGTTCACCGATCTGCACCCGGGGACCCCGGCTCCTGCCAAGGGGAAAAGCAGGGTCGCTGCTGGTGCTTTCCTCCTATCACCTGAGGCCCGATGCAGCTGCCAGTTTCCACCGCGCGTGCCAGTAGTCACAGGCTGTGTGTGTGCGCTAACAGCGCAGGTGTGCCCTCCATCTCAGTGTCCAGTCCTCCACTCGCATCACAGGCATCCACAGAGGCTCCTGGGCGCAACTACTGCAATCCAATGTATGGTAGCACCCTATGCGGTGCCTGTTGGCGGATAAATGCAGGATAATCAGGGATCATGGCGGAGCCCCTTTAGAACTTATCCACCATCTTAACTTTTGAAGCCCCGCCTCCCTGTAACTTGTATTTCTTCATAATGTAATCTTATCTGTGACCATAGAATAGATCTGCCTTTGTTTTTATGTCTATTTGAAACGTAGGCACACTTTTACTTTAAGATAGCTGTTCATTTACATCTTGCAAATGATATAAAGCTAATGCAATGGGAAGGATTGAAGAAAGCAGTACCAATAAGCAACACTGCATTTTTGTGAGAAAAATCTAGTGTGACTTGGCCTCAAGATAACCCTTCTATCCTGGAGGGGGCACCATCATTGGTCTTTGTACCTTAGTTGATCTTTCACCTCTTCTGGGAAGGAACTCTGAACAAAAGGCTTTCCCCTTTTCAGAGATTTTTATTATTAGATTTTCTTTTAAGACTTTTCTTAAACCTTTGTTAGCAAAAGAATGCTGCATTTTTATTTTTGTTGTGACAATTTTCTTCCTTCTGCTACATTTTTCTCCAGGCAAGGCTGCAACTGAAAGAAACCTAGAAAAAACTCATATTCAATATGTTTTCAGTCTGCCAGAACAGACAGAAAAAATTCCCTTTGCCTAAGAGTATCAAGAAACTCAAAAAGACTATAAGGGCATCAGTTTTGAAGTTGAGGAGCACCTGAAAGCTTCCTTGAGCCTGATACTAATGTTCCACAGAAGGAGAGTCAAAATTGTGCTTCTACCTCCACCACAGCAATAACTTTTGCCACCATGGAATCTCCAAAGCTAGTATTAATGGAGAGTACATGACTCCATAGGACATCACTGCTCTCCGCGTCCAGGGAACAGATGGTGCATTTGTCAATATTGATAAGAAGCAGAGTACTAGCAAGATCAATACCAAGGAACAGGTCACACATATCAAAACCAACTATGTCAAGGACCCACCATCAAGGGGCATGCTGTTAGGGCACATGCAGTTGGCATCTTTAGCATCAAAGAACACAAAGTTGACACCAGTGGTATGTATTTTTAACCTATACCTAAAAGGCATCTATAGTTTGCTCCATCTAAAATAATTTTGCTTCTAGTCCGCAGCTTACTCCTGAGGGTAAAGCTATTAATCTGTGCCAAAATCAAAAAGGACAGACCCTGAACACTCCTCTTCTCAATGGTCATCAGAGTGAGCCCTGTTCACAAATCCATTAACAAATTGGTAGCTGTCCTACCCCACCCTCATTCTTCAGTTTGAGACAGTTATTATGAACACCAAGAAGGAATGAACCAAAGATCATTCAAAAACACAGGTCGTGCATCTAAGAAGAGAAAGATCAAGGTTGCCACTCAGCAAGGAATGCCATCTTTGAGTACTGCATCTCCGACCTCCACTGGGTTATGTTGGTACCGATTAAGAGGCCTGTACAGTATTTATTTGTAGATTACCAACAAGATGTAAAACCACCAACCTCCCCACCCCTCCTCCCCCCCCAGCAAGACAGCTCAAATTCCAACTGCCAACCCTGGAAGTTTAGCGAACCTATTTGTAGTACAACACACTCAAAGTTTCATGGTGCTGTGCTGCTAGTACTAAGCTGTCGCGTAGGCTCTCATTATCCTAATGAGACTACTGGATTTTGAGCGGCAAGGTCGTTCACAGTGTGGGGGACTAAGTCTGACCCACGGTGAAGGACCCTTGTCACTCTAAATCTCTAAATCCGGGTTTTGCTCCGGCTAACTAGCAGTGCCTCACCTCTCCCAAAGGGCAGAGACAATTGGGCAGCCGAGCCCATGACATCTTCGTACTTCCCAGGGAAGTCGTGGTCACTCAGGTCACAACCGGTTCTCTCATATACAGTGCGGTCTCATATATAAATGACAAAGGCAGTTAGAGTTTTAAATATTGGTTTAATAAAACAACTGCATTTTAGATAGTAAAGCGTGAGCTGCAATACCCAGAACTACACAACACAGTAGGATTAAAATAGTAACGATGAGAGTGAAGCACAAGAATAAGGCTATCATAGTGCAACTAGATTAGGTTCTCTCTAAGTTATATTCTGAGCACAGCATGTAAAGCTCTAAGCCTGCCTTTCAGGTTCCACCGTGAGGACATAAACCCTCATACCTGAGCAAAGGCCTGTAATCTGCAACAGCATCTAGTTGTAGGTTCCTGGTCGGAATCTCCCTCTGACCTGTACTAGGACTAGAAAGTGGTTTTATAACTAACACGCAGATGTTCTAAGAAAATGTCCCTACGTAAGGATGCATATTTTCTACGAACACTAGAGACTAAACTTCTACCACATTTACCGGCAATGTACCAGCTGTAGCCTTGACTGAAGTACAGGGTGAGCAAGAATGCATTGTTTGAGAACACAGTGCTGAACTAAGCTAAACAGTGTGATAGAAATAAATAAAACAAGACCGTAAAACTGGTTATTGTAAAATAACAGTGCAAGGCTGAATAAAATGTACCTAGGGCAAAGTGCACAAAAGCCTAATATGTTAACCTAACGTGCATGAAGCTATATTAAAAATGGCTACACTACACCCTCCCCTTGTCAGTAGAAAGTGGTTTATGCCGAAGCTAAAAATGCCCTAAGTTAAAATATAAGTAAAACCCTATTCAATTTCAACAAGTTAAGAGGACACACAAGCAAGGTGATTTTCAATATAAAAAATGAGCATGTGGCCAAATGCCGAATTCAAAGGATAATGTCAATTTTAGAATAAGTCCAAATCAAGCAGTGGTCATGGAAGGCAGGAGATTCTCCACTTCGGCAGATGACAAAACAGGAAAATCCATGCCAAAGACTATCAAGGAGCAGGTGTGTTCCAAAGCCCCAGTGTCAACCAAGGCGGCATCCCGTGCAGTGCCTATGAACGAGTTAATATCAACTTCCTCCAGGAAGGGTATCTCGTAATCAGCCTCTCGAAGCAAACGCAGCCACAGTGCGCATGTCTGGTAATGAGCCCTCATTGAGAACATCAACAGATCAGCATCAACAACTGGGGGGCGTTGCTGTGAGAGACAAACGTTCAGTGTATGTTCAAAAGAGCACCAACGGCACCGAAACACGGGCTGCACACAATCCAAAACCAGTCTGAATGACAGAGACCAGTTACACTCCAAATATTCCAGGAGTGTTGCACCAAAGTGCTGCATCATGCGTTCACGACACAGCTGCGCCGATGGGAGCGCCCACATTCGTCCTTGTTGTGGCGGGACAGCCATTGCGGAAAAACAACAGCAAAATGCCGGCTAATAAAGCCAAAGTTATCGGAAATCCCCCAAAAATGCTTCCGAAAATTGAATGAATAACCAAAGGTATTTGAACGAATATGGAAGATAAGGTGTGACCGAAACCAACACCAACGGCTTTGAAAAAGTGTGCCAATCCAGCCGTGCTGGAACATTAAATATACGTCGCACAAGTTCACCAAAGTGGCTCGGAAAGTTTGTATTTAACAGGGACTGTATTTCCGCCGATGACCTTGCCACCTGAAGTGCGTAGGTCTCGCGTGCAGATGTGAGGGCCACATGCTTCTGAAACACTAAAGCCTTCAGTCTGCTTAACTTGTCAAAATTCACCTTGGAAGTAGCAATGTGAGGCCAAATATCTTCTACCTCCCTAATTTTAGTGGGGGGAAACAACACGTTCCTGCAGCAAGTAACGACCTTAGTGACCGAAACAACGTAAACTATTACGGCCCGCATGCCACAACAGTCTTCACTATTGAGGAGGACGTAGCTGCTGTTTGAAAGCACCTGGAGCGTGCGTTTAATCAAGGGGACTGGAACTCTCTTCAGATAGCAAGCCAAGTTCGCAACCGAGGCATTACACGCCCCATGCAAGGACAGCTGCTTACAAATCATTGAATGGCTGACTGAAGTCTCACATTCACTGCTGCTAAGAAAGACCTCTTTCATGCCATTGAGGCATTTGTACGAGAAGGGAAGCTCCCACACCTCATGGATGTAACTATCTCCCAACCTTTCATATCTGCCTACAGGAACATGTTTCAAACAAGAAGTGAATTGTAATGTAGAAATAGGCAGATTAATCGGCCACGGTGAACGGCAATCTTTCTAACTTTTCAATGTTGAGCATGACATAAGTCGCCTCCTTCTTAGCCATTAGTTGTTCTTGTCGCGTCAAATTAAAGGAAAAAAATATTTCTGATGGATACAACTACCTGTGGATTCCTCACCTAATGAATACTCCCATGGCGCCAGCATTCGACGGAAATCTTCTTCCTAGTCTCTGCACGTCGACGAGGACGTCACTCTAGCCCACGCAAGGCGTCTGACGTCATACAGGCAATAAGAGGTCCTCGACGACGTGCCGACGTCAGTTCCCTTTTTTCCGTGCATTCGAAACGGTTATCTTCGAGGGAGCAACTGTTACTTTCGTGGTTACAGTGTATTTTTTGCTGCGTAGTCCTTCGCTGCAGTAATAATGTCGCAGAGAAAGTCGGGTTTTAAGCCTTGTCGTGAGTGTGGGGGCAAGATGTCAGTTACGGATCCTCACTCCGACTGTCTTTGGTGTTTAAGCTCCGACCACGACGTCTCGACTTGCGATTCATGTCAGCACATGAATCCAAAGGCCCTCAAGGAACGTGAGGCGAAGTTGTTTATGGCGAAGTCGAAGAAAGAAAAACATCATAAGAAGTCTTCTTCGCCAAGGCATCGGCGTCATCGAGACTCCCGGCGCCGTAGAGAATCACGGCGCCATTCGAGCAAGGAGGCTCGTTCCAGGTCTTCGGATCGGCGCCGGAGGACTTGGGAGGTCAGTCCCACGGTCACGCCGCATCCATCGACGCCGTTGCCCTCTCCGGCGTCACCGACTTCACCTGGACAGGCGTCGGTGATTGAAGTGGTGCAGCCTCTGGTGTTGTCCCCGGCGTCGCAGACGTCGAGGCCGGCGTCGGGGTCGCCTTCGATACAGGCACCCCAGTATCCGGCTTTTCCCACCCCTGGAGCCGATAGTACCGCATTCCTAAATACGATGTATACCATCTTCCAACAGATGGCTCCAGGGGGTGCTCCGGCTGGCCCTTTGGCCTTTTCATTGGGTGATCCTGCGCCTCTACGGCCGGCACCCTTTATGCCCTTTCTCCCTTTTGGGAACGTGGGCTCGGCACCGGTGTCCGCGCCGGTGGCCGCTCCGGTGGCTTCGGAGGGATTGGCCCCGGAGATTTCCATCCCGTCGACGTCGGGATTTCGTCCTGTGACTCCGGTGGGTCCATCCGCTCCGAGTGCTCTTTCATCGGCGCCGAAGTTACCTGTGGCGCCGGACGCGGCGTCGGTGGCTTCTGAAGATCGGCGCTGATCTTCGGCTTCGGCGGAGGCTTTGTCGACTCCGCGTATCGAGCAGAGGCTTCATTCGAGGAGACTTGCTCTCCGTTTATTAGAGGAGCAGGAGTACCAACGAGTCCTGGAAGAAGGAGAACTAGAGGACTCGGTTGATGGACTGCATGGTCTAGATACAGCCAGTGGGCTGGACACTTCCCCTGAGTGGGATCTTTCGTCTCCAGGGGAATACACGGAGGAGGCTGCTTCCTTTCACGCAGTGGTACGGAAGGCAGCTAGTTTTCTGGACCTGCCTTTGCCGGTGGCAGAGACAAAACAGAACCTTCTGACAGAGGTGCTTCATCCGGCCTCAGCTGCGGCAGAGCCTCTATTGCCCTTTAATGACGCTTTGCTGGATCCGGTGCTAGAGGTGTGGAAGAGACCAGTATCTTCCCCAGCGGTTCATAGAGCCGTAGCCAGGAGGTATCGAGCTGCACCAACTGACCCTGGCTTTCTTTCTAGGCACCCTACACCGGAGAGCTTGGTGGTGCAGGCCTCCTGTTCATCCAAATCAGCGCCTGGTTCTTTCCCGACGGTGCCTGGGGACAGAGACTCGAAGAAACTGGATGCGCAGTCCAAGAAAATCTTTTCGTCCTGCAGTCTGGCGTTGAAGGCCACCAACGCAACTTGTATCCTGGGGAGATATGTTCATGCTCTTATGGAGGACATTTCCTCATCATTTACGGAGCTTCCCCAGGGTCTTTTGGATGTTGTTTCAGATGCCCAGGCTGCTGCGACCCAGATTATTCAGGCTGGGCTGGATACGACCGACTCGGTGGCCAGAGCAATGGGCACGACTGTGGTGGCAAGGAGACAGGCCTGGCTCCGTAATTCGGGGTTTTCTGCAGATGTGCAGTCAACCCTATTGGATCTCCCTTTTGATGGGGACAAGCTGTTTGGCGCCAAGGCAGATTCGGCCTTGGAACGTTTTAAGGAGAGCAGGGCCACAGCCAAATCGCTAGGACTCCAAGCTCCTTCTTCCTCTGCCTCTTGCAGGATTTTCAGGAGGTTTCGGGGATTTGGGCGTGGCTCTTCCTCCTCTTCCTTTCGGGGGAGATTCCAGCAACCTGCCTCTTCCCATCCCTATAGATCTTTTAGAGGGAGAGAGAGGGCCAGCACCAGAGGAGCCTCTCAGCAGCACTCTGCCTCTTCCTCGTCCTCTGGAGGGGTGCAGCAGGGAAAGCAGCCTTAGGCTTCCACCATTTCCCACTCACTCCTCTCCTGTAGGGGGAAGATTACAGCATTTTCTCCGCAAGTGGAAGACTATTACAACGGACACTTGGGTTCTCAGTATTGTGGGAAAAGGCTACACCCTTCCCTTTCGGGAGTTCCCGCCCCTCATCCCGCCCCGCCCATCTTATTGTTCAGAAGAACACCTCCTGTTGCTAGAACAGGAGGTACAAGTCCTCCTTTCAAAGGGCGCTGTAGAGTTGGTCCCAGAGCAGGAAAGGGGTCGAGGTTGTTACTCAAGGTATTTCCTGATTCCCAAGAAGGATGGTCGGTTGAGACCAATCCTGGACCTGAGGATCTTGAATTGGTTCCTCAAACAGGAAAAGTTCAAGATGCTGACCCTAGCTCAGGTGCTTTGGGCGTTGAACAAGGAAGATTGGATGGTGTCTGTCGACTTGCAGGATGCTTACTTTCATATCCCGATACTCAAGTCACACAGGAAGTATCTCCGGTTTATGGTGGGATCGCAGCACTATCAGTTTGCGGTCCTTCCGTTTGGTCTTACTTCAGCACCTCGAGTCTTCGCGAAGGTGATGTCGGTGGTTGCGGCAGAGCTCAGAAGGAAGGGGATAGCAGTATTCCCTTACTTGGACGACTGGTTGATCAAAGCCAAGTCGCCGGAGCTTGTGTCGCATCATCTGCAGTCAACGACTCAGTTGTTGTTCGACCTGGGTTTTTCGGTGAACGAGCCCAAATCTCACCTGGAGCCCTCTCAGCGCCTCCTGTTCATAGGGGCAGTACTGGATACAACATTGAGTCGAGCCTTTCCTCCGCCTCAGCGGATTCAAGATATTCAGGAATTGGTTCCAATGTTTCGAAATGGAGCGGTAGTTCCAGTCCTCAAGGTCCTTCGTCTGCTCGGTCTGTTTGCCTCCTGCATTCTGTTGGTCACGCATGCTCGCTGGCACATGAGGGCTCTTCAGTGGTGCCTCCGAAGGCAGTGGTCTCAACACAAAGGAGATCTAGAAGGTGCTGTCAAGATCTCCAGAGATGCTGCTGTGGACTTGAAGTGGTGGATTGCGAGCAACAATCTTTCACAAGGAAAGCCGTTCGCGCAGTCGCCACCAGTGGCCACGGTCATAACGGATGCTTCCACTCTAGGGTGGGGAGCTCATCTGGGGGATCTGGAGATCAAAGGCCTTTGGTCTCCAGAGGAGCAGATGTTTCATATCAATCTGTTAGAGTTACGGGCTGTACGTCTGGCTCTCGAGGCCTTCCTCCCTTCCCTTCGTGGTCAGTCGGTACAGGTCCTGACGGACAATACTACCACGATGTGGTACATAAACAAACAGGGAGGAGTAGGGTCGTACCTTCTCTGCAGAGAAGCTCTTCGACTATGGTCTTGGGCAAAGGACCATCAGATTTGCTTGGTAGCAAATCATCTGGCCGGGGTCTTGAATGTACGTGCGGACAGTCTCAGTCGCCAATTCTCGGCCGACCACGAGTGGCGTCTCCATCCAGATCAAGTCCGTTTAATCTTCCAGATGTGGGGGTTTCCTCGGATAGATCTGTTTGCCACTCGGGAGAACGCGCATTGTCCATTATTCTGCAGCCTCCAGTATCCGATGCAGGGAGCGTTAGGGGACGCGTTTCAAATAACCTGGTGCGGCCAGTTGCTTTACGCGTTTCCTCCCATACCCTTGATTCCTCGAGTATTGAGGAAGATTCGCCAAGACCGGGCGCTAGTCATCTTAATAGCTCCGGATTGGCCAAGGAGGGTGTGGTACTCCGACCTTCTCCAACTCTCAATGTGCCCTCCGCTCCGTCTCCCTTTCAGGGCAGACCTCCTCTCGCAGTCGCAGGGGCAGGTTTTACACCCCAACCTCCAGAGTCTGCACCTACATGCCTGGAGATTGAACGGGGCAACCTGAGTTCCTTCTCTCTCCCGCCTGATGTAGTGGATGTTATATTAGCGGCCAGGCGACACTCCACTAAATCTATCTACGCTAATAGGTGGTCTAAATTTGTTGCGTGGTGTGGAGAGAGGCAGATTGATCCCTTACATGCTCATCTATCGGACGTTTTGTCTTTTGCTCTCTCTCTAGCGCAGAAAGGTTGTGCAGTGGCTACCATTAAGGGTTATTTGTCGGCCTTGTCAGCCTTCATTTGTCTTCCAGACCAACCATCGTTATTTAAATCCCCTATTGTTATCAGATTCTTGAAAGGTCTTCTAAATAAATATCCTCCAAAACCATTCGTTATGCCGCAATGGGATTTGTCCTTGGTCCTGACTTTCCTTATGGGGTCCCCTTTTGAGCCTATGCATTCTTGCCCCTTAAGGTATTTGGTTATAAAAACAGTTTTCCTGGTAGCGATAACATCTGCAAGGAGAGTGAGTGAGTTGCAGGCCTTATCGGTAAAGCCCCCTTATACAACTTTTTATGGGGATAAGGTGGTGTTGAGGACCAAGGCTGCTTTCCTCCCGAAGGTTGTTTCACCCTTCCATTTGGCTCAGACAATTACTTTGTCCACGTTCTATCCTCCACCTCATCCTTCTAAAGAGGAAGAAAGACTGCACCGTCTGGACCCAAAGAGGGCGTTGAGCTTCTTTATTGATAGAACAAAGGATTTCAGGCTGGAGGATCAGCTGTTCATCGGGTACGTGGGCAAGAGGAGAGGAAAGGCAGTCCACAAGAGAACACTCTCCAGGTGGGTGGTTCTTTGCATTAAAATCTGTTACTCTTTGGCAAAGAAGGACCCTCCTGAGGGCATTAGAGCTCATTCCACCAGAGCTAAGTCGGCCACTTCGGCCTTGGCCAGGGGTGTTCCTGTGGTTGACATCTGCAAGGCCGCAACTTGGTCGTCCCTTCACACTTTTGCGAAACATTACTGTTTGGACTCTGAGGTCAGAAGGGACGGCCATTTTGCACGGTCAGTGCTGCAGGATTTCTTGGTTTGACCATTTAGGCACCCGCCACCGGGCGTGGTACTGCTTTGGGACTCTATTCATTAGGTGAGGAATCCACAGGTAGTTGTATCCATCAGAAGAACGAGTTACTTACCTTCGGTAACGACTTTTCTGGTGGATACATTAGCTACCTGTGGATTCCACACGGTCCCACCCGCCTCCCCGTTGCCTTTCTGGTCTTACCAAGTAATCCTTGAGTGCGCTCCTCTTGGTCTTCAAGGTTGCAATAGACGTTGTATATATGGATACGTGTGTATATTATCTGTATATATATATATATATATATATATATATATATATGTATATATCTTTGTGTACATACATGATTTGCATATATTTGTTCGTTATATTAAATTTACAGCTATTCATTGCAATATTGTATATTTTACAAGGTTATGGGATGTTGCCTTGCTCTTTCATTGCATTGGGTGGTTGTTCTCATGCACGTAAAAAATGTTGGTACTGACGTCGGCACGTCGTCGAGGACCTCTTATTGCCTGTATGACGTCAGACGGCGTCGCGTGGGCTAGAGTGACGTCCTCGTCGACGTGCAGAGACTAGGAAGAAGATTTCAGTCGAATGCTGGCGCCATGGGAGTATTCATTAGGTGAGGAATCCACAGGTAGCTAATGTATCCACCAGAAAAGTCGTTACCGAAGGTAAGTAACTCGTTCTTCCCTGGCACTGATGTGCTGCCACGGAACGCGACCCGCCTTCAATGTCTGAAGCGTCCAACCCAGCTGCATAATGGACCTGGTCTGACTCTGTCCATGATATAAAGAAGACATATCAGATCTTATAATGTCTATAGCAGAAGAAACAGTGTTGTTAATTGGATATATCTGGTTGGACAAGGTGTGAATTCCATTATCCACAACAGCTAATACATTTTTCATATTATCCCGATCTATCTGCCTTAACTGGGCCGCAGCCTCTTGTTAGGAAAGTTTCCATATTTCATTATATACTTCATAGAAGAAATGCTTCCTAAGTGGTGTCTTCGGGCCTGACAAAAAATCTTGTGTCAGTGTTATAAGACAGGATAGTGAGATGTGTCTTAACTGCATCTAGCGAGATTTTAGCCAATGCTGGCACAATTTTCCCACACTATGGGGGTCATTCTGACCCCGGCGGGCGGCGGGAGCCGCCCGCCTGGAGGGAATCGCCAGAATACCGCTGCGCGGTCAAAAGACCGCCGCGGGTATTCTGGGTTTCCCACTGGGCTGGCGGGCGACCGCCAAAAGGCCGCCCGCCAGCCCAGTGGGAAACACCCCTCCATGAGGATGCCGGCTCCGAATGGAGCCGGCGGAGTGGAGGATGTGCGACGGGTGCAGTGGCACCCGTCGCGTATTTCAGTGTCTGCAAAGCAGACACTGAAATACAAAGTGGGGCCCTCTTACGGGGGCCCCTGCAGTGCCCATGCCATTGGCATGGGCACTGCAGGGGCCCCCAGGGGCCCCACGACACCCCTCACCGCCATCCTGTTCCTGGCGGTCGGAACCGCCAGGAACAGGATGGCGGTGAGGGGGTCGGAATCCCCCATGCTGCGCCGCCATGGGGGATTCCCAGGGCAGCGGAAAACCGGCGGGACACCGCCGGTTTTCCTGTTCTGACCGCGGCCAAACTGCCGCGGCCAGAATGCCCTGCGGGGCACCGCCAGCCTGTTGGCGCTGCTCCCGCCGACCGGGTCGGAATGACCCCCTATATGTCGTAATTATTTCAGCATGTGCTGGTGATATATAGCAAGGGTCTGACCTACTCGTTCGGAAACCCCCAGAGGAGGTGACAAAACATTGATGACACCCGTTGGTATCTATTGGCCACAATAACCACCCGCCTGGACGTGTCAGTGAAGTGTTAAATGTACCATTCTGGACCCATTCAGTAAGCTCACTAAAAGTTGCATTAGTGTGCTTTTGCCAGTTATCAAATGGAGCAGGGGCAGGGATGCTAGGTATGTTTAAATCTCTGATTGTAGCTAAACCTAAGCAGCTGGTCTGTTGTACTGTTTCATGTAAAAAATAATTTGAACGGGAATGAGACATGCTCTAAACAATGTTTCTCTACCCTTAGTTTGCCAATTTTTTGTTCCCCAAACGCTTTTCAAATCAACATTTTTTTACCAATATTCATAACCTTCAATTGATAACCGGGAAACAAAGGAGTCCGAATATATACATTTTGTGTTGGTCAATAACATTTGTTTATCCTTAGTCGGAGTTAACTTAAAATAATATGACTCAGCATTCTTTTGATGAGGCCCAGAAAAATACGTAAATTTATCAAAATAAGTTTTGGAACTCCCTTGCGGGGGAGTTGGGCAATGTTCCCATTTCGTATAGCCAAATATTGTTTTTGGACTGCTGGCTTTATGTATGAAGTGGTGCCCATAGTAATTATAGCAAACATTTTCACCATAACTGTCTCTAAACTGGTAAACATCTTCATTTTCATAGACAGTGTAATATTGCAATTCTGTCATCATGGAATCAACTGTCTTCACATCCCAATCATCAGATACAATGCCTGGTATGACTACATCATTCATAGATAACTTTAGCACATATGGTATTTGAATTATTTCACTGGGACCGTATATATCAAACATTACTTTATCCCACACAATCCCATCTGGAATCGGCACTGTAGAAATGTTCACAAAGGACAAGTCTCTTCGAACCTTATGTGATGAAAAATGTGGTTTCAACACCTTCTCCACCTGTTCAACCGCTGATCTCTCCGGAAGAAAATGACCATGTATCAACAGAAAAAAGGTAACGACAAACCCAATCCAAAGAAAAAATGCTAGCATAGTCAATAAAAGCCACAGATAGTTCCATGGAAGAACAAAATACGTATCTTTAAACCAACACATCAGCTTACGTGGACCTGACAGGTCAGCAGTCGAAGAGGCGAACGAGTCCGATAGACCATCGTTGTTGTCGGCAAAGTAACCAGAGGCAGTTCGTGCAAAAGGCTTTGCCGTAGTCAATGGAGGAGTTGGTGTTTCCCGCGGTGGTATACTGTAGACAGCACCATCCGTCACGTTTGTAGTCATGGTGACTTGATCAAATGTTTCTAAATTGGTCATTGTTAGTGGAACCAATGCAAGATCATCATCCACCCTCCCCAAGCTCGGAGAGTCAACAGTGTTGGTATAGACAACTTGAAGCGGAACTTCTTCTCCAGTAGTGAGAGGGATTCGGGAACTACTGGACATTCCTCTTGGTCGGCTGTGTAGAATCGGCCACATGTTGTAACTTGACATTGTCAATAGAAACAAAGCGATTTTCTTTGGCACCTGGCAACGGGTGTAGAATAACAGTTCTGGTTCCATGTATCCCCAACACAGGGACTGGTGCTCGATAAGAAGGGACAAATTATTTTTTCACTGCGACCTTTTCACGCACAAGATCCCCAAACCTGGGAATCCAGCCGGTAGGTGTTACTGGCACATCCTTAATTCCTGTGGAGGCAGCACTTTTAGAAGAGTTATCTTCACGGAACTGCTGTAATTCCTGTAAAACAGTGACACGATCATTTATGTCAAAAGGTGTTTCCGCCGCATCCACACCAGGACCATCAAGATCCGGAACAAACATTTGTGTTCCGAACAGGCACTTATATGAAGTACGACCCCTCAGGGACCTTCTAGGCAGGTTATTTAGTGCTCTCTGAACTCCATACAGGTGAGTTAGCCAACTACGACCCGTACCTAAGACTCTGGCTGTTAAGGATTGCTTTAAATCGCGGTTTAATCTCTCCACGACAATTTCCCTCGGGATGAAATGCAGACGAGTACTGGAGCTGGACCCCCAACAAAGCCATGGTGTCCCTGAATGCCCTTGAGGCAAAAGCAGGGCCCTGGTCCGAATGGAATGCTGCAACTGCATATGTACCGACAAAGACTCGCAAATCTTTAATAACTGTCCGAGCGTCAGCCGAGCGTTGTGGCCACACCCACACAAATCTGGAGCAGGAATCAACAGCGACTAGTATATATTTATATGCACTCTCCGGTGTTAATGGACCACAATGATCCAGGTACACACATTGTAATGGTTTGTTTGAGATTAAGAGAGGTGTCTGCGGCGGGCGTTTAGCTGTTGAAACTTTAATTTGTTGACAGATCTCACAACAAAGGACCTACTGCTTGGTCTCTTTATAGAGACCAGGCCACCAATAGCGGGCCTATAATAGTGAAATTGTAGCTGCTACGCCAGCACATGCAGATGCCACTCCCTCATGCGCTGCCTTAATCAATTGTGGTCTTACATCTTTATTGGGGATGTCGCGTACGCCTACGCCTGGAATTTCAACTTCTGCGTTCAGCATACTTCCCATCAAGTATTGGTATTTATTAGGAAATCCTTTAGGATAAGGCGCGCCATCAACCGTAGCTTTTATAGCAGCCATAATATCTGTCTGGTTTGGAACTCGAACAAGTCACTGCAGCTACAGTGGCAATTGCCACTGCCGACTTTGCAGCTTCATCAGCCAAGGTATTTCCAGCAACGTGTATTCCAACGCGCTGGTGCCCAAGTGTATGCACAACATGGACCTTAGGTAGCGTCTCTTTCAGGTCTGCCACCTTCCCCCACAGTAGTCTGTGTTTTATGGTGTTGCCTTTCGAATCTCTGAACCCATTCAGGCGCCAGTAATGCAGGTATTCAATAAAAGACCGGACGAAATAATATGAATCACAAACTACCAGGGTGAACTGTGTCGGATCCGTATGTTCTAGTGCCAGTAGTAGAGCTTTTAGCTCAGCCAATTGCGCTGTACAATCCCCTAAGGTCTGGGTATAGGTATGTGGCGGCAGAATTTCTCCCCCTCCATATAGCCGCTCACAACTGCACATGCAGCAGAATATTGATGATTTGTAGCAACCGCCAGTTGCGCAGAGCCATCGGTGTACACGACTAACTGATATTGATCAATAGGCAATGTGTCAGCGGTAACTGGATATTCAACTTCATATTGTAGAAATTCCTGAGTTAGTAACTTTGGGTCAAAAATGAAGTCTACATCAGTGGCTGTCAAGGACGTAGCCCATTGTATCCATCTTGGGTGGAGTGCTTTCGCATTCGGGACGCTAGCCTCAAGGGCCGGAATAGGAGAAACGACAATAATGCGTTTTCCCTGGGCCAGAGGTCTTTCTTTAATAACAGCCATCTGTACAGCAGTGAGAATTTTCTCTGTGGGTGCAAATCGTTGTTCAGCAGCTAAATACAAGTGTGACTTGTATGCAATCGGGACTGTCTCACCTTTATTAAATGTGACATAAGTAAACCCAATGGCCCCAGCTATCACCCTGATGACCAAATGTGTCATATTGTCCCGTGTGTGTAGATGTTTTGCCGCTAGCATATCTGCTTGTAACTCTCGAAGAGTATGTGTATGTTCAATTTTCCAGAATTTGCTTGAAAAATCAGGACGTATTAATTCATATAAAGGTTTTATGCGTGTAGCATAATCAAGAATGTATGTTCTGCCAAAATTTAGAAAGCTCAACAATGACTGGAGTTTCTTAATCGTGTTTGGTGGTTGCAATTGTGCACACTTTTCTAAGAATTGTGGCGCTAGGCTCTTCCCTTCATTCAACAGCTCATATCCCAGGAACAGGACGCTAAGGAAGGGAATTTTTGATTTTTTGAAATTAAATTTGTAGCCGAGTTCGGCAAACCCCACAACAATGCCGGCTACCCGTCTTAAATGTTGTAGTAACTCGTCATCCGTGAGATATATATCATCCACATATGACAATGCTTCAGAGTCCAACTCGTATAAAATAGCAGTCACACGGGCTGAAAACAGTCCTGGGCTGTTCTTATACCCCTGAGGCAAACAACTGAATTTTTTCTGGGAGCCTAGCGTGCTAAAGCCTGTTAAGTCTCTGCTTTCAGGCGCCATATTCTGGCAGAAGAATCCATTCGAGATATCCATAGTTGTTTTGCATTTTTTCTGCACAATGTTGCTCATTAGTGCAGTGCTATGTGAATTTTGTATAGCATATGTACGTGTATGTCCGTTCAAATGTCTGTAGTCTAAAACTATTCTATATGAATGGTCTGGTTTTACTACAGGAAATAAGGGATTATTCATCGGTGAGACACAGGGCTCAATCACTCCCTGTAATTCTAATTGTGTAAGTTTTTCTCTCACCGGTGCCCTTGCTTCATGTTTTATGGGATACTGCAGTTGTGGCTGAGGTTCACCTTTAATGGGAATTACATGATATGGAGAATCCCTGTCCCACCCTACGTGGTTTCTATATAACGCTGGTGCCTGTGCGAGAGCCCATTTTATAGAATAGGACTCAGCGAGTTCCTGTGGAACAAGGGGCGAGAAGGAAGGTTTAATAACCTCCTCCCCAGCTGGGCAGGTGCGGACAAAATCAGGCAGCCAATCTTGTTCGGCCAGCAAAATGTCATATATCTTTACAAGATCCCAGAAGATTGCATGTATAGTGTGTTCAATGTCTCCTTCCAATTGTAAAGTTACTCTATACACCCTATCGGGTTCGGAGACACGCATATCTGCTGTTTCTACTTGTATGAAGTCATCAGTTGCTTTCACCTCCAGATGCTCTAGAAGATTCCGGCGAACTATTGTGACCTCTGCCGCGCTGTCTAGTAGTGCTGGAGCCCATTTCTTGTTCTTCAAGAGAACCCTCTTCCTGAGTGGCATGTCTAACTGAGACTGCTGCCACTTTTTTCTTTTTAAACTGTTGTTTTTGTTGTACCGGTTTCTCTTCCTTCTTGACAGAAACCTCAGAAGAGCGTTGTGATTCCTGCCTCGGTTTCACGTACTCTGTTCTCCGCTCTGACCGCCCACCTCTCTTTTCTCTTTTCCGATGAGTCCTGAAAGGAACGAGATTGGCGTGTATCAGTATATTGATATCTATCAGGCTTTTTTGTATTATCTCTATTCCTGAGATTATACCTATTCTGCGGGCTCTCCGTACGTGGAGATTCTCCCCTTTCTTTTTTAGGTGATTGTTGTTTTTTCTCCTAGCGCTTCTTAGTACCCTCAGGTTGTTGTTTAGTATTGTCTTTATTACTTTTTCCCTGAAATTGAGGTTTTTGTGGTCTAGCCCCCAGGCTATCACGACCGATACTAGAATAAGTTTCCGCTATTATTTTAGGCAGTTCCCGCTCCTGATCTTGTTGCGAAACGTCACAAAGACGCATACGCACTGCAAGTGCAACTGGTTCCCCTTTAAGATTACTTAGAATAATTGAAGAAATCGTGGCAAAGTTACCCATCAGTTGCATTCCTAAATCTAAGGCCGGGGCAGCCCCGTATTCATCTTGAATCTGCTTAAGCACTTCCGGTAGGTTGGCTAGTGTCGGTGTACTGTGTGTCGTTGTATAGAGCGCAGCAAACACCGTGCCCCATGTATTACAATGTTCCACTGTGGGAACCATCCCAAAGGGTAAACACATAGTTAATATTCTATGTTTGTCCTGAGGTCCCGTATGGAGAAATACCGCCTCCAGCGTAATAATTTTTTGTGCCAGCCAAAATGGAGTCTCCTCCCGCTTTGATGGTACTTTACCCATAATAGAATGTACAGTCACTGGATTTATACCTGGTGTTACTGCGTGTGGTTGTGCTGGAGCAGCACGCGCTGGGTTTGTATTAAGTGTCTGCGTTACAAATTGTACTAATCGTCGATATATTGCCGTTAAGTCAGTATATAAGAGTCGAACCTCAGCCACCGCCGTATTTGCAGCCGCAGGATGAGGTGTATATGTGGCCAACAAAGGCCAGGTAGGACCTTCATTACTTAGTGGACCTAACCTTACTGGTAATATCGTATGGGATAGGGCGCCATCAAGCCAATTATTATGTTCTTGATAAGATAGAGGTATCTCTAAATATGTGTACGCCCTGTATTGTCCAGGCGCCTTCGCTACTCTATATGTATCGAATGTATTTGTGTTCCCATCAACTGCTGGAAATGTGACCCAAGAGTAAAAAAGTACTGTTCTATAGGCTGCGTGGGCGTCCACCACAAACGTGACTGGACCACCCTGGGTCGTAAGGCTGTGTGCTAGCAAATGTGCTGTGAGCGGTTATCTCATGTTAAGAGCTATATGTACAACCTGGGGACTCGCCATTAGAAAAGCACCAAGAATTCAGAGAAGGCACACCAAAAGGGTTTTTTACCTTTTAAGGTTCAAGCTTGAACAACCACCCGCTGTAAATAGGGTTACCTATACAGCGGTGGTAGAAGTCCTCAGCACCACAGACGTCTCCGTATACGGAACCGAGGGATCATTATATTATATGAGACCGAGCTATACCGGTGGACCCGAAAATTAGAGCCTGACCAAACGTTGGCGGTGCCATGTCACGCAGGCTCTCATTATCCTAATGAGACTACTGGATTTTGAGCGACAAGATCGTTCAGTGTGGGGGACTAAGTCTGACCCACGGTGAAGGACCCTTGTCACTCTAAATCCAGGTTTTGCTCTGGCTAACTAGCAGTGCCTCACCTCTCCCAAAGGGAAGAGACAATTGGGCAGCCGAGCACATGACATCTTAGTACTTCCCAGGAAGTCGTGGTCACTCAGGTCACAACCGGTTCTCTCATATACAGTGCGGTCTCATATATAAATGACAAAGGCAGTTCGAGTTTTAAAGATTGGTTTAATAAAACAACTGCATTTTAGATAGTAAAGCGTGAGCTGCAATAACCAGAACTACACAACACTGTAGGATTAAAATAGTAACGATGAGAGTGAAGCACAAGAATAAGGCTATCATAGTGCAACTAGATTAGGTTCTCTCTAAGTTATATTCTGAGCACAGCATGTAAAGCTCTAAGCCGGCCTTTCAGGTTCCACCGTGATGACATAAACCCTCATACCTGAGCAAAGGCCTGTAATCTGCATCAGCATCTGCAACGGGGCAGTCAGCATCCAGTTGTAGGTTCCTGGTCGGAATCTCCCTCTGACCTGTACTAGGACTAGAAAGTGGTTTTATAACTAACACGCAGATGTTCTAAGAAAATGTCCCTACGTAAGGATGCATATTTTCTACGAACACTAGAGACTAAACTTCTACCATGTTTACCGGCAATGTACCAGACTGTAGCCTTGACTGAAGCACAGGGTGAGCAAGAATGCATTGTTTGAGAACACAGTGCTGAACTAAGCTAAACAGTGTGATAGAAATAAATAAAATAAGACCGTAAAACTGGTTATTGTAAAATAACAGTGCAAGGCTGAATAAAATGTTTCTGATGGATACAACTACCTGTGGATTCCTCACCTCATGAATACTCCCATGGCGCCAGCATTCGACGGAAATCTTCTTACTAGTCTCTGCACGTCGACGAGGACGTCACTGTCTCGCACGCGACGCCGTCTGACGTCATACAGGCAATAAGAGGTCCTCGACGACGTGCAGACGTCAGTTCCCTTTTTTCCGTGCATTCGAAACGGTTATCTTCGAGGGAGCAACTGTTACTCTTGCGGTTACAGTGTATATCTTGCTGCGTACTCTTTCTCTGTGGAAATAATGTCGCAGAGAAAGTCTGGATTTAAGCCTTGTCGTGAGTGTGGAGGCAAGATGTCGGTGACGGATCCTCATTCCGATTGCCTTTGGTGTTTGAGCTCCGACCACGATGTCTCGACTTGTGATTCGTGTCAGCACATGAATCCGAAGGCCCTTAAAGAACGCGAGGCGAAGCTGTTTATGGCCAAGTCAAAGGAGAAGCATCACAAGAAAAAGTCTTCTCCAAGACATCGGCGTCATCGAGACTCCCGGCGCCGTAGAGAATCTCGGCGTCATTCAAGGGAGGCTCGTTCCAGGTCTCCGGATCGGCGCCGGAGGACATGGGAGGTCAGCCCCACGGTGACGCCGCATCCTTCGACGCCGTTGCTCTCTCCGGCGTCTCCAACTTCGCCTGGACAGGAGTCGGTGATTGAGGTATTGGAGCCTCAAGTGTTTTCTCCGGCGCAGACGCCGAGGCCGGCGTCGGGGTCGCCTCCGAGTCAGGCACCCCAGTATCCGGCTTTTCCCACCCCTGGAGCCGATAGTTCCGCATTCTTGAATGCGATGTATGCCATCTTCCAACAGATGGCTCCAGGGGGTGCTCCGGCTGGGCCTTTGGCCTTTTCTTTGGGTGATCCTGCGCCTCTTCGGCCGGCACCCTTTATGCCCTTTCTCCCGTTTGGGAACGTGGGCTCGGCGCCAGTGTCGGCGCCGGTGGCCGCTCCGATGGCTTCGGAGGGATTGGCCCCAGGGATTTCCATCCCGTCGACGTCGAGATTTCGGCCTGTGACTCCGGTGGGTCCATCCGTTTCATCTGCTCTTCAGTCGGCGCCGAAGTTACCTGTGGCGCCGGATGCGGCGTCGGTGGCTTCGGAAGATCGGCGCCGATCTCCGACTTCGGCGGAGGTATTGTCGACTCCGCGGATTGAGCAACGACTGCATTCAAGGAGGCGTGCTCTCCGGGTACTAGAGGAGCAGGAGTACCAACGAGCCCTAGAGGAAGGAGAGCTAGAGGACTCGGGTGATGGGCTGCGTGGACTGGAGTCGGCCAGTGGGCTGGACACTTCCCCTGAGTGGGACCTTTCGTCCCCGGGGGAATATACCGAGGAAGCTGCTTCCTTTCATACAGTGGTACGGAAGGCAGCTAGTTTTTTGGACCTGCCTTTGCCGGTGGTGGAGGCGAAACAAAACCTTTTGACAGAGGTGTTGCATCCGGCCTCAGCCGCGGCGGAGCCTCTATTACCTTTTAATGACGCTCTGCTGGATCCGGTTTTAGAGGTGTGGAAGAAGCCGGCATCTTCCCCAGCAGTTCACAGAGCCGTGGCCAGGAGGTATCGGACGGCTCCAACTGATCCTGGTTTCCTATCTAGGCACCCTACGCCGGAGAGCTTGGTTGTGCAGGCCTCCTGTTCGTCCAAGTCAGCGCCTGGTTCTTTTCCGACGGTGCCGGGGGACAGAGATTCAAAAAAGCTGGAGGCGCAGTCGAAGAAGATTTTTTCATCCTGCAGTCTGGCTTTAAAAGCCACCAATGCAACCTGTATCCTGGGGAGGTATATTCATGCTCTGATGGATGACATCTCCTCTTCGTTTACAGAGCTTCCCCAGGGTCTTTTGGATCTTGTCTCTGATGCTCAGGCTGCTGCGACCCAAATTATCCAGACGGGACTGGATACCACCGACTCGGTAGCCAGAGCAATGGGCACAACTGTGGTGGAAAGGAGACAGGCCTGGCTCCGTAACTCGGGCTTTTCGGCAGATGTACAGTCCACATTGTTGGATCTCCCGTTTGATGGGGACAAACTGTTTGGGGCTAAGGCTGATTCGGCCTTGGAACGGTTTAAGGAGAGCAGGGCCACGGCTAAGTCGCTGGGACTCCAAGCTCCTTCTTCCACGGCCTCTTCCAGATTCTTCAGGAGGTTTCGTGGATTTGGGCGTGGCTCTTCCTCCTCTTCCTTTCGGGGAAGATATCAGCAACCTGCCTCTTCCCATCCCTATAGATCTTTTAGGGGGAGGGGTAGGGTCCGCACCAGGGGAGCTTCTCAGCAGCACTCTGCCTCTTCCTCATCCTCTGGCGGGGTGCAGCAGGGGAAGCAGCCTTAGGCTTCCACCATTTCCCACTCACTCCTCTCCTGTAGGGGGAAGATTACAGCATTTTCTCACCAAATGGGAGACTGTTACGTCGGACACTTGGGTTCTCAGTGTTGTGGGAAAAGGCTACACCCTTCCCTTTCGGGAGTTTCCGCCCCTCATCCCGCCCCGCCCTTCGTATTGTTCACAAGAACACCTCCTGTTGCTAGAACAGGAGGTAGAAGTCCTCCTTTTAAAGGGTGCGGTGGAGTTGGTCCCGGAGCGGGAAAGGGGTCAAGGAGTTTACTCAAGGTATTTCCTGATTCCCAAGAAGGATGGTCGTTTGAGACCAATTCTGGACCTGAGGATCTTGAATTGGTTCCTCAAGCAGGAAAAGTTCAAGATGCTGACCCTAGCACAGGTGCTTTTGGCGTTGAACATGGAAGACTGGATGGTGTCTGTCGACTTGCAGGATGCTTACTTTCATATCCCGATACTCAAGTCACACAGGAAGTATCTCCGGTTTGTGGTGGGATCGCAACACTACCAGTTTGCGGTCCTTCCGTTTGGTCTTACTTCAGCACCTCGAGTCTTCACGAAGGTGATGTCGGTGGTTGCGGCAGAGCTCAGAAGGAAGGGGATAGCAGTATTCCCTTACTTGGACGATTGGTTAATCAAAGCCAAGTCCCCGGAGCTTGTGTTGCGTCATCTGCAGTCAACAACCCAGTTGTTGTTCGACCTGGGCTTTTCGGTGAACGAGCCCAAATCTCACCTAGAGCCCTCTCAGCGCCTCCTGTTCATAGGGGCAGTACTGGATACAACATTGGGTCGGGCCTTTCCTCCGCCTCAGCGGATTCAAGATATTCAGGATTTGGTTCCAATGTTTCGAAATGGAGCGGTAGTTCCAGTCCTCAAGGTCCTTCGTCTGCTCGGTCTTTTTGCCTCCTGCATTCTGTTGGTCACGCATGCTCGCTGGCACATGAGGGCTCTTCAGTGGTGCCTCCGAAGGCAGTGGTCTCAACACAGAGGGGATCTAGAGGGTACTGTCAAGATCTCCAGAGATGCTGCTGTGGATTTGAAGTGGTGGATTGCAAGCAACAATCTTTCACAAGGAAAGCCGTTCCAGCGGTCGCCACCAGTGACAACAGTCATAACGGATGCTTCCACTCTAGGGTGGGGAGCTCATCTGGGGGATCTGGAGATCAAAGGTCTTTGGTCTCCAGAGGAACAGATTTTTCACATCAATCTGTTAGAGTTACGGGCTGTACGTCTGGCTCTCAAGGCCTTCCTCCCTTCGCTTCGTGGTCAGTCGGTACAGGTCCTAACGGACAATACTACCACGATGTGGTACATAAACAAGCAGGGAGGAGTGGGGTCGTACCTTCTCTGCAGAGAAGCTCTTCGACTATGGTCCTGGGCAAAGGACCATCGGATTTGCTTGATAGCAAACCATCTGGCCGGAGTTTTGAACGTGCGTGCGGACAGTCTCAGTCGCCACTTCTCGGCAGACCACGAGTGGCGTCTCCATCCAGATCAAGTCCGTTTAATCTTCCAGAAGTGGGGGTTTCCTCGGGTAGATCTGTTCGCCACTCGAGAGAACGCGCATTGTCCGTTGTTCTGCAGCCTTCAGTATCCGATGCAGGAAGCGTTGGGGGACGCGTTTCAAATGACCTGGTGCGGCCAGTTGCTTTACGCGTTTCCTCCCATACCCTTGATTCCTCGAGTATTGAGGAAGATTCGCCAAGACCGGGCTCTAGTAATCTTAATAGCTCCGGATTGGCCAAGGAGGGTGTGGTACTCCGACCTTCTCCAACTCTCAACGTGCCCGCCGCTCCGTCTCCCTTTCAGGGCAGACCTCCTCTCACAGTCGCAGGGGCAGGTTCTACACCCCAACCTCCAGAGTCTGCACCTACATGCCTGGAGATTGAACGGGGCAACCTGAGTTCCTTCTCTCTCCCGCCTGAGGTAGTGGATGTTATATTAGCGGCCAGGCGACACTCCACTAAATCTATCTACGCTAATAGGTGGTCTAAATTTGTTGCGTGGTGTGGAGAGAGGCAGATTGATCCCTTACATGCTCATCTATCGGACATTTTGTCTTTTGCTCTATCTCTGGCGCAAAAAGGTTGTGCAGTGGCTACCATTAAAGGTTATTTATCGGCCTTGTCAGCCTTCATATGTCTTCCAGACCAACCATCTTTATTTAAATCCCCTATTGTTATCAGATTCTTGAAAGGTCTTCTAAATCAATATCCTCCAAAGCCATTCGTTATGCCGCAATGGGATTTGTCCTTAGTCCTGACTTTCCTTATGGGGTCCCCTTTTGAACCTATGCATTCTTGCCCCTTGAGGTATTTGGTTTTAAAAACAGTCTTCCTGATAGCTATAACATCAGCAAGGAGAGTGAGTGAGTTGCAGGCCTTATCAGTAAAACCCCCTTATACAACTTTTTATGGGGATAAGGTGGTGTTGAGGACCAAGGCTGCTTTCCTCCCGAAGGTTGTTTCACCCTTCCATTTGGCTCAGGCAATTACTTTGTCCACGTTCTATCCTCCGCCTCATCCTTCCAAAGAGGAAGAAAGACTGCACCGTCTGGACCCAAAGAGAGCGTTGAGCTTCTTTATCGATAGAACAAGGGATTTCAGGCTGGAGGATCAGCTGTTTATTGGATACGTGGGCAAGAGGAGAGGAAAGGCAGTCCACAAGAGAACACTATCCAGGTGGGTTGTTCTTTGCATTAAAATATGTTACTCTTTGGCAAAGAAGGATCCTCCTGAGGGCATTAGAGCTCATTCCACCAGAGCTAAGTCGGCCACTTCGGCCTTAGCCAGAGGTGTTCCTGTGGTCGACATCTGCAAGGCCGCAACTTGGTCGTCCCTTCACACTTTTGCAAAACATTACTGTTTAGATTCTGAGGTTAGAAGGGACGGCCATTTGGCACGGTCAGTGCTGCAGGATTTCTTGGTTTGACCATTTAGGCACCCACCGCCGGGCGTGGTACTGCTTTGGGACTCTATTCATGAGGTGAGGAATCCACAGGTAGTTGTATCCATCAGAAGAACGAGTTACTTACCTTCGGTAACGACTTTTCTGGTGGATACATTAGCTACCTGTGGATTCCTCACGGTCCCACCCGCCTCCCCGTTGCCTTTATGGTCTTGCCAAGTAATCCTTGAGTGCGCTCCTCTTGGTCCTTGAGGGTGCAATAGATGTATATATATAATATATTTGTATATGTATATGTGTATATATCTTTATGTATATACTTGGTGTGTGTATATATTTTAAAAGAGAGAGTTTTATATATATATATATATATATATATGTACATAAAAAGATTTACAGTTATTCATACAATGTGGTGTATTTTACAATATAATGGATGTTGCCTTGCTCTTTCATTGCATTGCCTGGTTGTTCTCATGCACGTAAAAAATGATTGGTACTGACGTCTGCACGTCGTCGAGGACCTCTTATTGCCTGTATGACGTCAGACGGCGTCGCGTGCGAGACAGTGACGTCCTCGTCGACGTGCAGAGAGTACTAAGAAGATTTCCGTCGAATGCTGGCGCCATGGGAGTATTCATGAGGTGAGGAATCCACAGGTAGCTAATGTATCCACCAGAAAAGTCGTTACCGAAGGTAAGTAACTCGTTCATCTAGGGCAAAGTGCACAAAGGCCTAATATGTTAACCTAACGTGCATGAAGCTATATTAAAAATGGCTACACTACAAAGACAGGCCCCAGCATAACCACAACAGATGTACCCTTAAATCTCATGTCATGTTGGGTGACCAATGTGTCTGTGGTTGACGACATTTTACCCTTTCACAAAGTTTTCAATAAGGAACCACTAACTACATATAACATATGAAGTCTCACAATGAGGAGTTGAGCTCCTCAAATCATCTCTCTAAAACCTTGAGCATTCTAAAAGCCATTAATGTCATTGATGCCAGGTCTGTTAGTATGAGTCACAGAGATTGTTACTCCAGCAGCACAAATGAAAGTGCTCTCCTGTTGATTAAGAAATATTGTCCACAACAACATCCTGTATTCTTCTGGGTTGATCCTCTCACTAATTCAGTAATGGTAACAGAGGTGAAATTGAGGTGACTAAACATGTCAAAGGCCTCAAGTCCTGATGATACTAGAAGCTGCAGAATAGGCACGGTAGCGGACAAAATTTAACAACTTTAATAGCTGGGAGTTCAGCACTTCTCTTTGAAAGATGTGATCATTGGTAAAAGTAAATAACAGGAATATTTTTTACCTTAAAGTTCTGAGTGAGCTCATGCACAACTCGAGCTTCACTCTTGTCTATCTGATGTCACTTAAAACCTATGAGTGAAAAACAACACATTTATTTAATGTTACCTAAATGCAATTTTGTTTTTATGCGTGGTTTTGTGATTCCCACTGTTACTTAGCCGTAATGGAATTCCACTGAAAAAACAACTAGGTGATGTCAGGAAGACTGAAGTAATCTCTCCCACTGTGTTATTCTAGAAGAGACCGGCTTTATGCAAATCAGTAGTGATTCTGCTCCAGTAGGAACAATCAGGCCTGAATGGCAAGCCAGGTCCACCCCACAAGGGAACACAAGCAATCCCAGATGGTTTAGACCTACATTCAAATGGCCCTTCAGACAGGACTCTTGGAGACTCTGTCAATGAAGTGCTGCCTTTGTGCTCTTATGTAGAGTAGTGAGCATGGGTGCCGGAGTGGGGAGCTCAGAGGTGGTAGAAGTGGGTGGTTGACATAAGGTCAGATTTTTTTTTTTTTTACATATTTTGGGCAGGCAGGATAAGCCCTGTCATGGATGCCCCCACAGTACTCTTCTGCCTCTGCGTAGCAATGATTTTCGAGGCATAACCAAACTAAATTATAGATGTTAGTGAATAACAGGCATGTTTTCACCTCGGACGTCTAAGAGACATCGTGGACTTCTTCACACTTGTCTGTTTAATGCCCGTCTTTTAAGTATGTTACAGCTGTAAAACCGCGGATTTCTCATGATTTAAAAAGTACGTACTGTTAAATTACGTACTTTTCCAAAGAATATGCACACCTGTTGCAAAATATTAAATTAGTCTTTTTCGGGACTCCTGTGGAAACAAAATGATTATTCAAATATGTGTAGCAGAGTACCAGCAAACTTCACTGTCTTACCCAACACTATGGGATCTTTATTGTTTGAGGAGGCTATTGCTCCCTCATTACACATACAGTATTTTTTGCGAGTTCTTCTTTCACTGGCAAAAGTGGCCCATATGCATGTTTCAAGATAGTACCCACAACAGCACCATTTCCCCTAGATATTGGAAAAAGCCTTCCATTTGTTTCCAAAACTCACCTACGGGCAGTAACAGAAATCAGAGCCCTGTAAATGTACACCTGGTACTGGTGAAGTGATCCTCCTTAAATTTAGTATAGGACGAAAACTTGTCCAATGCACCAGGTAGTTCTAGATTCCTCACAGAAGCTATCAACATAAAAGATCCCTTGCCATAAAAAAGGTTTTCATGGTCCTTGGTGATCCTCATGATCTGAAAAAGGCTTGCACTTTTTCCTAATATGCTTTTGGTGATTTTCTGCTTTGTCATCTTTGACACCATGCTTCTTAAAAAGCAGCTTTAGTGGTTGCAGTGAAGCATTTAACTGGCTGGGCCGCACAAAGGTACATGGGTAGCTGTTGCCAGTGAAAATTTAAGGATACGAATGTTGCTTTACTTGTTGTGATGCCTCTGCTACAGACAATGATGGACACTGCTTCTGCTGTTAAGTTGTTTTTTGTGCTTTTGCACACACGGGTGCTAGCATGTGGAAAACCAATGGTATTATACCAGTGGTGTAGAAGCTGGCAGTAAGATAGTGATATTAATGACATTAAGATAGAAGGTACAAGGGCATTTGACAAGGCTTACCTTAGCCTACATGCAGCTGGTTGTGACGCTTTACATATAACTAGAGAGGGCATCATGGGGGCATGGCTGGACCGGCCAAGACGGCGGCCGCATAATCCATCGGCTCCTGTGGGGCCTTCTATTATCCGCTAAAACGAGCCCCACCCCGGGAACATCACCGTGTGTGCCGCACACAGGACTTGTCGGGGGCTGAGGTCGAGCAGCGGGGCGGATTTCCGGACCCCAAGGCCACTCCTGGAAGCGAGCGGCAGGGCGGCTTTGGCGAGGCCCGGCGGTGAGTGAAAGCCGGGGGCTCGGGTGCCCGGCCTGCCTGGCGGCAGCGGGATAACACTGCAGGACACCGCGGTGAGGAGGAACGGCGGCTCCGGCCCTGGGGCCCCTTCGGTGTGGGGTGAGGACAGCTTCCTTGGTGCGGAGGGAGAGATAGACCTGGCCGGCCCCGGCGGGACCGGAGAGAGTCGCGTTGTGCCCCGCGTGGCAGCCTGGCAGGGGCAGAGCCACGCGGACGGCGCTGGGCCTGGAGGCCCCGGATCTGGCCATGGCAGGGAGGTGAGAGGACCTCTGGATACACCGGTCCCTCCTGGCGGAGCCAAGGCACTGGGGAAGAGTGAGCCGGGCGCCCGGACACCAGAGACGCCACCGCTGGATCAAATTGATTGCGGGGCCCGGCGGCTGCCAGCTGCGCTGATCAGCGGGGATATTGGGATCACTGGCGAAGTCCCAGGGAGGATCTGAGGTCATCGGTGGACGGACCCTGGCACCCCGGGAGCAGTGAGGTGCCAACCGGACCTGTTGCGTTGTGCTCGGCGGTGCTAAGTGGGGCCCGTGTTGATCCTGGAACTGGCCCTGGGGAACGGGCACGATCGGTCCCGGAGGGATCCGCCTGGGGGCAGTTGACACATGAGAACACGCCACCGCATAACAAACCAGAGGAACTAGTCGTGGGATGGCAGGACACTGTCGCTCCGGTAAAGTAGCTTGAACTGGGCGCATCTGAGCCTGGAGTGGCGGGATCTGGCGGGGTCGCAACCAAGGGCCTCAAGCCTCATTGAAATCCCGGGTACCAAGCCATCCTGTGCCGAGGACCTCCAGGAACCGACGCAGGAGTAAAGCAATGGAACGCACTACACCTGCTGACCACAGTGAAGGAGACCTGCAAGACCTCACGCAGACCAAGACACCCTGGACAAAATACTGGGTGCAATCGAAGACACAAAGGCAACTTTACAACACGATATTAACCAGGTTGCAGTGGAAGTGGGCCTCCTACGGACGGACCACCAAAACATGTAGACAGAGTTAAAGAGACGGAGACCACGCTAGCTGGCCTCACACCGAGACAAAAAGACCTAGATGCCACAGTGTTGAGCCTCACAGATAGAGTGATACGTCTGGAGCGCAGGGCAGGGAAGAAATCAAAGGAACAAAGTACGGGTGGTAGGTCTCCCGGAAGGCACGAATATGATGGAATTTCTTGAGGAATGGCTGCGCACAGTTGTAGCACCGGGACAATTGACACCATTCTTTACACTGGAGCGGGAGCATCGGGTCCCCTCTAGACCCCTGGCGCCTGGGAGGCCTCCCCGGGCAGTGGTTGCCAGGCGCGCCATCATGTTATTATGTTGTTCAGAGTTTGGTTAAGACTGTTAAATGGGGAAGTAAATGATAACATGGTACATGACAGACGTGATCATGAAAAGACTGCACCCAAAGCACATCATGAGGACTTATAAAAGCGAGGCACTGATATAGGGATAATGTGTTACAAATATCAAACCCTAAAGTGTGTACGGGAGAAGCAAACAATGCTGTCCATGGATGTGATAAGAACCAGTCAATGCCATATCGTTATTTGAATTTACACAATGGTTAAATGTTAATAAAATTATTTATTTAAAAAAACCAACAAAACAAAATAAAAAACTGGAGAGGGCATCATCAGCAGAGAATGAGCCTGCAGTGCTGCTATACTTGTCAATGGCAGTAACATAATCAGTGACAACACAGCCAGCAGTGACATCCTGTTTCTTGCGATCATTGATCATCGATCATAAAGGCACCACCAATCCCGAACAAGCAGCCTATTTTTTAGAAAGTTTGAAAGGCACCCTGCCAGTTACAACCGAAAACCAGGTAGAATATATATTCTTTTAACATGTTTGGCAGGAAATTCGATAACAATGTGTAATCAAACTTTTTGTCTGTCTTGTCGGTATGTTTTCTTGGTACTGATCATACCTGACTTTTTGAAGATTACATAAGTGCAAATTGTTTGGTATGTGGCTAGGTGACTGAGCCTTTGTAGGTCCTTCGGCCACAGAAGAAGTTGATATGGAAGGCTTCCAAATTTGGTGGTACCAGCGCCATTTTTTTTTCCTTTGTTGGAAATGGCCCTTTTTGCAGGGTTATCCTCAAACTTTTTGCTTTTTTCCTCCTATTTTTTTTTTAGATCTGTTTTTGCTGGTTTATTGTCTCTGTGCACTTTACACCTGCAGATCGGTGTTAAAGTGCAAGTGCTCCCTCTGTAAACTGTATTGGTGATTGGGTTATCCGTGATTGGCATATTTGATTTACTGGCAAGTCCCTAGTAAAGTGCACCAGAGGTGCCCAGGGCCTGTAAATCAAATGCTACTAGTGGGCCTGCAGCATGGGTTGTGCCACCCACATGAGTAGCCCTATAAACATGGCTCACATCTGCCACTGCAGTGTCTGTGTGTGCATTTTTAAGCTGCCAAATCGACCTGGCAAGCGCACCCACTTCCAGACCCAAACCTTCCCTTTTACTACATGTAAGTCACCCTTAAGGTAGGCCCTAGGTTGCCCCATGGGCAGGGTGCAGTGTATTTAAAAGGTAGGACATGTATTGTTGTGTTTTACTTGTCCTGATAGTAAAGTACTGCCAAATGTGGTTGTCACTATAGCAAGGCCTATCTCTCCTATAGGTTAGCAGGGAAACTACCTTTAAATATCTTTTAAGTGGGGGCGTAGCCAAGCAAGATGGCTGGTGGGACGTGCTCCTAGTGAGCTCCCACCATCCCGGCTGAATCCTTTCCTAATCCTGGGGTGCCTGTGATGTTTGGCACCCCCCCCAGCATCGCAGGACAGTGCCCTGAGTGTGTCGCCTTGACACGGCCCCACTTTTGAGGATTTACCTCGGAGGTCGGGGGCACCTCCCTGGACCGTGCGCGAATCAGCGCAGGCCTGAGGCGCTGAGGTATGGCGACGGCCTGTCTCCTGCTCTTCGATCCCTGTAGGGGGTTGTCTCCCCCCCTTGAGCCCCCTGGGTCAGCCAGAGGAGGGCTCGAGGCGGCCTGTGAAGGTGTCCAGGTGAGGAGACGGAACAACGTGGGTCCGTAATGTCGGGCGGGCCCAGTCGCGCTTGCAGCATACCTGGGGGTGCGAGGAATCGTGTGGCCCCTGCGCTGGACGGCGGAGGTCCTGAGAGTCCGCTGCGGGAATCGGCTGATTGTTGCTGAGCTATTGGAGACACGGCTAAGGGGAGGCCGGCCTCTGTGCCCCGTGTGGAGGAAAAGGTCTCCTGGTGATCGCCTGGGCCTACTGAGACAGATGGCGGACTGAACGACCTAAGCCTGTGCTGTCGATGGGAACCGGTCGGGCTGGTGTTCACCCTGGTGGCGCAGGGTATTAGGTGGCCCCTACTGGGCAGCGGATGTGCTCAGAGGATGCCGGAGGGAGAGGCTGGGTGCGGTTAACCGATATGGGACACAGCTCGGTGAGGGGGCACCTCAAAGCCACATGAGGAGGAAGAGATTTTCCAGCAAGCTGCCTGGAGCCTGGATGTGGGCCGACTGAGAGTGTTGGGCTTGTGGGGGTGCCCGCGTGGGTACTTGTCCCTCCCTAGTCTGGGACTACCGACTGGGAAGCGGTGTGTGGCGGCGTTCTGCGGAGGTGGATCCCGAGCCTCTGACCCTGCGAACTGTGGGTGCTCTTCCCACCCCGCAGGGCTAGTCAAGAAGAAGATATAGGGGGTCATTATGACCCCGGCGGTCGGAGTTATAGTGGCGGTAGTACCGCCAACAGGCTGGCGGTACATATCGCCATTTTATGACATTGCCGGTTTGGCAAAAGCCAAACCGCCAAAGTACCACACCGACCGCCATGGCGGTAACGACCGCCGGGCTAGAGACTAGAGTCTCCAGCCTGGCAGCCGTCACTAGGCCGCCCACGTGAATATGACCCCGCCCACCTCCGTGGTTTTCTTACCACCACGAAAACCATGACGGGAGGCACTATCAGTGCAAGGGAATTACTTCTGGCACTTATAGGGTCTACCCCTCCGCCTCCCTAGAGCCCTCCCCCACTCTCCCCCTTCCAACACCCTCCGACATACACACACCTACACGCACAGACATACACACGGATACACACACACACATTGTCACATTCACCCATGCATGCATGCATACATCCATGCACATCCACACACTGACTCACATACACGCACACTCACATCCATTCATGCACACATGCATTCCACATGCCCCACACACAGAAACATACCCCCACATCCCCACACAAACACCCCCAACCCCCTCCCCTGTCGGAGCACCCGACTTACCTGCTTGCAGGGGGTCCTCCGGTAGGAGACGGGCGGGGTGCTGCTGCCAGCAGCAGCGTCCGCCAGTCGAACACCGCCAGGCCGTATCATGGATCATGATACGATCTGCAGTGGTCTACTGGCATGGCGCTGCTGCCAGCAGCAGTGCCACCTTACCGCCGTCTGCCTCCATGACTGTAGGCGGAATTCCGTCAGCCTTCTCGCGGAATTATGCTACGGTCATAATAAGGCGGTCGGCTGGTAGCCACAGCAACGGTCTTTTGGCGGCTCTCGCCATAGGCGGCATTTACTGCCTATGTCTTAATGAGGACCATAGTCTGGTTCTGGGACTGCTCTGGAAAGGGGCGACATTACTGGACCGAAACATCTCAGGGGAACACCATGGAACAATATACCACCTGGTGCCCCTACCGCAGCGCCAGGCCCGATTGGGGAGGGGGGGGGGTTTGAAGATGGCCTGAGTGTGGCGACGAACACTAAAGAGCCATTGCGACCTGAAATCCTTGCAGCTATACAGGGTTCAAGGGTGGCCCTTGAAGGCAAGATAGAAACGGTGGTAGTTGAGGTAAACCTCCTTCGGGTGGATCTCTGGAAGGTCTCCAACAAGGTCTAGGTGGCGGAGGGCTCTTTTGTGGAGCTGCAGACGGAGCTGGGGGCCTTGCGTAAACAGATGGTGCAAGCTACCTCCACAGTTGGGAGGCAAGATTGGAGGATGCAGAGGGCAGGTCCCGACGTAATAACATCAGATTGCTGGGATTCCTGGAATGCACAAAGGGGTCTGCGGCTGAAACCTTTGTGGAAAATTGGATTAATGACATTCTACAACCAGTGGGCCTCTCCAAAGTGTTTGTGGTGGAGTGTGCTCATAGGGCCCTTGTTGTGCCTTCACGGCCCGGTGCACCTCCAAGGGCTATCATTGCCCATCTTCTAAATTATAAAGACAGTGACTGTGTTCTGAGGGCGGCCCGCGACTCTGACAGGGCGGTATTTGAGAACGGCAAAATTTCCATCTATCCTATTTACATGAACAAGGTGCAGAGCTCCCGAAAGGGGTTCATTGAGGTGAAAGCGAAGCTCTGGGCCATGAATATCAGATATATGCTTCTGTATCCTGCGCGCTAAATGTGCTTTCCAGCAGTAGGTCTGACTTCTTCGAACATCCGGAGGAGGTTTGGAGATGGCTGGAGATGTGGGACACGGTCACTCCAGCAGTTCGGTGAGGAGAGGTGGGGTGGCTCATCGGGCTTCTGAAGTGGATGGCCCAGACTGGAGAACTTGTGGGGGAAGCCTACTGAAGGGCACTGTGGGTCAGGTGTCGGCTATAGACTCTGCCCACAGGATTGAGATACAACAGGATGGGACAATGGCGGTGGTGACTGCTGGATTGGCGGATCGGTCTGGTGGAGCGCTGGAGGAGGGATTGGAGAGGGTCTCCGCGCAAGTCTGACTTTGTCACTGACATCTGGAGCTGACTGTCGTGCCCTATATCGGGTGCCTGTGTCTGAGTGAGAGCAATTGGTCTGCAAGAAGGGGTACTCCCAGACAATGATCAGGGTTTTGAAGGGGCGCTATTTAAACTTGGGTTGTATTGGACATTGGGGCGGGGGCAATACTAATAACATTGAGCTATGATGGTTTGGTTTGCAGGCATTAGTATGTTGTAGCCGGGGGGGGGGGGTGGTTACTCCACGATTGTGGTAGGTCTTCATAACTGGGTAGTTGGGAATTAGGCTGTTGTCCTTGTAGCATTTACGGCATGGATCTACAGTTTGGTGGTTTGTTTTGGTTGTTTTACTGTATATACGGGTTGGGCGTTCGAGGCGTTCGATTGACAAAGTTCGCCAATATTTGAAGTTGTTCCAACAGTGCAGGTATAATGGCGAGATATGCAATGTGTACCTTCTTTGTCTTCCCATGGTGGGGTGGGAGTCAAGGGGTGGCAATAAAGTGGGAAGGACAGAAACTCAGTACCAATATGGGTCGTCAGATTAATATGTTGATGTGGAATGTCAGGGGGTTGAAGAGATTCACCAAGCGCTGTAGGGTACACTCCTTTCCAAAGAGACATAAGGTTCATATTGCCTGTTTTCAGGAAACGCACGACGGAGGAGGAAGCACAAAACTGTCCAAGAAGTGGTGGGGTCAAATGTTCTCATCCTCCTTTTCCTCTTACGTGAGGGGTATAACTGTATGGGTGGCTCCAGGGGTTTCATTCACCCATATGTATAATGAGGTAGATGTTGATGGGAGATATGTTCTGGTCGAGGGTACGTTGGATCCTTATCCTTATCCTTAACACTAATGCGCCTAATACTGATGATCACTCATTTTATACCAAAATACCATAGATCTTGGGGGAGAGTGTGGATAGGCCTATTGTTTGGGCAGGGGATTACAACTGTATATTGAATGGTGAACTTGATCGCCTCCCGCCAAAACTGGGGACCAAGCCCTTGATGGTGAAATCTCTTGTGGAAGTGATGAGTCAGTTAGGGTTATGGGACAGTTGGAGGGAGTTACACCCAGAGGGCAGGGAATTCACCTGTCATTCTAGAACACATAATAGACATGCTTGGTTGAATAGGTTTCTCCTGGCCGGTCTTAACAGCTCTCCGGTTCTGAAGGTCACACATCTGGGTCGGTTCCTGTCTGATCACCCACCTGTTCTCTTCCAGGGGATTCTCATCAATAGTCATAAACATTGAATATTCCCGCCCTTGTGCGGGGACCCCGGAGCATATATAAAATACACACATATAAAGTATGAAATATGCACGAAAAAAATATATATAGCATTTTTAGTAGACAAATTTTTCATACTAAACTCATATATACGTGTGAAAAACAGCAATGCAGGCTATAATCATAAACAGGCTAAAATGCTTTACTTCTATGGAGTTTTTTTTTTTTTAATCTTTACAAAATTACAATAAGAGAATAAATATCTACCAAAGCCCCAAAACTGGGCTTAGGGAAATAAGCAGTAGTAATCATTAGAGAAAAAGAGAAAAAACTACATTGAAAAACAATGGAGCATTCTTAGCCAATAGGCTGCATGCAGGTTAACACAGGAGAACCATAAAAACTTTGGCACCGTGCCTTTAAGACCCTGAGCACCTCCAGTGTCCCACCATGCCTCAGGGGTGAAGGAGAGGTGACAGTTGGTTCACAGTTAGGTCAGTTATTTTTTCTGGCTTCTTCTGAGAGGATCCTGGAGCATTGAGCTCTCAGTTTTTCTGAGTTTTTCTCAGAAAAATACTTTAAAACAGCGTTTTTTCCTACTTTACTCGACATCTAACATCATTGTCTGAGTTTGGAAGATTTTTCCTGCCAGAAAAATGCCTTCCCTTTTTGTGAAATGCCCTTCCTGTGGGAAGAAGAAGGCCCAGTCAGATCCACACACTCTTTGTATTGTGTGCTTGCCTCAGAGTCACTGCCCTGACACTTGCAAACACTGCAAGAACATGTCAAAGAGGACTCTGAAGGACAGAGAATAGATCAGGCTTCATGGGCTTCACGAGAGGCAGAAAACATCATCCTCTTCGTTTCCCAGGCAGCTAACAAGCCACTCTCAGGAGAGAATGGCTAGGTCGACGTCAGCAGGTAGGAAAGTACCTGTTTGTTTCCCGTCTACGTCGTCGCTGCCACCACCTCACCGCCATAGATCGCCGTCGACGGCGACCTGCCCGACGTCGAAGGATACGACGTCGAGAAAGCATGGCCATCGCAGGGGCATATCTCCGTCGACGGCAGCCCGCCGATCGATGTCGAGCCATCACCGGCGCGCCCATTCGCCACCAAAGGCCTCGCACACCTCGACGTCAAGAGACACGGCGTCGAAATCGCCACAGCGGCGAGAGCGAGGACATCCGCCGTCGGCCGCCCACCGCTCCACGTCGAGGCACACGACGGTGAGCAGGTCGACGTCAAGACACTCAACGTCGAGACAGGAACAACCGGCGGCGCTCCCTTCGACGTCAGTACGGCTGTCGACGTCGACACAGGTTTTACCTGTCTTGCAGGGAGCAGAACATCGGCTTCCGCCAGCAGATAAGACTACTCCATCTCCAGTGGTCTCCATAAGGAGTGGTTCATCTCGTTCAAGAGCGGCATCGTCGGGCATATCTCACCCATCAATTTGTCACCAAGATGGTTGGAGAGCCTTAACAGACCAACGGCCTCTCCGGATTCGCAGTATTCACGGATGTACTCTCCTACTGCCTCTCTCCCGAGAACACCATCACCGACAGCGCGGGCAGGACGGGCTCGTTCTGCTTCTCGCCAACCGACCACGAGGCATGGGCGCTCTGTTGCAGCGTCTCACAGCAGGTCACGTTCCCAGCGACGATCTAGGTCACGATCAAGACACAGAAGATCGCCCTCTTGGTCATCGTCAGGGTCATCCGTTAGACGATACTCCCCCACCTTAACAGATTCTCCACCAGCTAGAGTCTCACCGGTGGATGACATCACTACTTTTAATGAGGTGCTTTTCAGGGGAGCACAGAAGTTAAATATAGAGGTTCCAGAACCATCAACCTCCTCATCAGTCATTTTTGAGACTCTACAGCATAGAGCAGTTTCGAAAAAGCTACTGCCGCTAGTGCCTGGTCTGTTGCAGCCAACCATGGACACTTTTTTGGCGCCAGCCACCCTCAAATCTGCTCCTGCTAGGATTTTGAAAAAATATAAAGCGCCTGAACAAGATCCTTTATTCCTAAGAACAGATCTGCCGCCGGACTCAGTCATATTGGCCGCAGCCCGAAAAACTCACTCAGTGGCATCATCCTCCACGGTCCCACCGGACAAAGAGAGCAGACATCTAGACTCTCTGGGGAGAAAAATGTGCAGCACTGCGGCATCTATGATGAAGGTCTCCAGCGCGTCTGCACTCCTAGGCAGATATGACCGTTCTCTGTGGGACTCTCTCAACAGGTTCACAGAAAAATTATCTAGAGAAGACAGACAGGACTTCCAAGAGATCCTGCAAGAGGGATGTCTGGTATCCAACCAAGTCATCAGCGCAGCGGCAGATGGGGCAGACTTAGCTGCACATGGGTACGCACATGGAATCTGTGCAAGAAGGTCTTCCTGGTTGAGACTGACTGGTTTAAAACAGGAAGCACAACAGCGCATCCTAAATCTTCCATTCAACGGGAACTCGCTGTTTGGTACCCATACGGATGAAGAAATGGCGCGCATGAAAACTGAAGTGGACACCATGAGGGCAGTAGGCCTGGAAAGGAAGAAGGACTTCAGTCGGAGGTATAGGCCTTATGACAGGCGCCCTTTCCAGCAGAGGGTTCAAACCCCTCACTGGTCCCAGAGGCCACAGCAAAGGCAGGGACGCCCTCTTTTTCAGTCTCGTAAGGCCACAAGGGAACGAGGGTCAAGTAGACCACAACAGTCCACACCCAAAGCGCCGGCCAAGCAATGAGAACTCGCTTCCCTCAACACTGTGCACCACTCCGGTGGGGGGAAGTATCACAGATTTTCTTCACGAGTTGCGCTCTATCACAAAAGTCCAATCGGTGCTCAACATTGTCGGAAATGGCTACTCTCTTCTTTTCCGGCAACCTCTACCGCACTTGCCACCAGTCAAATGCAATCCATCTCACGTCAGCCTATTGCGCAAAGAGGCTCTCGCCCTCTTACGAAAGAAGGCAATAGAAAAAGTTCCACTTGCGCACAGAGGAAAGGGGGTTTACTCCCGTTATTTTCTGGTGGCGAAAAAAGGCCGAGAGGGCATTTTCAGACCGATTCTGGACTTACAGCTTCTGAACAAGTTCATAAGAAAGCAAAAGTTCAGGATGCTGGTTCTTCACCAGATTTTCCCTCAGCTACATCGGGGAGACTGGATGTGCTCCATCGACCTGCAGGATGCGTACTTTCACATCCCGATAGTTCCCAAGCATCGGAAATTCCTGCGCTTCCAGATAGCCTCACAGCACTATCAGTTCAAAGTACTACCATTCGGCCTGAAATCTGCCCCCGCGTCTTCTCGAAATGTGTGGCAGTGGTAGCGGCACATCTTCTAAAACAAAAAATCTTCATTTACCCATACCTAGACGACTGGCTACTGAAAGCCTCCTCTCCGGAGCAGGCGAGAACCCATCAGGACATTGTGCTCAAGGTTTTCGAGTCTCTAGGTCTTCAAGTCAACTACCAAAAGTCCACCTTGATTCCAACGCAGAACCTCCACTTCCTGGGAGCAATACTAAACACAGAGCTCCAAAGAGTGTATCCTTAGGAGGAACGACTATTATCAATAAAGAAAAAGTGTCAAGGCCTGTTAAAATCCGACGCACCTACGGCCCATCAGGTGACATCTCTGCTGGGCTCCATGGCATCATGCATTTTCATTGTCCCAAATGCCAGGCTGCCAGGCTGCATATGAGGCCCCTCCAAGAGGCGTTGGAGAACAACTGGAGCCAAAGGACAGGTCGCTGGGAGGACAGAGTGCGGCTGCCGATAGCAGCACGTCAGTCATTGCAATGGTGGATGCACAGACCTCACCTGTCAGTAGGGGCTCCGTTTCACCAGGTAATTCCATCCGACACTCTGGTAACGGATGCGTCTCTTCAGGGATGGGGGGCTCATCTAGGTTCCCTTCAAGCTCAGGGCCTGTGGTCCGACAACGAAAGGACGTACCACATCAATCTGCTGGAGCTCAGAGCGGTCCATCCAGCTCTCAAGTCTTTTGCTCCATCTATTCAGGGGAAATCTCTCCTAATACAAACGGACAATACAACCACAATGTATTATTTGAACAGACAAGGAGGAACGAGATCCCTACCCCTATCTCGGGCGTCCCAAACAATCTGGCATTGGCTCCTGGCCAGAGGAATGTCGCTTACAGCGGTTCACCTACCAGGTCAACAAAACGTGGAAGCAGATTTCCTGAGCAGACACCTAGAGGATGCCCACGATTGGGTCCTACACGGCGAAGTCGTCGAAGACACCTTCGCTCAATGGGGTCGGCCTCAATTGGATCTCTTTGCAGACGAGGTAAACAAGAAATGCCCAGACTTCGCGTCCAGGTTCTACTGTCCGGGATCTCGAGGGAATGCCCTGTTGATCGACTGGTCAGGGATATTTCTCTACGCTTTTCCACCGATCCCCCTCATACCGGCTGTGATCAACAAACTTTACAGATCCAGCACCAGAATGATTCTCATAGCTCCGCAATGGCCCCGTCAGTTCTGGTACACAGATCTCCTCAACCTATCGGAACAACCTCACAGGAGGCTGCCGTGCAGACCGGATCTTCTCAGCAGGATGGAGGGCAGGGTCCTGCACCCCAACCTACCCTCTCTGAGCTTGACAGCATGGCTCCTGAATTCCTGCAGTATGGGCACCTAGGGCTCTCGCAGGAGTGCATGAACATCTTGAAGGAGTCCAGACGACCTTCCACGCGGCGTTCTTACGCGTTTAAGTGGAAGAGGTTCTACATATGGTGCTGTCAGCAAGGTCAGAATCCCATACGAGCTCAGGAGGAGGTCATTCTGTCTTACTTACTCCATCTGGCAAAATCCGGTCTGCAGGTATCATCTATTAAGGTACATTTATCTGCCATTACAGCCTATTGTAAGTCACCTCAGGAATCCTTCTTTACGAAACCAGTAGTCAAGGATTTTTTAGAAGGTTTGAAAAAAGTTTTTCCGCCCTTTCGGAAACCCTCCCCTCCATGGGAGCTGAACATAGTACTGTCAAAACTTATGGGCCCTCCTTTCGAACCTATACACAAAGCCTCTTTGCAACACCTTACGTGGCTTTTTTGGTAGCTATCACTTCCGCAAGGAGGGTCAGTGAAATTCAGGCTTTGTCCTCCAAAGAACCGTACACAGTCTTTCACGACAATAGAGTAGTTCTGCGAACTCACCCATCATTCCTACCGAAGGTGGTGTCCGAATTCCACATCAGACTATTTCTCTACCAACTTTCTTCCCGAATCCGGAGACTCCGGCAGAGAAAGCGTTGCACTCCCTAGATCTGAAAAGAGTGTTAAAATTTTATTTGGATAAAACAAAATTGATTAGACATTCCAACCACTTGTTTGTAAATTATGGTCATTTGAGGACAGGAGAGGCAGCATCTAAACGAACCATATCAAGATGGATAGTTTCTTGTATTGTTAATGCTTACCAGTTGGCTAACAAACAATTACTTGCTAGACCTAAAGCGCATTCCACAAGAGGAAAAGCGGCTACTGCTGCCCTCCTTAACAATGTTCCAATATCTGAAATTTGTAAGGCTGCTACATGGAAGTCTGTACATACATTTACTAGACATTACTGTTTGGACTCAGATGCAAGAGCAGACGCCCAAGTGGGGCAAGCCTCTCTGAGAAATTTGTTTGCATGATACGTATCTATTCCTGCACTTCTACTGGACAGTCCGCAGAGTCAAGGGATGGGCTTGCTAATCTATTCAATGTTTATGACTATTGATGAGGATCCCCTGGAAGAGAAGGATAAGTTACTTACCTGTAAATCCTAGTTCTCTTCCAGGGGTATCCTCATCAAAGTCATAAACAACCCACCCTCCTCCCCGGACGCACATCTCCTAGAAGTGCAGGACAGACTATCTTTCGAATCGGCTACACAGCTTGTCACCGTAAAAAAGTACTGACCTAACTGTGAACCAACTGTCACCTCTCCTTCACCCCTGAGGCATGGTGGGATACTGGAGGTGCTCAGGGTCTTAAAGGCACGGTGCCAAAGTTTTTATGGTTCTCCTGTGTTAACCTGCATGCAGCCTATTGGCTAAGAATGCTCCATTGTTTTTCAATGTAGTTTTTTCTCTTTTTCTCTAATGATTACTACTGCTTATTTCCCTAAGCCCAGTTTTGGGGCTTTGGTAGATATTTATTCTCTTATTGTAATTTTGTAAAGATTTTTAAAAAAATAAAAAAAAATCCATAGAAATAAAGCATTTTAGCCTGTTTATGATTATAGCCTGCATTGCTGTTTTACACATGTATATATGAGTTTAGTATGAAAATTTTGTCTACTAAAAATGCTATATATATATTTTTCGTGCATATTTCATACTTTATATGTGTGTATTTTATATATGCTCCGGGGTCCCCGCACAAGGGGGCGGGAATATTCAATGTTTATGACTTTGATGAGGATACCCCTGGAAGAGAACTAGGATTTACAGGTAAGTAACTTATCCTTCTAATGCAATTACAGTGTGGCCACCAGTATGGCACGTAGTTGGTGTTATCCTGCGGACTTCCTCATGAATGTGGGGTGTCGGGATGGAGTGGGTGAGGCCATCAATGGTTACATGGACTTGAATTGGAACACGACAACGTCTAGGTGTCTGGAGTGGGAGGCTATGAAGGCCGTAGTGCGGGGTTTGTATAGGTATGGCATGCGGGGTAAGCAGATGAATGGAGCAGGAACTTACAGATCTGGAGGCGGAGTTAGGGGATTCGCAGCAGCAGTTACCAGAAACAAGAATGGCTGAAAGGGAGGAACTCAGGTTATGCAAGGAGGTTAACAGTTGTTGGATACCCTGAGTTGGGTCACACTCAGAGCATACAGGCAGCACCTGCATCAGGAGGGGGATAAATCTGGCAAACTTTTGGCGTGGATTCTGAAACAAGAGGTGGAGTCTCCTCCCATTGTGCACATTTGTAATAATAGTGGTGAAATGTTCATGAAGCGCACGGATATTCTGCGGGTTTTGGCAAAACCTTTGCAGAGGGTATCAAGGGCTGGTGCGGTACCCCCAGAGGAAGGTGTGGGGGGGGAGGGTTTCTGAAGTGGATGCGGCTTCCACGATTGGAACTAGAAAGTAGGGAGGCCTTGGAGTTGGCGATTACTGTGGAGGAGGTGAGTGAGGCAGTTGCTACGATGTCTAGGTCCCCGGGCAGTGATGGTTTTCCTGTTGAGTTGTATCAGACATTCTCTCCCTCTCTGAGGGAGAGGCTTCTGGAGGTGTTCGAGGAAGCCTGTGTGTGTGGCATGTTGCCAGAATCTATGCGTCAGGGCATTGTATGCTTGATGCTCAAGCCGGGAGGGGATCCTAGTGACCCTTCATCATATCGCCGGCTTACCATGTTAAATAGCGATGTCAAGATACTTTGTAAGATTTTGGCACTTGACTTTGTGGGATGATCCGGGGTTTGGTACACGAGGATCAATGTGGGTTTATCCCCGGTTGCAGCACTTCCTATAATTTGAGTAGCTTGGCACATGTTCTGTGTGAGACTGAGGGCGAGGAAACTGATTTGGCTCTGGTGTCCTTAGATCTGGAGAAGGCCTTTGATACTGTTGAGTGGGGCTATCTCCTAGAGGTTTTGCATGACATGGGGTTCGATCCCGGTTTCTGCGCTTGGGTGCGGTTACTGTATACCGTCCCCACTGCACAAGTTCAGATGGGAGGGAGAGCTCTCGGACTCCTGGGAGATTGGTAGGGGTACGAGACAGGGATGCCCGCTTTCGCCTCTCCTCTGCTCTTGTGGTGGAGACACTATTGATCTGGCTTCAAGAGGAGATGGGGCCGTGGGGTATCCGGGTGGGGCAGACCACTCGTGGTTTCCCTGTAGGCAGATGATGCATTGGTTTATCTCTGGGAACCCTATGTCTCGGTTCTGATGTTGCTACAGAGGATGGATGTTTTCTGTGTCGTTTCTGGTCTCAAGGTAAATAGGAAAAAATTGCTCCTGTTCCCTCTGGGGTCCCTTTGCTGTGTCCCCCAGGCTGATTTACCCAGGGCAGGACTCAGGTGGGAAGTTGAGAGTCTGTGGTATCTGGGCATCTGGGTCACTCATACTGTGGCTGCGCATAACAAGCACAATGTTGAGCGAGTAGTTGTTGGCCTGGAGCGTTCGGTCTAGTTCTGGAACAGATTACCTCTTTCTGTAATGGCAGGGCTGCTGTGGCAAAGATGGTGTTCTTGCTGCGGTGTCTGTACTTGGCCGCTTGACTTTTCTAGGACCACTGCAGGGATCTGGGAGCAGACAGTTAAACATGTGCTCCGACGAGCCCCTTTGGATAGAGAGCTGAATATGGGATTTAGCACCCTTTCGGGATAAGGAAAAGCTGATGTCCATGGAGGCTTGGAGACTGGGTGGGTGTGAGGTGGCCGGGGATCTTTACCCCAATGGGGGAGTTCATTTCTTTTACTGAAGCTAAGGATTTGTTCGGTTTGGGCTTTGGTCAATTCCTGCAATACGTTAAAATCAAAAGTGTGGCACGATATTTGGAGTAGCCCCTAAGGCCTCTGCGGTGCTGAATGGATTGATTAACTGGGGTGAGGGGACGCACTTGATTACCCGGTTTTATAAAACCCTTCGGGAGGATCAACCAGGTGTGATAAGTGTGGGGCGCAGGGCGTGGGAGAGTGAACTGGGGGTACCCATAGCAGATGCTAATTGGGATTTGGCTTTGTCTCTGGTGCGTATGGTGTCATGTAATAATAGCTTTAAGTTATTTCATTTTAACTTTGTACACAGAACGTACCTCACACCCAGTTGACTAAACAAGATTGACCCGAGAGGAAGAGCGGGGTGTCCTAGGTGTGGCGCATTCGGTCCTTCCTTCCAGCATCTGGCTTGGATCTGTAGGGTGGTAAATAACTTCAGGCAGGAAGTGGTACCGAAAGCTGAGGAGGTTACGGGACTGGGGTTGGAGGCAAAGCCGATGACTTGTCTCTTCGGAATGGTGCAGAGACCGCGGGCCAGAGTATTCCATATGAACTAGCACAGCTAGCGCTGGTGTTGGCTAGGCGCAGGGTGGCAATTGGTTGGATGAGTACCCGGAATCTCTTGATCCCTGATTGGATACAGGACTTAATGGCCGAGGAACAACATATGCAACTGACACGTAGGGATGAGAGGGCACTCACTAATCTGGCAGCTTGGGGACCTTGCTGGAACGAGTCGCTGGTGTGGAGGATTCAAACTCTGCAGGTAGTACGGAGGATGAGGTGGGGGAGATTACACATTGAACCTCTCGAGCGGGTGACGCCCAACTATGGTCTTGACATCTTTCTGTTTTCCACAAGCTATACAATGTCTGGCCTCATGTGGATCTTGTGTGGGATGGGAGGGTTGGAGGGCAATTCTACTGCAGTGGTTGTGACTGACTCCTGGCTTGGACATCGGTTGATAACACTCTTTGGGACTGTGATACAATGATGCTGTCTTATCTTGCAATAACCTGCGCTGCACTGTATGTTTATTGTTTATTAAACTCAATAAAAACTGTTTTAAAAATATGTATATATCTTTTAAGTGAAGTTTCCCACTGGGAGCAGATAGAGATCTGGAGTTTGGGGTCTCTGAACTCACAATTTAAAAATACATCTTTTGGTAGAGTTGGTTTTTAGATTGTTTGAAAATGCCACTTTTAGAAAGTGGGCATTTTCTTGCTTAACCATTCTGTGCCTCTGCCTGCCTGTGGAATCTACATCTGGGTCAGACTGACAGTTGGACTGTTTGTGAATTCCCTCTAGACAGTGACACAAAGGAAGCTGAGGTGTGCCCTGAAAATCCCAATGAGTCTTCCTGGGCTAGAGTGGGGAGAGAGGAATTGACACCTGCACCTGAAACGGCTGTGCTTGTCCTCACACAATGCAGTCTCCAACCCCCTGGTATGTTTCTGGGGGGGCAGGCCTGGGCAAGGCAAGATCTTGTGAACAACAGAGACTTTCCTTTTAAGTTTGCCTACTTCAAAGGTAGAAATGAGTATAAGTAGTGGACCCAAAGCCCCAGACTTTTAGAACACTTCTGGATCAACAGGAACCTCTACCAAGGAGAAGAGCGGAAGAGCTGGAGTAGAAGTACTACCACTTTGCTGGGTTGGCCTGCAGATGCTGCTTCTTCTGTGGAAAGGACAAAGAGTGGACTTTGCTGTGTATCCTGCTTGTGAAGTTTCTTCAAGGACTTGAAGTAGAGCTTGCCTCCTGTTGGAAGTCTAAGGGATATAAAAGACTTCAGGTTCATCTGCCTACAGCACTGGGAATTGTGTGTTTTGTGTTGCAACAAAAGAAAAAAAACACCATGACGCCGTCAGAGATGCTGCTGTCCACACCTAGACCGCGACACTTTCACTGCAACCTTGGTCTCACTGACACTGCAACCTGGAGCCGTCACCGAAACGCTGCTTGCATCGTGACCTGTGAACCCTGCACTCCACATAGCCTTGCTCACACCGCAGCCTTGGTACCCCAATGATGACACTCTAAACTGACACTGATGCCATGGCCTGCACTGTGGTCTGAGGGCACCGCTTGTGAGGTACACAAAACACCATTCCATCCCGCAGCCACGGTCCTCTGATGCCATCACGTCCAGCCTCGTCAATGGACACCCTTGCGTGCACCATGACCCGTGTGCGTGCACAGAGACCCCTGCGTCATACTGCTGCCTTGGGCCTACTGACGACATCGCTCCAGCAACGACGCTGCTGTCTGCACTGCGACTTGGAGACACCGCATGTTGCACCGCCCGATTCACACAGCCCTAGTCTCACTGATGCCACAGGACGCTGTCACCGAGCCGATGCCTGCATCGTCACCTGTGGGCACTGCACAGTACATCGTCCTTCTTCGCACTGCAGCCCCAACACTATCAACTCCAGCGCTCCCGACTTTGTCATCAGCCTGGAGTTCGATCTGCAATGCATGTGACTTCATGGGCCCGACGACTCCTGCACCGACCTCCGGAACAGACGCCAGCAGTGCCACCTTCTGATCTCATCCGAGGACAGTGATGCCTTACATTTCCAAGTTACTGTTTGTGGGTCTTTTTGACAGGCCTGCAACCCTGCAATTGGCCTGAACTGTTGTATTTGTTGTTCACACCGCCGTAATAGCCCCAGACAGAGCTTTCGACTGTAAGGAACTGTGGGCCAGATGTAGGTAGGTGGCAAATTGCGAGTTGCAATTTGCGAGTCCGAGCGACTCGCAAATTGCAACTCGCAATTTGCTATGCAGAAAGGTGTCTCAGACACCTTCAGCGACTCGCAATGGGGTTGCAAAGATCCACCTCATTAATATTAATGAGGTGGGTCGCAGTTTGCGACCCCATTGCGAGCCTGGGCACTCACGGGGATGGTGGCCTGCTGGAGACAGCAGACCACCATGTCCGTGACTGCTTTTAAATAAAGCAGTTTCTTTTTCCATCTGCAGCCTGTTTTCCTTAAAGGAAAACGAGCTGCACTTGGAAAAAAATACCGAAACCTTTTGTTTCGTTTTTTTTCAGAGCAGGCAGTGGTCCATAGGACCACTACCTGCTCTGAAAAAATATTTTTGTGATCATTCACAAAGGGGAAGGGGTCCCATGGGGACCCCTTCCCGTTTGCGAATGAGTTACCATCCACTTCAAGTGGATGGTAACTGCGAGTTCATTTGCGACCGCTTTCGCGGTCGCACATCAACTTGCATCGCGTTGCGAGTCGTAAATAGGAAGGGAACACCCCTTCCTATTTGCGAGTCGGAAACGCATTTTGCGAGTTGGTTTCGACTCGCAAAATGCGTTTCTGCATCGCATAGAGGCTTTTGTGCCTCGCAAACGGCGTTTTTCGCCGTTTGCGAGGCGCAAAAGCCTTGCTACATCTGGCCCTGTATTTTTAAGTTCATTCCTGCAAAATTCATATCTTTATTACTGTATGTTGGATTTTTCTTGTTTTCGTCTTGTTTTACACAGATAAATATTGGCTGTTTTCTAAAACTGATATGGTGTCCTTTTGTTCTGTTTTCACTGTATTACTGTGTGTTATGTGCAAATGCTTTACACATTGCTTCTGAGATAAGCCTGACTACCCTTGCCAAGCTACCAAGGGGATGAGCAGGGGTTATCTGAGCTGGGTAGCTCCCTTACCCTCACTATAGTGAGGGTTCCTACTTTGACAGGGTGTAAACTGACTGCTAATTAGAGACCCCATTTCTAACTCCCTTCATATTAGGAGCAGGGCAAGACGGAGTGGGAATTTCCTCTTTAAGAAGCGGTGGTGCCAAGCATATGTTCCTGACCTTAAAGGTATTTTTTTTAAATTGTGATGTGTCCCTTCCTGGTCTTTGAGTCATGAGTAGGATGAAGGTAAAATAGTTGGTATAAAATTTTTGATGAGTTCTTGTACTTAATGTGGCTCTTCCTCTTGCCATGAAGAAGCAGAGCTTTAGAGTCCATCACAGCCTGAATACCATCTCCTATTCTCCCCAAAATACACACAACCAAGGCTTGTACAGCCACCTCTCATATCCTGTGTGTTAAACACAAAATTAATTTTATGAGTGTGTGAGCCACACATGAGTTGGAAACCTACTTTGTGTTTCCAGTTCATTTTGTGTTCACTATGTGGTCCTTCACTGGGTAATTGTGTGACGAGTGCCAACATCATGTGACACATGGTGGCACAGAGTGAGTTGGCATGGCTATTAATTATACTAGACTCTTCCACTGTCTCTTCACCCAAGCTGAAGATCACGCTTCAAGGGCTTGAGGGAACATCAGACGACACCTCATCCATTAACAAACATGAGACCAGTCTTTAGTCAGACTTTCATTCAGTTCTTTGGGAAGAGCTGCATGGGCTGCAATGCCCTACCCTCCCAAACCAGGAGATCCACTGAGGCCTGGGTTGGGCGCTCAGTCTTCCTAGCCTACCTGCACCGCAGGGGTGTTAGGGCACATATCTAGAACTTCTTTGTGGGAGAATAAAATAGGACTAAGAAAGAGGAGCAGAGTTACAGGAGCACGGTTATTCTGCCGCGATAAAAAACAACAAAGAACTGAGTGAATGTAAAGCTTACAGCTTGGGGAAGACAAGAGGGTCGGCTGTACTCCAGATGGAGGCGATAAGGAAAGGTGAAATGTAAGAAAGACGGTTTTAGTTCTTATCTCCAGGGGACAAGGGCTAAAAGCTGGGGTTAGGTACCACAGTAAGTGAGGCGTGTTACCGTGCATGCGAAGTGTCGATGAAATAGGTAGTTTTGACTCTGCGGGCCTCTACAGCCAGCGGAGATGCTGCTTGGCCGACAGTCAGATCCGTGGGTTTCTTGACATGTGCAGCATCAGAAGCTATCAGGCACATTTTCTCCGTACATTTGAGGCTGATCTGGCGCCTCTTGAGGTCTGCAGCCATGCGGCCGCTGTACCAAAGTGCATGGTAACTCTATGGGGCCCTGTGTAATTTACACCTAGCCCGTAGCACCTCCATTTGGTGCTCGCCTTTGCCCAGCAGCCAGCAGCCAGCTGCCCCGCCCCCCCCCCCCTCTCTCTTTTTACACGCCTACTCCCCGCCCCCTCTTTTTGCAGCTTACTGCATTTTATGATCCCTACTTCTAGACCTTCTTTGAGCTCACCGGTGCCAGCAGTTATGCAAATTATTTTTTTTATTCCTGCACGCAAGAGATTAACTTGGCTAGGAATAATCCCCAGATATGTAATTTCATTTGAATTTGGGCGCGTCCAGCATATAATCTAGCAACAAATACACCCAGTATGTTAACAGGACATTTTAGATGACCCCGGCTGTTACATGCCAGCCTCTGCTCCCCGAGCACAGCACCCATTCCTGCAGCATCCGTCTGCTTCGACCGGGCCCTGGCGTGCCACTGCCCCGCCACTGCCCCCTCCGAGCAGCGCAGAGCCCGTCTCCCGCTGCCACTCCCCCCCCCCCGTGGGGCACAGCTGTCGGCACCACCCTCACCCCTGCTGGGTTCAGCTGCCAGGCTGAAGTGGGTTTCGTGCATGTAAAAACAAACTGTAAAAGTGGCCATCATCGTATCCACGTGCACTTCAGGAGTGTCCAGCTGCCAGAGTCTCTCCAAATGTGCCCTCCTGCCTCTGCACTGTCCGGCATCCCCGCCCCCTGGAGCTTTCGGACCCGTCTCCGGCCTGACTGGGGTATTGTGTTGTTCCCATACCCCAACCCTGGTGTGTTCTTTCTCTCTCCGCCCGCACTTCAGTGCCCACAACTGCCCTTCGTCCTTCAAGACTCGGTGCTCCGCCCACGGTGCCAAGCTGCTCCGGCACCACCCGTGTGCCTGTGAACACCGGGGCCTCTTTCCCCGCGGTGCCCCCCTGTGCACCCCCTCCCCCATGTGCCTCGGTGCGCCCCTTCTCTGGGTGCCCGGCTCCCCTCCCCCTGCAGTTCCTGCCTCGCCTGCCCCTGAGTCACCGCCCTCCCCCTCGGTCTCCCGGCGGGTAGGAGGCGGGGATCGGGGGGCGTGGATGCCAAGGGAGGTCGGGGCGGGGGAAGCTGCGCGCACCAACCGGCTTTTATAGACACAAAAGAGTCTGATCGGCCTCTGGAGTCCCGGGCAGGGCAGGGGGTGTGGTGGTGGGGCGGCTTCGGCTTCAGAGTGCCACCGGCTGCCACCCGTGCCAGGCAGAGCTCCCGCGGAGTCACCTTGTGCCAGGCGGAGCTCTAACGGGGGACCCTGCGCCCCACCCACCCTCGTGCCAGGCGAAACTCCCACGGGGTGAGTGCGCGCCACCGGAGCCACCTGCACCCCACCCCTCCCCGCCTCCGGGTGCCACCACAGCATCCCGGCACCTGCCCGCCGACAGCGCCACCCCCGCACCATGTCGGCCTTCGCCTGCCTGGATTATTTCGCCGCCGAGTGCCTGGTGTCCATGTCGAGCGGGGCCGGGCTGCACCGCGTGAGGGTGCTGGGGGAGCCGGAGTCACGCCTCCCGCGGGAGCAGCCGGCGAAGCCCGCGGCCCCACAGAGCCAGCCGCAGCCCTTGGACCTGCGCGCCCCCGCGGGCCACCGCTCCCCGGAGCCGGCCTCCACGCGCGAGGACCGCGAGGTGCGGGACACGCTGCTGCGCGGGGGCGGCCTGAGGGCCGTGGCCGCCCTCCTGCCGGGGGTGCGGCCGGGCTCCGGGATGTCGGAGAGCAGCAGCGCTTCCTCCTCGGCCGGAGACTTGGAGAGCGGCTACACCACCCTGTCCGAGGGGCCGCCGACCCCCGCTTCCGGGACGCCGCTGCCCGGCACACCCGCCAAGCGGCACCACTGCCACTTCCAGGGCTGCGACAAGGTGTACGGCAAGTCTTCGCACCTCAAGGCGCACATGCGGACACACACAGGTGAGGGGGCGGGGCGCGGCCTGCGCGCGCAGCTCTGGGACCCGGCGGGGTGAAGTCCATCCGACTGGGCAGGGAGTCGAGGTAACGCCCGGGCCTTTGGGGCTGAGCTGAGGGTGGCTCTTGCGGTGCTGATGCGGCTCAGAGCCAAGTTACCGCAGTGGCCAGCAGCTGACCAGGCACTGGTACTGGAGTAGGTTACCGGGGCACACGGATGCTTGGTGATTAGTCTCAGATGTGGGGCTGGTGTACTGGTGCCTAGGTTAGACATGTGAGATGGGCACAGGTGGCCACGTGTGACCTTAGAACTGATGCCTGGATTTCTTACAATGGTGCCAGCGCCTGTACTGCTGACCAGGGTGCTGAGGCGCAAATAGTGCCCAGGTACTGATGCCCATATCTCTGAACAGGGGATGCTACTGAAACTGACCCTAGTAGTTTTTTCACCATGGCGAACCAATGCGTGCTGGGATCTGGACCAGGGCATTGGCGATCAGATCATTAAACACGATACTGGTAAGAACTGATCCCACTTTTTCTCAAATTACAGTTCGAGCTGCTGATTCTCATATTGGGTCAGGGTGCTAACCAGCCCATTGTGCACATTTCCACATTAAATCTGATTCTGATAATGTCTATAGGTATTGACAAGTGAAGTGAATCCCGGCGGTATAAGGACCAGCAAGGCAAGTGACGGAGCATCACACATTCAGCTAGCCAGTGAGAAAAAAAGGTAGTCAGCTGGGCCTCGTTGACCAGACAGCTGAAAGAGACACCATTGACAACTCTCACCACAGATTTAATCACCAGACAGGTAGCAAGATGATTATAACCATAAGGACATTAACAGGTGATGACTGATGGCCAGACTGCTACCAAGAGGCCTAGTGCTCAGACAGATTTCTAGCGAACCGATGCTGAGGCGATTAACAAGACAGCAGATCACCAGTCTAATAAAATACATCACTGTGACGAACTGTTATGAGACTAAAATCATAATGCGCGTGGCAGGAAAGTAATGTTAGACCGCTAACTAGCAGACCAAAGCGGGTGCAACCAACTGTTCATCGGGCATCAAACTGGGTTACTGATCAGACTGCTAACAAGGGAATCTGTCGCCAACACCCAGCGAAGTTAAGAATGGCAGGAGACTACTAACAAGCCAACAGGGTAAGATTACCAGAAAACAGCAAGTAACCAGGGCTCCAGTGACAACACAGCTAACCAGTGGGCCTGTAATGAAGCAACTAATCAGTGAGATCCACACAGCAGCAAATCCATACACTAATTATGAGGTGACAACTAGGGTAACCAGATAACTAACCAGGTGACATGGCCAGAGAGCGGTTTAGGCCATCGTCCGGGGTCAGTTTACAGCTTAATACATTAACTATTTTATAGGCTCCTTTAGACGCCCAAGGCAGACCCTGGCTCTGCAGTTACCGTTCCACTAAGGGTTTACTTTTCAGGTCGCTTTCTTACCCCCTGGGTGGGGAGCCAATCTGCCAGCTGTGTGTGGCCCTACACAAAGTGTTCCCGGGGCCCGCCCCCATAGGAGCTGCAGCGTAAGTCTTCCTCGAGCCGCCCCTCCCCCAGTCTTTCCTACCCACCCCCTCCCAGCCTCGTGGGAAGCCTAGGCCCGAGCACGGCAGCATTGTGACTCTCGATCCCACGCCCAGCTTTCTGCAGTTACAGGGGCACCGCCCCTAACCACTTCCCCCTTCTTCTAGCCAGGCATGTGCACCCCCAAATGTTTATGACTGTCAAGACATCTTTGTTTTATTGCGTACACGTTTCCACGCTCTGAGTTATTTTTAATCTATGTCTTTTTTGTGGGTTTTTTTTTGTACGAGAGAACTCCAACGTTAAGGCGTGCCCTCTTGCATACATTATGAGCCCCCTTATATCTAGTACCGTTCCTGCCACGAACGTTTATGGAAAGGGCGACCTGTTCTCAGAAAAGGGCTCTGAATGGCTTTGTTTTGTCTGCTATGGTGGGTGTTACTGTACGCTGAAGGGTTAAAAAGGCAAACCCAACAGTGTGAACAAAGACACTTTCTGCCCTGTGTTTTTTTTTTTTTTTTTTTTTTTTTTTTAAGTTCAGCGGGTTTGGAGGGCGGTGTCGTGAGCAGACAAGGAACACTATGCAGCCAAGGCAGCCGCCTTCTTTTCGTGCCAGATGCGCGCACCTCTTTTTTCGTGTTTTTCCCTTGCCGAGACTCAACAGTTTTGAGGGCCTGGATGGGGCCCGAAGGGCACTATGCAAATCGGCTTTGAAACTCCAATTGTTTGGTGACCTGCTTTGCACTCTTGCTGCGGGGGCCTCTAGCACATGGAGGTGGGTGTGCCCCTCCTGGGAGGAGAGATGGCCAGGAGAAGACCGTGTTTATGTTTTCAGTTATTTCTGTGTTTTATTTTTTTTTAACAAAAAAACTACAAGCCGTCGCTTACACCTCCACAGCTTTTAAAAATACTTATCTGGAAAACATTTAATTTGTCGAGTGTGCTGATGGAACAACATATTTGTTCTGTATTTATGTCAAAAATGTATAGTTGTTTGTGGCTTATAACTATTTTAGAAAAGACGCACCTCTGCTTTTCTTATTTTTAGGACAACGGAAACCGTCGTTTTTGGAACGGTTTGAGGTCTGTTCCAGGGGGAAAAACAGTTGCTATGTTTTTTTAAACGGTATTTTTTAAATCACCATTTGCGACGAAGATGTTTTTTCCAAGAGACAAATTTAAAATGCATTTGAATTGAATGGAATAGAGGCAAACAATTTAAGAATGACAGCCGGAATGTCCAATTTCTTTTTATTGGAACCCGTATAAACATAAAACAAAAAAAAATGTGAAACGGCAATAATGTCTTGCCATAAACATTTTATAGCAAGAAAAAGACTAGCGTTTAAATAAAGATTATTCACTACCTTAATTGAAACGCCCAGTTACTAAGGCATCGAAGTATGTGAGAGCGCCCCAACTTACATGGTTGTGCTGCATTAGGACCCGGGGTGCCTGGTGGGGAGAAAGGGTAGAAGTACTGGAACATTCCCCTGCGATAACGCAGGGTGAGTGTTGTGCGAGTGGCACAGCGGGGATTACGCCATAGTCGTGATAGTCGGGGCTATTTAGCCCACTTACAGTGTTGTGGCCTCCTTTTGAGGCTTCACAGAGGCGGGAGCAGCGGACGAGCCCACCTGTTCCCTCTCTTTTCTTTCTTAATATGGGCACTCAGGGATTACCCTGGCAGGCGCACAGGTGAACCCAAGCATTACAGCCAGCCCCAAGGGCAGCACTGAGGAGGGAAGGACAGCAATCTGAATCCTGGGGAGTAACGTTCACACCGGCCTCTGGTCTCAATTTTGGGCCCCTGTATGCAGCCTGGTCCCCAGGGATGCAGACAAGGTTACTGATAGGTGGGATTGCCCTTCAAGGGATGTAGACGGGAGACACCTGCATGGTTCTCCAGGGATGGACGAAGTTTGTCCTCTACCTTAGTGCTGGAAGTCTGCATAGTAGTGGGATCGATAACAATGTGGGCACAAGATGTTTTTGAATTCTTGTTTTGAAGTACGGGTTTGATGGGGTTATATAATATCTGTAATGCTTAAGCGATTATTTGTAATGAACAAGGCCCTCTTCCCAAACACTAGTTGTTGCCTGTCATTGACTCCCAGGTTTGGGGAGCGGGGTCAGCCCCATTGGGCCTAATGTTAAAGTGGTAGTCACTGTTAAATATCTCCCTGAATACCCACCCAGTAAAACTTTCCTTAAACCAGTGATATATTGGAGTCCAAGACAATGCAGATCTGATAATATTTCTGTCAGCACCTGTGTGTTTTTTGATCCAGACTAATACTTTTTGGTAAATTACACACATTACAGATGATGATATGTTAAGATAGTTTTGGGTCTATTTTGTGTATAATTTTTGGATTTGTTTTGTGTGTAATATTGCAATATTCTTTTCATTTGATATGGACACATTATATCAGATGGTGCCTCAGCTGACACCAGGATAAGTAAAGTATGTGCTGTGCTCTGCCCTTCCTGCATTTGCTCCCCCTATAGCAAAAGTGTATATGCTTAAATAATCCAGAAGGTCCTTATTATCAAGATTGTATACAGATTTAAATGTTATTGCACTTTGGGCAGAGCATCATAGATGGCTAGAATCCAGTTGAGATGGCTCAGTCAGATAATGCTCCTTGAATACAACTGCAAGGATGTTCAGGGTCCAGGCCCCGGAAAGCCAGCTTACCCATATGTTCTTCCTAGCTCTGTAACTTGAGTACAATTCGATGGGGTAACCTCTTTAACAACTGTAAGGTGTTAAATATGATTAGTCTTAGTTTGAACACAAGGGGTTTATTTAGTGTTGAGAATTCGAAATTGTGTTGGCAGATCGTGCTAATTACAGCCAAATTGGTCAGAACACATTAATTGCTGTAGCTCACAGAAAAACAGCCATTGGCTAACCCAATAAGTTTGGTTTTGCCAATGCATGTTTGTATACCTGGAGCTACGCAATAGAAGAATCTGGAAAATGGATGTTGCGTTAAAGCAGGGGTCTTCAAACTGGGGGTATCAAGTGATCCCAGGGCGGCACCAGGCTTTGGCCAAAAGAAGGATTATGCAGATAACAGTGCTTTGTTTTAAGCTCGCAAAATGTTTATTGCATTTGTGAAAAGGTAACAGAACTTGACTGCAATGTTTAAATATGTCTAGACTTTTTTAAACAATGGCAACTTAAAAGAATAGTTATGAAAAATTCTGAGAGGGGGCCTGATGATTTATTTTTTCCCCACTGGGGGTGGAGCAGCATTAACAAATTTGAAAACCACTATGTTAAAGTAAAGAGATGCTTGATTTTCTGTAACATCTATTTTTAATCTGTCTGTGCTTACTCCCCAATGTTGCCTCACTGCTTGCTGATTGGTTATAAATGTGACAGCCATCTTGGAACTATAAAACAACAATAGAGTATGTTGAATACCATTCCAAGGTGGCCGCTGTATTGATAAGCAGTGGCTGAATCAAAATGTGTCTGACAGTGTCATAACCCAGTAGCTGAAGGAGACTGACCAATCTCTTTTAAAGTTACTAGGTTTAAAATCACTGTTCGCTGTGACTGATGCAAGCCCTATACGTGTGAAGCCTAAACATAAAAAAGAAGACTAATTCTCCAGAGCTGCATTACACTTCCAGTAGCTTAACTGCTGAGGCGTTTTCCCAAACTTATTGCAAACTCAAAAGGAGAAGGCAAGTGGCGGTGGGGGGGGAGAGTGTGTGTTCTCTGAGCTTTGTGAATACAAATAGCACTCATTTATTTATTTTAATAATAATTTTCCCGGACTAAGAGTTTTCAATTTCTAACACAGGCTTGAAAATACTTCATAGTTAGACAAGCATGTACAGTAATCCCATCTCTTCTACCAAAATTGGCATTCCTTAAATATACGGTGAGCGCTTAGTAATAACACTTTACAGTGCCACTGGTGAAAAATTCATCAGCCAAGGAAGCCAATATGGTGATCAGTGCCATTTACCACGTTACCTAGGATTGTTAGAAATTTGGGCTAGTTGGGTGTTTACAGCGCTTGCACAGAGAAACTGTTTCTCAGTCAACGACCTATCCAGCCCGGCAACGGGATGATCTTCACAGCTGTTGACACCAGCGAAGTTGAAGGTGTGCCACTCAGGCTTGGGCAGTATAGAGTCCTCCCAGCTAAGGTTGCGAGAAAGGCCAGGGGCAACTTAAAAAAAATAAATAAAAAAATACATCTAAATTATGGCAGTGAAGACCAACTCCAGCCATCTCATAAAGTGAAAAGCTTGGAGTTGTTCAAAGGGAGTTGCATTCAGCACAAAGCTTACAGTTGCACCCCATGTTAAACATTCTGACCACCTGTAGTTCTCATTGCAGTGCAGATCTTTCCTCTACTTCGAATGACCATCAAAGTGAAACTAATGATGTCACTTATGGTGTTAGTGCTTCTATATCACAGTGCCCCTATTTTGAAGGACCTCCATTGGCTCCCCATCGCAGCATTCGATTCTATACCACTAAGGGTTTTGTACAGTGCAACCCAGGCCCACCAAGGGTAGCCTCTCGCTTTCCATATTAGAAAAGAGGTACAATATGATTGCATTATAATAGCAGCCATGCCAGGAAAACAATTACAAATTTACGGACATGCACAAAGCCACTCACAAATCCAATCCACCTAACATATCTAAAGGATTTGACATTTCAGCAGCCTCAATGTTTAAGAGTCAGAGTTATTTTTTCTAGAAGGCTCTAAATTAAAGACTTGTACTCCTTTGAAACAATTATTCTCTGCATCCACCCCCCCCCCTCCATATGAACCTCTTCACCAATTTAGCTAAGAAGGCTTCCATCCTATTACGGCCTTTTGAAAACACCTCAAAGTTTACATGTTAATTCTGTTCCTGGCTGTACAATTATATGGATGCGTGTTAAGTTAAGTATCTTTTGTTTTCATAACGTGCCTCCAAATGTATCAAATCCTCCTCAAATCAGAGAGAACTTGATCATTGGTGGTTCAGGAAACTCTTGAAAATAGATGTGTTCAGACTGATTGAAGATGAGCTTACTGAAGTATTGTGGTTGAAGATCTCTGGATAGTCGTTCACTCAGCCATCTGCGTGCATTCTAACCATCCATCTGGATGTTATAAAATATCTGAAAGCAATCCTCAGTAAACATCTAGGCCACCAACTACATGATTATACCAGATCTTAATCTAAGTGTCTGCTTTTGGGCTCTGGGTAAAATAAATCAACTCCCTGACTTATATACTTGATTAGGATGTGCCTTTCATTCATTGCTTAATTAAGAAGGTCACCCTGGTTGACTTTTTTCTTCCTGGAATGGGGAATTTAAGAGTATTTGGTTCTAGCCATTTCTGTTTAACATGGCCATAGGAGGTCATGTCGAGTTTAGGACTGATGTAGATGCCCCCAGTGTACTATAATCTCAACGTGACAGGATCTTTGCTCGGATTTCATATTGATTCTGAACAGGTGACACGGACACTTAACATATATTATTCTCTTCCGGCTGACTAACACTTCTAGTTGGGCAATTACACCAAGAAATCCGCCTGTGTCTTCTCTTTTAATGATTGATTCTGGCCCTCCAAAATGTTGTCTTAAAGTGAATCCCAAAGCTTTAAAACAGTAGTTTGAAACCTGGCTTATGGTTATGTTCTCTGAACTACAAATTACGTGCATTAAGTTTTAAATGTAAGTGGCAGACTCATGGATAAAGAACTACATGTTCTTCATTTATTCAAGCAAACTTAGGCCTAGGGCTCTCGTATTACCCGATACCATCCTGCACCATCAGTAAATATACTGTTAAGTATTGTTGTATAGACTCGGAAAACATGTGGGGAGTGAAGTAGTAGCTCAGAAATGGATTCTCTTATTTATGACACTTGCCTTTTATTAAGGCATTTGGATGGCTTGCCGAGATAAGGGCCTGCTTCTGCTGTTCACAGGTCTTGCAGTGCACAGGTTGGAATCCCAGCCTTTTCAGCTTTTTATATTTCTCGGGACAATAAGTGGAGTAACATTAATTCTGGTTAAGTTGCACCTGTTAACATCAGTATTGCAAAACTGTGGTAGCTGCATCACATGAACAATTTTAATATCAACATTAAAAGTAAGCTAATGGGTTAAAAGATTAGGAGCTGGATTGCTGTCAATACAACCTCAATTTTAGAACTGTACCAGAGGCATCAGCCAATGATAAGTCATCTGCATCAAGCTGGTGTCAGTTGGGATCATAGCAAATATGCTCTAACAAAGTGTTCCTTGGGGTGGTTCTTTCTCTCCTACCCTTAAATAGCTTTACGTGATACCACTGAGTTCCACACTCAGGTGTTGTAACGCATTATACTAATTTTATCTTGATGACACTCAGCTCCATCTGAAAATATCCTCCCCTAAAGATATTGAATTTCTGACCAGTGTTTTTGGGGGCATTCAATTCGTAGCCTTGCTTCCTAACCGAAAGTAAAGAAAAATTACCTAATTGACCAACCCCCTTTGCTTTAATCTTCAATCACAAATCAACGCTTTTTCCAGTGGTTCACAATTTCAAGCCTTCTTCCTCGAATGAAGCCTTTTATCTTGATCCAGATTCCAAGATAATGATCCAGTTCACAGTTGTTTACCTGTTTCTTTTCCACCGGCGCACACTGAACCTGCCTGATTTGTTTCCTTGATATATATGTACAAATCCTGTACTTCTTCGTATAAAGTGTCCCTTTTGATTGCTTCTACGTTGCTCCGAGTGTTTAGTGTAAATTAAACAAAATGTAAAGGCTGGGTTTTAATTATGGTTTCCTTGCATTAGTTGATGCAGAATTTGGTTGTGCAAAAACGTAAACGTTCCTAAAGTCCGTTCCAGGAGAACCACCGTTGTACGTGTCTTTTGCAAGTAATACCCAGTACCCCAGGCGGAATGCACGATTATGCAGACATTCAGTTGAGAACAAAACAGACCCAAGACGAATGACTCCTTAGAAATGAAAAAACAGGCTTGGGTTTGTTATGTGGCTCTGCTTATAGTAACTGCGTATTGTGCAATAACTCTAGTAAATAGAGTGAGGCTACAATATGTTTTAAAATTTGCTTTGTCGTATCTTCTCTGTAATTGTAAGCGCGTGCCAGTGTCGCGTCTGGTGCCGTTACTGGGCTAAGAGGTCATGTGTTGTCACTTCCTGTAACGTCATGGCGGGTCACAGAACATGTGATGGCAGTGGGACCGCTGAGGGGTGGCGCCAGGCTGCTCTGCAAGGTTGCCTAAGCTCGGCCTGGCGACATTCAGAGATCATAATAGCCCGGGGTAGAAGCCCACTCTACCCTGCTGTCCTTGCTGCCCCTGGGCAGCTCCGTGACGTCATGGGGAATAACGCTGTTTGTGATGTCACTTCCGCTCCCCCTGGGGCGCTGGTGTATGGACGCCCTGTAATACTCCTAGGGAGCACGTCTAACACGAACCGAGGCCACGCGAGTTAAGGTTGATGCTCCCCGAGCCTGGGGGGAGCAGCCTCCGGTGAGGCAAGGTTACGACCTCCAGGCAGTTAGCTGCACGTGAATCAAGCCCGCGGGGGGAAAACGGGCGCATTTCTAGTTTCGGAGAATCCCGAGGCTGCTCATTTTTCCTGGAAAGCATAGATGGCGCAGTGGGGGAGGGGCGGCTGGTGGATGCAAGGCCGCCGGTGGGTGTGTGCGAAGGGGAGGGAGCTCACGGCTTGGAGTAGGTCAGAGTCCTGGAGAAAGAGCCAGTGTCTGAGCCTGGCCTCCTGTTTCTGTAGGGGCGGGGACGCTGCCGGTCCTGCTGCCCTGCTGGCGAGGGGGACCAGTGCGTTGGGCGGGGCGGGGTGGGGCCTCCGTCTTGCTCGAGTAGATAGCCCTTACCAGTTCGCTTCGTGATTACCTTTTAGTGTGGGTATCCTTGAGGGTGGGACCGGGTATCGTTGGCAGTTCAGACCGAGGCTGATTGTGTCGGAGGTTCCCAGGGGTGCTCTTCATCTACCCCTGGTTAGGGTGGGCAGTCGGGGGTTAAACAATCCGTACATCCGCTGTTACTAAAGGACCACCCGGTGCCGGGCACCATCTGCACGGTCAGCGCGGCTGGCATTACTGGGAGTTGAATATGTGCAGCTCGACACAATCTGAATGTTTTTTTCGAACGTATGTAACTAGTTCTAGTGTTGCCCTCGTGGTGCTGGTGGCAGGTCAGGCCACTGGAAATACCTTTCACGTGGCGTGCACGGGAGGACAAGCATTGCTCGCTGTTCTGCGATTTTAAACAGCAAACAGTCTAGCACAGCCATGAAAAATGTTGTTCTCAAACGGTAAATACTACTTTCGTTTGCAGTGTTTGCCACAGTTTAAATCTAAGCACCGAGTAAGTCCTCGCATGATTCTGGCACTTTGTCAAAAGCAAGCCCAGTGCCTGCAAGACGGTAATGCAGAAAATTGGGTTTATCACCCTGTGCAGTCATGCAGGGCCCTCTGTCCAGCACCGGAAGTAAGGGGGGCCTACACTATACTCGTGACTTCTGCTGCACTACCCTGAAGGGTACACACCTCCTACACTCACGAATTGGAATTTCTGCGATACTGTGAAGGGTGCACACGCTTTACCCTCGCGACTTTTGCTGCGCTACCCTGAAGGGTGCACACGCTCTACACTTGGAACTTCTGCGCTACCCTGAAGGGTGCACAGGCTCTACACTAGGGACTTCTGCTGCACTACCCTGAACACTACACTCGCGACTTCTGCTGCCCTACCCTGAAGGGTGCACACACTCTACACTTGGAACTTCTGCACTACCCTGAAGGGTGCACACGCTCTACACTAGGGACTTCTGCTGCACTACCCTGAAGGGTGCACACGCTCTACACTAGGGACTTCTGCTGCCCTACCCTGAAGGGTGCACACACTCTACACTTGGAACTTCTGCGCTACCCTGAAGGGTGCACACGCTCTACACTAGGGACTTCTGCTGCACTACCCTGAAGGGTGCACACACTCTACACTCGCAACTTCTGCTGCCCTACCCTGAAGGGTGCACACACTCTACACTTGGAACTTCTGCGCTACCCTGAAGGGTGCACACGCTCTACACTAGGGACTTCTGCTGCGCTACCCTGAAGGGTCCTCGCATGATTCTGGCACTTTGTCAAAAGCAAGCCCAGTGCCTGCAAGACGGTAATGCAGAAAATTGGGTTTATCACCCTGTGCAGTCATGCAGGGCCCTCTGTCCAGCACCGGAAGTAAGGGGGGCCTACACTATACTCGTGACTTCTGCTGCACTACCCTGAAGGGTACACACCTCCTACACTCACGAATTGGAATTTCTGCGATACTGTGAAGGGTGCACACGCTTTACCCTCGCGACTTTTGCTGCGCTACCCTGAAGGGTGCACACGCTCTACACTAGGGACTTCTGCTGCACTACCCTGAAGGGTGCATACGCTCTACACTAGGGACTTCTGCTGCCCTACCCTGAAGGGTGCACACACTCTACACTTGGAACTTCTGCGCTACCCTGAAGGGTGCACACGCTCTACACTAGGGACTTCTGCTGCACTACCCTGAAGGGTGCACACATACTACACTCGCGACTTCTGCTGCCCTACCCTGAAGGGTGCACACACTCTACACTTGGAACTTCTGCGCTACCCTGAAGGGTGCACAGGCTCTACACTAGGGACTTCTGCTGCACTACCCTGAACACTACACTCGCGACTTCTGCTGCCCTACCCTGAAGGGTGCACACACTCTACACTTGGAACTTCTGCGCTACCCTGAAGGGTGCACACGCTCTACACTAGGGACTTCTGCTGCACTACCCTGAAGGGTGCACACGCTCTACACTAGGGACTTCTGCTGCCCTACCCTGAAGGGTGCACACACTCTACACTTGGAACTTCTGCGCTACCCTGAAGGGTGCACACGCTCTACACTAGGGACTTCTGCTGCACTACCCTGAAGGGTGCACACACTCTACACTCGCGACTTCTGCTGCCCTACCCTGAAGGGTGCACACACTCTACACTTGGAACTTCTGCGCTACCCTGAAGGGTGCACACGCTCTACACTAGGGACTTCTGCTGCGCTACCCTGAAGGGTGCACACACTGTACACTTGTAACTTCTGCGCTACTCTGAAGGGTGCACATGCTCTGCATTAGCGACTCCTGCTTCACTACCCTGAAGGGTGCACACTCTCTACACTTGCGACTTCTGCTGTGTTACCCTGAAGGGTGCACACGCTCTACACTTGCAACTTCTGCTGTGTTACCCTGAAGGGTGCACACGCTCTACACTTGCGACTTCTGCTGTGTTACCCTGAAGGGTGCACAAGCTCTACACTTGCGACTTTTGCTGCACTACCATGAAGGGTGCGCATGCTCTACACTTGGGACTTCTTCGCTAACCTGAAGGGTGCACACGCTCTACACTCTCAACTTCTGCTTTGCTACCCTGTAAGGAGCACACGCTGTACACCCGTGACTTCTGCTGCGCTATCCTGAAGGGTGCACACGCTCTACACTTGCGACTTCTGCTGCGCTACTGAAGGGTGCACACGATCTACATTCGCGACTTTTGCTGTGCTACCCTCAAGGGAGCGAATGCTCTACACTTGGGACTTCTGTGCTACCCTGAAAGGTGCGCATGCTCTACACTTAAGTCTTCTGTGCTACCCTGAAGGGTACACACACCCTTCACTTGCGACTTCTGCTTCGCTACCTTGAAGGGTGCACACACTCTGAACACGTGACTTCTGCTGCGCTACTAAAGGATGCACATGCTCTACACTCGTGACTTTTGCTGCGCTACCCTGAAGTGTGCGCATGCTCTACATTTGGAACTTCTGTGCTACCCTGAAGGATGCACACGCTCTGTACTTGAGACTTCTGCTGCGCTACCTGAAGGGTACACACTCTCAACTCTAGGGGCATCTGATGTGCTACCCTGAAGGGTACACACGCTCTACACTTGCGGCTTCTGCTGCGGTACCTTGAAAGATGCACATGCTCCACACTTGCAGCTTCTGTAGCAATACCCTGAAGGGTGTACACATTCAACCCTAGGGACTTCTGCTGCGCTACCCTGAAGGGTGCACACACTCTATACCAGGGACTTCTGCTGCAGTACCCTTGAGGGTGCACGCTCTCTACACTTCTTACTCCTGCTGCGCTATCCTGAAGGGAGCACATGCTCTACACACGGGACTTCTACTGCAGTAACCTGAAGGGTGCACTTGCTCTACACTTGCAGCTTCTGCTGCAGTACCCTGAAGGATGTACACTCTCAAAACTAGGAGCTTCTGCTGAGCTACCCTGAAGGGTGCACACACTCAACCGTAGGGACTTCTGCTATGCTACCCTGAAGGGTGCACACGCTCTAATCCAGGGACTTCTGCTGCACTACCCTGAAGAGTGCACAAACTCTATTGGCTACTCTGAAGGAATCATCATAGCATCATAGTGAGACGGGTGTGACATACTCTACCCTGGAATATGGTAAAGGGTTACCGCAGACTGGAGGATCACTCCCGCATCTGGAACCCATTATAACAAATCGGACTGACCCACATTCTGTCTGGGTGTTTCTCAGGGATCACCCTCCTCAAGACCACAATGTGCAGCGCTTTACAGTCTGAGGTGATCCAGCCAAGATCTAGTCTTTCATCTTGAAAATCAACGCGAACAGGGCCACTTATCCAAACTCCGCCACTCGCTGAACTCTGCGTAGCATTGCAGTGTTTTTCCGCACTTTGCAGAGTTCTTGTAGCGGAACTCTGCAAACTCCGCCAGGCCTAGTCCATACAACCAATGGCAAGTACTTCCTGGATTTGCATATCTAGCACAGAAGTTATATACCCTGCAATATTTTTTCATATTTGATTGTCTCAGGGGCCCTTTGGGTTTCCAGTCTTGGGCCTGGGGGTCATTGTAAGGTCATCTTTCCACCTTATGCCCTTTTTTCTCAACAGGTGCTCGGAGCCCACGCTGGGTAATGGCGACCAAAACAGAAATGTTTTTATGACGGCTAGCTAATCAGAGAGCGATCCATTTGTGAATCTGCACCAGGTCTGCAAATCCACAACGGACAGGAGAAAAAAATCCAAAATCTAATGGAGTGCTCTTATTTTAGCCGGACAGGAGCTGCAAATTAACGCTCCAGACAGCTCTTATTTAACTTCTCCATGGCTAGATAGGACATTTTTCAAACATTAATGTCTTGAAACTTATTGAATGGATATACATCAATCCAAGGGAAGTCACTTCTGTGTTTATATGCCACGTTTAGCATAATTCCGATCCAAACTATTTTTCTTATTTTTTTGTGCATGGTGATTCTAGACTAAAGTTTGGAGATTCCCCATCCTACGTCGGAGCTTCTTCCTGTTGTCACACCCCCTTATATACACTTTTTTATCTGTAGATGATTGTTAAATATTTATATACACACACACACACACACCTATACATTTTTAAAAATAGTATGTTAATAAACCTAGTTAATCATAGTTTTTATCGATGGCTAAGATTGTCGAGTCATGGGGCCTCAAAGTGATGTCATATGCTGACAGCATGCAGCTTTTACTTTCTTTCCAACAATTTAATAGAGAAATGGAAAATTCCTTTAAAGGATCCATAGACGCCTATGCTAACTGGATGAATGCCAGTTGTCTAAAACTTAATTCTGACAAGACAATGGTAAGCCAAGGATTATCTTGTATCCACAATTGGGGGCCCGAAGAACCGGGTCTGGACCCCTCCACTCCCCTCCCCCTGCTGACTTCCACAATGAGAAATCTAGGGGTCTTGTTTGATAATTTTAACTTTCGTCCACACATCCTTCTGTATGGTTAACTTACTTTTTCCCGCTTAATTCCCAAAAGAATATCCTTTAGTACTGGTTTCTATCTGAAGGACCATCCGGCATGCCTTCAGAGTCTCCAGACTGGACTAGACCAACACCCTTTTTCTGGACCCCTGGCTTATATAATGTGCAGAATCCCAATATTTCAGAACTCGGCAGCTAGGCTTAGTCTGAAGATTCTGGCTAGACAAGCAATTTCACCATACTTGAAGGATCTGTATTGGGTCCCTACAACTAAACAGATATGTTTCAAGGCTTTGGTTATTGCCCACAGAGCCTTCTCTATCAGACATGCCGAGGGTACCTGAGAGAGAGAGGATGATGCGGTACACTCTCATCAGAACTCTGCGTTTAGCCATTCTGCTCCTATTGCATGTTCAAGAAGTTAACAAAGTCAGAAGAGGAGGATGTTCCTTTCTGTGCTAACAGCTAGACAGTAGACTACCCTTCCATTATCACTGAAGAAAATCCTTTCAGAAGGCCTTTTATATAAAATGCTGAACACCCATCTCTTTAGGACTTAACATAGCACTCATCATAGCACCAGGGTGCATCTTCGGAGGCATCTGTAGCACCTTATACATTTATTTCAAAACAACTCTTATTACAAGCAGCATTATTTCATGCTTCCATCCTCTTACTTTTCTGCACAACATGTCTTGGGGTTTATGTTTGCTGTGAAATGGTGGTCGTGTCGCTCAGTGGACAGGTGTTGTTGCTGACTGCATCATTTGTTATCCTCCTCTCTGTTGTATTGTCCATGGACCAGCCGAGTAGTTGTCAAAAGAGCCAGAAGATATAGGCATATTATGCACAGGGGAAGTAGGTTCTGCAGCAAAGCCTGATGATACCAGGATACAGTGCTGTGTAGAGAAGAAGGATTGCGACAAGAGGCATATGTCATAAGAATATTGTAGATTACAGTAATCTCCTGGTTACTATGATGCTTTTAATATTTGTGACAAACAACAAGAAATGGCACCATTGCACCATCTTCCCAAGGCCAGATATATTGACTTTACCAGTGCTTGTTTCAGAATTGCGTGTGGTGTTAGCAGGGTGGTTTTGGTTCTCATGGGCCACTGAATTCAGACTGTGTGAAGATATGCATATAGAAGTTACACTGTGAATTGCAAGGGTACACTAGGGAGCACATTTGGGAAGTGTAGGTTTGAGGTGGGGGTACTCGTATGGGGAGACGGCACACATGCGAAAGGACTAACCATCTCAGAGTCTTAGGTATATCATTCTGGTATGGTATTAAAACTTTAAATATAACAGGCACCTGCCAACTCAAACAGTTGCCATCTTTCTACGGATGTAACCCCAGGCCTATCCTGGTTTTCTCTTTCACTGCCATGTTACTTTAAATGAATGATATACTTATAAAGTACACACTCACCTAGAGCTTTCTTGATGTTAAGATGAAATTGTAAAGGTAGGCTACTAAAACATATCCATTTTCATCGCTTTGCAACGGATCAGTGTTTAAAGCGAGATGGGAGCCGCTCGCATAGTGTAGGGGCTATGACGGCAAAGGCTCTGCCTTCCACCCATGCACCTTCTAATGGGGAACGTTAGCTGTAAGGTATAGAGTAGATGGGAGTGGGTGTGAGGATAGGTGCCTTTATACTACAGCCTAAGTAGTGAGGTCACTAGTGCCTTAAAGGGTCCTATCGGTCATTGGCATGTTTTCCCCTCTCCTTCCACCCGCCATTGTTTCATTTCTTTTGCTGCCTTTCTGCACCACAATCACTCTGCATCTTTTGTTTTTAATTACCTGTGCATTTTTTGTTTCTTTATTTTAGTCTTTTTAGGTCTGTGGTTCACAGCACAGTTATCAAACAAACGTTTTGTTAACAATAGACATAGAATGGCCCTTGGGTCCTTCCCTTTAAATATTCGGTTTCACAGGGCAGGGTTTTGACACTGCAATTTCCAACAGTTTACATAGTGGGCTTCGCATCCAACAGTGCAGCCAATGTCTTTCTTCAACCATCCTCTTCCAGCCATTGACTTGAAACCGTCAATCACGTCTTGGTTCAGCTCATTGGTGTGTTTATATCTCACCTAATATTATTGGCTGTTTGGGTGTATACTTACACCTCCACTCGAAAGCCTGCTTTGAACGCATGAAGACCTACATTACAATTACAGCCTGCCTGCTCCTGGTGATCTTTTCTGTATGTCTCGCTCTGACATTTTATTCCCCTTGCACTGTTATCCCTGTCTCTAACTGCACCATACAGTTTTCTTCCATCTTGACATATGCTTCCATCCCCTGCTTTTAATATCAACTTATTTTTTAGGTCTGGCTTTGCAGTGCAGATATTCTGCGATTTATGGTTGCGACTTATTTACAATCTACATAGATGGTCGCCGAGTTTGCCGCTCCCTTCTCGCTATTGCATGCCTAGTTTATTATTCTGACATCTAAGAAGTGCTTCCATTGGGTTTCATGAGTGACTATTTTACAATTGTAAGAAAAGTGAATTATCAGGGTATGGCTCATTAACTTCTTTATTTCCTATATTTATTCCCGAGAGAAAGTAATCTACTTTGCATTTTTTTCTAGTTTGCAAAGCCAGTGGAGCTTACTTTAATGTGCACAAAAGGATTTGTGCACGTACCGCAAGCAAACAGCGTTTGAGCATGCCTGGGATTCCACATGTTAGTATATTAAAGTCAGAACTGTCGCTTGACCAATGCATTTTTATCATAGTCAGTCACTTACTCTCACCCATAACCACTCCTTGTCTTTTCAACACCTAGATCCCCTTTCACGTCCAGATATCAGTTCTCGCAGTTTTCCTACTGCCAGTTCTTGGCCTTGCTATATTGCTACTGCCCTCTGTCTATCCCTCATCATCTCTTCGTTGCCCACCTTTCTTTCAGGCACCACGCCTCTTCATCACTCCCTCCTCTCGCCCAGAGTCAACTTGGCAGTGGCATAACTTGGCATCACCATTTGTATCCTTGTACTTTCTCTAGCAGCCTCGGGCTCTGCTCGTTCCCTCCATTCCTGTTTGTCTGACATAATTACTCTCTGCAGAGCCTGAGAAACTCCCATGTTCTGCATTTGCATAAGTAGAAGCAGGCCTGCCGGTGTCACCCCTACAGTTAGGAGAAGAAGCCATTGTTCTTCTTCCGTACAAAAACCATGCGATACTTCGTGACCATGGAAACCAGTCATTTCATATAAAGTGACTGAAGAAGAATACTGTCTGGTCCATAGTCTGTCCCTTTCCCTACCTGTGGCAGCCCTTAAGAGATCATATTTAGTTTCTCTAACTTTGCCAAGTCTGTCCCATATCAGACTGCTTACGTAGTCGTAGTACTTTGTGTTGGTCCACTTGATTTGTTAAAAGGAACTCTAAGGATTCGTCATCCTGTGGTGGGTTATTTGAGGTAGTCTTTTCAGCAGCAACAACTTGAGTATTGTCAAAGCAATTGATCAGATGAATAAGCGAATTATTTACAGTCAAACAAGAATTTCCCCTAATTTTTGGTGGGGCATTCTGGTGTCACCTGCTGCTTTAATATTTCAGAAGCCTTTTGGCAGACCCAGCAATCTACGTACTGGACTATTTCCTTTCGGAACCTGGATAATATGCTTTAATGGGCCCGGCAGGGAGGCAGCCACAATGGCGGCAACCTCCCCGTCAGGATTTTAGTGGACGGGCTTTTGCGTCTGCTGAAATCGTAATAACCCCCATAGCCATTGAGAGTGCTTCTAGCCGGGCATCCAATTTTACAGGGAAGAAGTCCTTGCTTGTTTTAACCCTTTGAGACTATCCTGAACTGTAGGTTTACAATTTTTTTTTATTATTAAGGGTTGACTCAAAATTAAAGAGACTGTAACGTTTTATGTTAAATCGAAGAGGCTCTGCAAAATTACGAGTAACTGCCACCACACATGCCACTAGTCACAAAAATCATGTATCCATGTATGTTTTTTTATTAACTTTTGTATAGGAGTGTGAAGCTGAATGCAGTCATTTCAATTAATTAACAAATAATAAAATTTGATTTGATTCAAGTGGCCGAGGATATATGTCCTAATTTAATGCAAAGTCACTGCTAACTTGAGTTTCTCAAAAGCCTTTATCCGTACATGGTGGCTGTGTGCCCAGACTGTTCTCTTCTGAGGACTGACGCACGAGACAAGGCATTGTTGCATCAGGACTCTGCTCTTCCTGTTCTTTGAAGATGTTTGCATGGTTTCTGTGAATGCTGTCACCGAGGTAGTAAGCAGACTGTCCGGAAAAGATGGCTGGGTGGAGCCTTGAAGCCCCTTTCATTTGGTGGTTAACAGTGGTGGTTTGGCGCCAGTTAGCTGCTATGAATCACTGTCTCATTGTTGCGCTGAAACCATATTTTGTTGTTGTTATCTTAACACATGGCATCAGAAGCGTTTTGAGAGATGGTCAAAGTGGACAACTGGCCTGGGCCTCCACCTGTAAGGGGCCTCCGGAGAAGGTGATCGTTCCCATCCTTACCCTTATCTATTTAGCAATCACAACCTCTCTGTAGTCCTCTTGAGGAGCTTTGTGGCCCGGGCTATTCTTGTATAATCCAAATACTGAATTTTTAAACATTTACTTTAATATTTGTGGACAATGTGTGGTCTTCAGTTAGGACAAAATAGCTAACACAATTTTAAATCAAAATGGTTCTGAAAAGGCGTTCCCAAAATATGTTGTGCTTGTGGCACCAAAAATTCTCAAGGTGACTCTGATCAGACGGAAAGGTTTAATGGGTGCATAAAACAAAAATCCAAGATCTGAATTCTCATTTAAACATTATATATGTTATATAATTATGTATACATATTAACTTGACTCGGGATGTTTATCCTATATTGTGACTTGAGGCCTTTAAATGTATCTATTTCAGCTTTTGGGACAGGAGACCCACATTCTTGTTTACTGAGACAACAAGGCTTCAAAAGGATTATCAGACTAATCTCGAGCTAATATCACCTGATATGGCGTGTCTTGCAGGGAGGAGTCCGGGGCGTGTTTTACTGGCTTGCATTATGGCCTGTGCCATGCTTATGTGCACAACTGCTCACATTACAAAACCTTTCAGAATGACCAATTCGAAAAGATTTGAAAGTCTAGTACCAGTAGTAGGTGGTTCACCACTAGTGCTGCATCACTGTTTAGACTGGCAACCTCAGGATTCCCAGGAACTAGCTCTCTACAAATTAATACGCAAAGCTGGGTTCCAAGGAATTAGGTCTTAAATTAATGTACAGCAGGGGGCACTGCATGGGTGGGGGTGAAGAAGGGACTAGAAGGTCCTGGTCACTCACCGCCCAGCTCCCTCTAGGTAAACAAAAGGGATGAGTGTATTGGTTATTTAGAGCACCAGCTAGTGTTAGAATTAGCTGTTCTCTGAAGTAGCTGTTTGTGCGAGTGGTCCTTTTTATGTACAAGCGCAAAGCGCTCCGTCCCATGCTGTAATCTCTCTTTGGTCTTCTAACCACGCCCATGTCACATCAGTCTGTTTCATTGGTTCGTGGGCTTGCCTTTTAAAATCCTTTTGCTTTCATTTGTGAAAGGCATGCATACGTCTTGCCTATTCCGGTGTTTAGCCCACCTACATAGCACCGGTAAACTACTGAAACCATTCGAGGTTCGATGTTTTCAGCATGGTTTCTGGACTACTTTATCTTTTTATTTAACACGCCCCACGTTTGCGCTGGGGTTTACATAGCACAATCACGCTCGGTTTTTCCATTTTCAATTTCAGCGCGATCGCGCTGTGTTTTTTTTTTGTAATTTGTGTGGCAAGAAAAGTCTGGTTAGGAGCAAATGCGCGACCCGTTGCATTGCAAATGCTTGTTAGATCTGGCTTTAGCCAAGGTTTTGATTTTTACTAAAATTATATGTGTAATATAATTAAAGGAGCTTTCACTCAGCCCTCTACATCCACTTGGGTTGTTATTGAGTCTTCCAAATTCTGTACTGTTCAGCTTGGGCATTGGATCAGCTACTTCAGCCATTGACATTCACTGTGAATTGCAATATTCTGCTTTTTCATAGGGTGCACCATCATACAAAAAGTCGTTCAGTGCCAGGGTTTACCATTACAATGTGTGCGTTTGGTGACCGAAAATATTTTTTGCTTTTGACTATTGCTGTGTTTTATTTATTTATTAATTTCTTAGATTGACGAGGGCCTGGCAGCTACCTCAGTATTAACGCTTTGCAAAAACATTGACAAAGCCAAACAGCTGGCAGCCAGTGGCAGACCTGTTGCTCTTGCTGGTGCTTGCTAGCAGTTTTGTGAGCCCAGAGGGGCCTATAGATAGATTTCATGGCTCCATTTGAACTGTACCTCTAGATCATGAGTTGTATTCAATCCAAAACGTTAATTTGACATCTATTGCGGGGCTTGGAACTCTCAAACAATTGCAGGAGACATTGTGACCCAAATGACTTGGTTCTGATCCTTGGTGGAAACTATGGGCCTTGTGTACAGTATTGCAAAAAGGATACTCTGTCGAAGCGTAGCAAATAACCCGTCCGTATATTACAGGTGCCTTCGGCTGTAATGCATTGAAGGGTTCCAACAAATAGTGGAGGTCTCGGCTGTAGTGCAGCCTACTTAGTCTCTGGGGAGTCTGCATCTACACCTCTTAATCTGCCCTTTGTTTCGCGCTGTCCACTCTTCATTGCTTCCTCTTTGATTATTCATAGACTATTGCCTGTTTGGTACCCGAATATGGCTTCTGAATTCATAACCCCGATTGACTATTTAATCCACAACAAAATGTTGAAAATGAGAGTTCTGTAGTGACCTAAACCAATGTTATTGGTTATATGTTCAAGTGAGACCCTGTCTTCTTTCTTGTAGTGTTTCCATGTTTTCATTAACACTCGTCTTGCAGGTGTTTTTATGTCTTATGTTTTTCTTCTTTGAAACTAGATCCTCTGCTTTGTAGCTACTACTTCCCCTTTTCACTTCCCTGACAGCCTTTTTTTAATCGACCCTCAATGTGTTTACTCCTATGTTTCCTCATTCTTGTACAGTTCCTTTTGTCCCCGTCTCTGCCTTGTGCACAGTACCCCTTTCTAAGACTTGTTCGTTCTCTTCCGAATCCCCCCAGGCTCTCTATTTTAGCACCCAACTCTTTGCTTTTTCAGAGTTACATTATTTTGACCAGGCCATTCATGTCAAACTGAAGGCCCTAGTGATCTCTGCTCCACTACTTTGTTATCCTGAGTATTCAGGCTTCATGGCACTAACTCGCCTACAGAAGAAAATAAAACAGAACATCAATATCCCAACGAAAAACGCACTACAGAGTTTTTCTTTTTTTATTTATTTTTTTATTTCCCAAAATGCGCATCTTCGTCCTTCCTGCAGTTCCTTTTTACCTTTCATTTACTACTCGTAGTAGTGGATGGGCTAGACCTGGCTCAGCAGTGACATTCCTTTAAGTAGAACATTAGGACAGTAGCATACTTTAGGGCCACTGATATAACCACCCAACCCTTCTGTCATGCTTGGTGTTTGATGTGAGTGTCTGAGTGGATCTGAAAGTGGGTGTCTGATTCAATGAGTGGGTCTGAGTGGGTGTATGAGTGTCTGAGTGGGTCTGTGAGTGGGCGCCTGAGCCTCTGAGTGCATCTATGAGTGATTGAATTAGTATATAGATGAGTCTGTGGTTTTTCTTTCAAACTTTTCCATAATCGTGAATATTTTGCAAATAATTCATAAAAATTCGTGAAAATGAATGAATTTTCCAGAATATCGCGTGCTGTGATGCAGAATTATATTAAACCTATACTTTGCCCCTAAAACACACTTATATCATACCCCTGGGGTCAGGGTACCTCCCCCCTGACCTTCTCTGCCACTTTCAATTAGAATTTTCACCCCTGGGGACCGTGGTTTGTGAAATAAAATGGAGGTTGCAGCTTTTTAGTCAGGTTGCGGTCAGCCAATTGCAGCGCTTCTTTTTGCACACATATTCATGAAAATGTGCAAATTATTTTGGCCAGAGACATACAAATGTATTTGCCCTTACATATCTCCCAACTACCGAACAGATTTACACCAAATAACAAAAAGCACAATCTGCGTACCGGCAGCTAGTTTTTTGCCAAATTTTTTGGTGTAAATCCGTCCAGTGGTTTGGGCTGTAGACATTTTGACAAGTCCAATGGGAATTAACATGGGAAACACAACATTTCTTTAGCCCCCTTTTCCTCGGCCCCCGGTTTACGGCATTCCCCAAAACTTCCCGTGCACAACAGGAATCACCAGGCCATTGGGGAAAATTTTGTGAAGATTCGTCAAACAGTGCCAAAGATATAGGCAAGTCAAAAAACGCTTTTTCTATGGAAACATGGTTCTACTAGAAATACCTACTGCCGACCGCTTTTAATGCTTAAAATGTATGTATATTTCTATTTTTTCAAAACATGTTTTATTTTTATTTCCATACAAACAAAAAGTATGGTACATATAAACATTTACTCAGAACACGTCCTGACTGTTGCTAGTAACTTGTAGGCTCGCTGGCTGTGATCACTGATGTAACAAAGTAGCATAACCGGTTCAGAAGTCACTATCAAATCTGAGTCATACTCTCCGCTAGCAAATTTTTTACAAGATCCCCTTCCCTTTCCCAGGTCTCACGTTGTGCATAGCGCTAATAACCACAATATTTTAATATACATCAGCATCACAGTGGGGGTCTTAAGTATTTCTTTGACCAGGATGCCAATGGACTATGTGATAATCTTGCAGCAGTATACCCCGGATATTGTTCATTCCCTGACTGTTAGTATCTTGCAGCTCAACGCCTCCAGTTGATTAGCTTGGGTGTGTGGCCTACTACCTATGACGTGTGCTACCCAGTAGCATATCACCCTCTGCCAGCAACTGCTCCCATGCCCGTGCAGATTTCAGGCCTTCTCTGCCTTTTTTGGCCTCCTTAAAGAAACTGTCACTATAGTACTCTGTCTAAATGATAAGCACCCTCTTCCACCTTTCCACCAGTGGGCCCACTGGTAATTTCCATTTAAGCGTTATTCGTTGTTTGACCAGGATAAGAGCCAGATTGATGAACCTTGAAGTGAATTCCTTCTTGGCAGGGCGTGGGTATAGTCCTAACAGACACTTTACGGATCAAAGTATATCTCCTATAGTGTCATTAAGGAAAGCAATAACTTCTGCCCAGAATTCAGTGCCCAAACTATGTGGAACATCTCCACCTCATAGTACCACACTGCACTGGGCCATGTAGCCCGAAAATGTACTAAGAATGTGTTTATCCTACCAGGCGTGATATATGGCTAAAGTAGGAATTGCCTAATTTGAACTGCACCCAGCACTTTTATTCAATTCCCCTCTACAATGAGTACCCCGTATCTTCTGCCCATTTGTCTTTAAGTGTATTCAAGAGAGTACTGATGTCTGCTGTCAAAGTTCGATAGAGTCCTGAGATGGCCTTGTACTTGCGCAAGGTGGAGCATATAATATGGAATCCCAGATGTGTCTTAGATTCTACAACCCTCCCCTCTCCCAGTGCTTCTTAAGTGCTGCTACTACAGCTACTTCCAGTAAAAACTGCCCCGTTGATATCTGCTCTCAAAGTTCGATAAAGTCCCAAGATGGCCTTGTACTTGAACTTTAATATAACAATATGACATGAAGGAGACAGCGCGTGCACAGTCATAGGTGAGGAAAAAAAAGTTATGCTCCAGCTGAGGGACAAACACAAGAAACAACAAGCTGGGACAGCCAACACCATTAAATTAGAAGCCAGCTAAGTAGAGTAACAATAAATCTAACCAATATTAGACAACTGGAAGATTGCAAACCCTTTTTAAGTTATTGGTAAGCCCTCAATAAGTCATTTGCAACAAGAAAGATTGCACGGTCTGATAGGCTTGACCTAAAAACCACTGTGACTCACAAAACAACTTACTATCTTTGAATCTGTGCATAGTCTCACATATTATAATGTTACAAATAAATTTATTAGTCCAAGGTGAACTTCTGCTGATTAACAGCTGATTAAACAGAATTCAAATGCTGAAATCACTACACAAACACTATATTTGAAGGGAATGTACCACACTATTTTGTGGATTAAATCTCACCTAAAATGGGTTGAGCAATGGGAAACGCAACCCAGCTATACTCGACTGTACCGACTTGGTACCCATCACAGCTACCTGCTTGAACCATGAAGCAGATTATTTCAGATTCATCGCGGCTCTGGGTCCATGTGCATGGATATTATGGGATTATGCGGTCTCATAGTTTTCTGCATAGTTACCGATTTTCCACGCTTCTCCATGATTCACAGTATACCACAAAATTTGCTTATTTCAACAAACAGATAAACATTTTGTTTCGAGCTCAAAGCAATAAAAAAATTCAAAAAGTGACATGTGGAACGAGGCTGTCGAATCTTTTGCAGTGGGAACTGGTCATTTTTCAATTGCTTATTCCGTGAAACCTGTAATGAGTTGCATCCTTTACCTATATGGTCTTGATGTGTATTAAAATGACAAAAGAGCGACTCAGTATTACAGAATCTGCTGCTTTATGGCACGTAACTTCAACATACACTAAAAGAGTGCTCAATTTATGCCCAAAATGTTTTTGCTACACCTATCCCAATCCTCACTATGGATTAGAAGCTAAGAAAAATAGGCCTCCTGACTGCCCCTTGTAAAGCTGGCAGAGGTCCATGGGGCGAAGCAATAGTTCGAGGGGCGAGGGGGTTCGGAGGAACAGGAATGGAGGAGGTAGGTAGAGATGGGCAAGCCAACACATTAACAGGGAGAGCCGATCCAAAGAACTGGATCAAACCATAGAGCCTGTGCTTAAGCCGAGCCCTGAAAATGTTTGCTTTGTAACAAACATCGCACATAATATGATAAACTCTCTTCAAAATTTAACATTTGTTTAGCATTTGGAAGTATTTATTAAAAGGAATCGTTTTTAAACATGAATCAGTTACATTACACAAGGCTACATTCATTGTTGGGGAGATGAAGTGCTTTGCCGCAATCGGAGGATGATGAGCAGGCGCCGAGAATCGAACCTGACTTTCCAGTTTCGAAGTCGACATCTCTAACCTCAAGGTCACAGCCTGGGTAGAGGGAGCAACGGAGGCAGGCAGAGGCCACAGGAAAGTTCGCCTGAGAATGGGCTCGGGGTTCAACCAGCACCTCGAGCTGAGCCGGAGCCAGGATACGGTGTCTAGCCCACAACTAGAGATACAAAACGAAAAGAAAAAGGCTCGCATGTCCACTAACGTTAGTGCTGATTTTGTGAGGGGTCAGCATCAGCGTCAAACCTGTGCTCAACAAAGGGAAGCCGTAGGTGTGCACAGAAGCTGGCACCTTTTCTGTCCTGACTGCCTGCGTGCGCAGCTATAAATACCAGGCGCTCGCACGCCACCGGGTAGAGGGCTGCTCCCTCCTGTCTGCGGAGGCCGGGGCCGGCGGGTGGAAGATTACAGGGGCGCGGCGGACAAGGAGCCCCGGGCCCGCCTTCAGCCCCCGCCAGGACTGCGCGAGGGTAGCCGGGTGCGCCGAGCGCGCGCCTCGTGCCGTGAGGCCACCACTGGAACAGCAGCCACCGCGCGCGCTTTTAAGGGGCGTGGGTTTGCCCTGAATGTCTCAACGGTTGGCTGGAGGTGGGCGAGCCCGCGCAGCCCAGAGTCAAAGCACGAGCCATTGGAGGAGGCGACTTTCTCAAATGTCATCCCTTCCAAGCACTGAAACTGTTCAAAAGAAAAGCTATCTTTCAGCCTTTGTATTTCAGTTCGGTACACGAGGTGTAGATAAAAACGCTGCACTGAGTGACATTTATTCTGTAGCGGGTACGAGTGTTGTCTTTTTAGGTACTTCATTAGGGGCGGGAAGGGTCAGCGATTTGCAGACGTGGCAACCTTTTAGAAGAGGGAAGTGGGAGATTTTTTAAAAAAATAATCGGGAGAAAGTATTTCTCCCATTGACTTCTGTTATAGCCTTGCAAGTCTGCTACTGCAGGAGCCCTTCAGAAATGCAGATATGCGTTTTTTTCCTAATTTGTCAAGAGCATAGAGAAAGCGCTGTGGCAGGCAAAGAGAATGGACACAAATGTTATGCACTGGCCTGAAGGAGTATTATCCCCGTCACACACGACAAGTCCCCATCGTCTGAAACCCGCAGAAGAATCTAAAACACACCTGGGATTCCGTATTATATGTTCCACCTTGAACAATTACAAGGCCATCTTGTAACTCTGTCGCACTTTGAGAGCAGACACCAGTACTCTTGAATACCCTTAAAGACGAATGGGCAGAAGGTACAGCAGAAGATATGGGATACTCGTACTCATTGTAGAGGTAGATTGAGTAAAAGTGCTGGATGCAGTTCAGATTAATCAATTTCTGCTTAATCCTCTTGGCGTATCTCGCCCCTGCTAAAATAAATAAACTCTTCCCGAATGTCTGGGCTACATGCCCCAGGTGTGGTAGTATGGGATGGATATGTTCCACTTGGTTTGGCACTGAATACTGGGCAGAATTTTTAGCCTTTCTTTATAACACCATTGATCAAATTCCTCTACAACGTGTCTGTTGAATCTATACCCACGTCCGGCTAAGAAGAAACTCACACAAAGGTTCATGTGGAGTTACAGAATTGTGCTGTCATTCTTGTTTGCTTCTTATGTGCTAGCTGTGTAGACTTTCCCTCCTCTTCTTGTATTTGCCCTGCTCCTGAAGCATAGATGCATTACTATGTCCTTCAAATGTTTGTGCTATGTTTTAGTTTATGCACTCTATGAGAGTACGTGGGTTTTCCAGCTGTCTCCCTCTTGGTTTCTCTCCCCTGCTTTTGTAGAGATGTGGGTTAAAACACTGTAACTCTCACCTGATAGGCTACCCACTTTCATGTGTAGTCTAACTAGACACTATTAATTCTCAACACAAATGCGGACCAGGTATTCCTAATGGCACTGCAAACAGGAAATTCCGTTTCCTTCAGTCGCCACTGTTGGTACACATATGAATGTTATTTGTCACAAACGTTTAGGTTGACACCTGTAACTTTTCACTGGTTGCTGTAGGTGCCATGGTTATTTCCCTCTAAAACCACTGTTGGTAATCTGTTGTTGGAAAATTGAGGAAAATCAAAATGAATGTTATTTGTCACAAACGTTTAGGTTGACACCTGTAACTTTTCACTGGTTGCTGTAGGTGCCATGGTTATTTCCCTCTAAGACCACTGTTGGTAATCTGTTGTTGGAAAATTGAGGAAAATCAAAATGACTAGCACGATAACGTGTTCTCCAACACACATCCCTAACTCACCTTTAGTTGCCAGCTGTCTTCATTGCAGGATGTAAATATTAAGACAGTATTTTTGTCATGGTTTTTTATTGGCAAGTTTCTCTCATGCACTGCAGATTGTGATATTAGAGAGCGCGGCTAAAATCCACATTTCATTTGGCATAATTTATTTGTTAACCAAAAACTGTGGACTTGATTCACTAAGGTAACTTACACTTTTAGATATGTTTGAGCTTTTGAGTAAGTTTACTTCTTTTTAGTATTCAGAGTGCAAATTACTACTAAAAAAACAAAAAACATAGTTGTAATTTAAGCACTATACATTGCCAACTGCTCGTACTGTAAGAACCTCCCCTAAGAGTAATGGAGGCAGGGACTTAAAATAAAACCACATAGGAAATAATGTTAAATTAAATGTTTATATAGATACACACGGACACAAATTAATTTTTTATTACAAAGTATTTAAATAACCTATTACATATTTTACATTTAAAAATAATGAAATAATGTAACAATACATGTTATTTCTTTACATTACTTTTTAATGCTCATTAAAGAATATATTTTAGGTGAGTTTTTTTCATTTAATTTATTTCCATTTATGTTATATTAAAAAAATATTTAATAGTGCATTTTTTATTTTGTTCTACATTTAAAGTAAATATTTTAAAAATAATTTATTAAATTAAGATTTAATAAAACACATTTTTAATATTTATTTTCAAGTAAAATAAGTTTTGTTTTTATTTTTCCCTATACTTCACCATGCGGGGATCTCCGTCCTGACTATGGAGACTCCATATTGTTAAATGTTTTTAACATTAATTAATATTTGAACTATTTTAAAATAATTTAGTTTAACATTATTTCCTCCAGGTTTTATTTTAAGTCCAAGCCTCTCTTATTTTCTATGGGTGGGTGTTTCAGTACCAGTGATTAGCCATGTGTAGTGCTGGACGTAGTAAAGTTTTTTTTGTATTACCTTACACTCCGAGTGTGTGTATAGCACCTAGCAAACTTACTCAAAAGTATAGGCCAGATTGTGACTCAGGCCTGAGTTTCCAATGGAGAAACTTCAGCCAGCACCACCATCAGAAACACTGTTGGAGGACCAGCTTCCACTGGACCACCAACTACATGGCGTTGGGAGGCTCATAATATTTGGAGTGTACTGTATTTTTGTTTGAGTTTCCAGGCAGAGGAACAAAAAAAACAATCAACATGTGCCCCTATGGCTGGGAGCAAACAGGAACTTTATTTTATTGTTTTTCTAAAACAACAAACCTTTTGGGATGTTGTATTTTGAAAAACAAAAAAGGTCACCCAGTTCACCTTGACAGGGCAGGCATTTTGTAGTTTTTCCAAAAGTGCTTTTGCCGTCTCAGCTGAACTATTTTGTAGTGGTAACCCTTAAATTTGGAACTCGGGATGTGGCTATTGCAGTCCTAGTCTGTTCCTCTATGTGAATCAGTAGATTGGTAATAAATACTGTTAACAGCTGCGTAAGAATTTTAAACAATAACTATGCTTGTATTTTCTTTTTCCTTGAATTACAAATGTGGCAGTATTGTTATCTAAACTATTGGAATGAAAGCAAATACATTTTTTTTTTTTACATTTCCTTAAGTTTTTCTTTTTTCTTTGTGCAGGAGAAAGGCCTTTCCCATGCACATGGCCTGAATGCACCAAGAAGTTTGCCCGATCTGATGAGCTTGCCCGCCATCACCGTACCCACACAGGGGAGAAGAAGTTTGGCTGCCCGCTCTGTGAGAAGCGCTTCATGCGCAGTGACCACCTGATGAAGCATGCCCGCCGACACCCCACTTTTCACCCGGCCATGCTGAAGCGGCAGGGCTGCCGGAGTGCCTCACCCAGCAGCTCTCTCACGTCTGGCCCTTGCAGCTTGGCTGGGAGCCCCATTACCAGCCCTGCACCGAGCCCTGCCAAGTTCCAGTAGAAAAGTAAGAGAGCCATAGGGGACTTCTGAGTGCTTCCCTTCCCCGCTCCCTGATGAAGCTTCACCACCTGAGAAGACTAAGAAACAATAGAGACCCGAAGGGTGTGAGCTCTCCTGCCAGCTTTACAATAGGATATTCTCTGGACGATTTTAGAAAATGAAGATGTTATTAGTGCTTTATTTTTGTGATTTATGTTTTTTAAGAGACTTTGGTTAAAGGGATGGGTTGGTCTCTCAGGGTAGAGGTGAAAGGGATCCGCAGAGTGCCTGCCTTGACGTGGTGTTTTTGTTTAGCAGGTGAGCCTGAGGGCCTTCTTCACTCCTTATGTTACCGCTGAGCCTGGCAGAGTATACGACGGTTCACAAAACAGCACTGGTACCATGGGCTGCCAGTTTGGTAGCGCAGTGGCATTTTAAAAAAAAAATCCTTCATCCTGGAGACTCCTATTTGCTTCTGAAGAAGATGTCTTTCCTCCTTGCTGGTGTCTATTTAATGCAGTGTGAAATGAATCCTTGGTTGTTTTCTCTAATTTATTCCTTAAGACTGTCCAGTACCTTTAGATACAGCCTTATATACTTCAGTCCAGGGTTCCTGCCTCTCAATGACACCTATTTTTTACAGATGTTGGCTGTATGGTATGACCCAGCTAATGGACTCTTCTCTTGTGTTTCTCACATTGAGAATCTGCTGTAATGTTGCCGTTGTGCAGCTGCAGTCCCCATCAAGGGGTGACTGCGCCACTGTTGGGAGCTTCCCACGTATGCTCCTCAGGCACCCCACAATTCCATTTCTCATGTAGTGTTCAGGTTGCATTCCGTTATTTACTTTGTAAAATAGGCTTCTTATACATGCGTGCATGCCTGACTCCTCCACTCGTGTGTAAACTCTACATTTTGTAAAATACAGGGTTTCCTTTTGTTCTGATAAAATATTTAAACTGTGTAGCAACATTCAACGGTCCCTTGCCTTGCAGAAAGGGAACCATGAGAAGGTTGGGTTGGCAAACAGTGCAAGAGCTTAGTGTTTGCTGTGTGAACTCGTGATGTTGGAGTCTAAGAACAGTAATAACCATGTTGGATTGCTTTAAATCTTCCTTCTCTTCCTCTGAGTTTCATGACAGTTGTAAGAGTGTTTTTCAACGAGCAGGCTAGACTCGCTCCTGAAGGTTCAGGTTCCACCTGCAGAGAGAAAGTCTTTGAACGAAGCTTCCGGTTACTGTTGCAGTTGTACATGCTTTTCGTACCCATTTTCCGAAGAGACTTGGGGTGGAACAAGGAGTCTTGCTCCTGTGGTGGAAACTGAATGGCTCAAATTACGCATGAGTAAATATGATGTCTCAGTATAGTATGTTTGATAAAAAATTGGCAGCAGTGTAGGACGAATGGGAAGAATGACATATTCTTTCATGTTCCTTACAGACTTATACTGTTTCTAACTTACTTTTGCATTCAAGCTGCTTTTAAATAGATACGATGAAGTGGGTGTTTAAAGCACCCATCATCCACTTATAGTGATGCTTCTGGCCTTAATGCATGTTCTAAATGGGACATTGTCTCAAGGAGGCAGCATAATGGCTGGCAGTGAGTCCTTTAAACATATATATTTATTTGGTAAAACTATGCACATTTCTTTGAAAATCAAGTTATTTCAGGGAGTAGTAGTACAGGTTTCGCTGCAAATTGATACTTTAGAACTTTTAGGGAGGTTCACCCACACACTGTTTACGAAATAAAAATGTACTTTACCGATTAATAGGTTTACATCTTGTAGCAGTCAGTCAGAATATTTCTCCAATGTTTTCAATAATTAGGTAAATGCCTCGGTTTAAAGGAAAATGACCCTGGAAATCGTGAACGTGCCACTTGCAAAGGACTCAAAGCTACTTCATACATTTCAAAACACTGGATCCTATGTAAAATGTAAATATGTTTCAGAGTTCAACAGAGATTTGCAGGATCGTTGAGCTGGCTTGGTAGCATGTTCACTAGCTAAAAAAAAGTGAGAGGCTTTGTATGTCAACTGCAATCATTCCTGGCCCAAGATCTACTGCATACACTTTTGTTAGGTCCATTTCAAAATCTGTTAAATTTCTCTCTGCAAGTATACAGCCTAAACGTTTTTACAAACATTTAGATGATAATCAGTTCTCACATCTGTGTTTAGTCATGTGGTTTAGGTTTTAAAAAATATCAATTTCCAGCCTTGTGTAGTTTCCTTCAGTGTCGCTTTTACACTCGACCTCTCATGATGGGGAGGCAGGTGACAATCAAGGCCTCTCACAACAAAAAGAGTGAATGTAACAGAAATGTAGGTCCTTTGAGGGTCCAGGCTGTGGGCCTCTCTTCCACCACTGTTATCTACAGGATGATCTGCCCAGCTGCAGTTTCAGTATGATGTGGTTCTGGTCATGGGTAGCATTGAAGAGCACGGTTTTGCCAAAAAGCCAAGGCAAAAAGCCAAGGTACTGATAGTGAAAAGTGGACTCGGCAGCAAATATTTTAGGATAACATTGTTAATGATGCTCTAAGCAGCATCGTGGATTTCTCTGTGCTTGGACGCAAGACCGCTGTAGAGCTTCTTGATTGTCTCGTCCAGTTTTGAAATGAATATTTCAGTCACAGGAAGTTTTTCCATTCTGTGCATAAAGACTTTATTCGGTTCTCCCCCATTGGAGGTCCACCTTTTGCATCAGATCAGGAACGGGTTAGTGGAGTATTGCGGTGAATGGTCTGGGTCCCAGAGCGGACTGGAGACTCGTCCTCTTCAGCCACTAGAACAGTCAGCCACTGCTGGTTTGCTTCTCCGACTTCTGAGGCTTAAGATAGTCTCACGGATAAATTAGTATGGCACAGGTGTCACCAAAAGTCTGTACGAAAAGGACTGTAGCATGTTTTTCAGGACGCAGAGAGATATATGTTACATCTGGTTTTAAGTGAGAGGAGGAATGGTGCTGCTTAAAAAATGCTCCCTTGTATCACTGAAATTGAGAGAGCAGCTGAAAAGATAGCTTGTGGCTTTCTAAGCAACAGATATCTGTTCAGGGCCTGTACAACACCACACTAATGTCCATACAAACTATACACAACATTGCATTGTTGAGTGGTAAAACATTTCCTAAACATTTCTTCATATTTATCATTAGATGTCCACATTTGTATCTGCATCCCCTACCCACATGGGTTCTGTTTCAGTGGGTGGGAAACTGAACTAGACAAGCAAATGTCTCTTCTTAGGAGCCGTAAGGCAGACTGTTCTATGTAGCTTCATTTCACTGCTAAACCAGCTGTCTCACCTCTTGGAGAAATTAGATATCTAATACTCCTCCACGATCCTTCAAAAGTGCTAGAGCTCCAAAGATAGGGGCACAGCCGAATTCACCTTTTCTTCATGCATGCATAGCCAGGCGTGTTCCAGCCGTGACAGTTGCCTTTGAAATCTTGCTTTCCTCCTGAACGCTGGACCAGCAGAAAGCAAGTGCTTAATCAGATCACAGTGCATAATTAAATGTCTCGGGTTTTGTTATTAGGTCTTAAAGAGGAAAATTAATCCACTGGCTGAATTGCAGTTCTACATATTATGTAGCTAAAAGAGGCATTAAGTTACATTTTAAGAGTTCATCTGCTTCTGTAGGCCTATTCAAAGGGCCTATTACTAGCATCCTGTCCATTGCATTCCATTCCTGCTGAGGATTCGCCCACACTAATTTGCCGCAGTAACCACCTTGCTGCACCATTGTGCTTTTTAAAAAAGTAGTGTGCCGTGGCCATTCTCATCATTTAGCTAAACCAATTGTGAAGGAACACTGTAGCACATTTAATTGGATACTATGCATTTCCTTTATTTATGGCATTGGCTTGGCATTGCCTTGCCCGACACCCTAAGTACTGGCCTAGAAAGGGACTGTGTGCTTGGCAGGGTCAGTTAAAGAATGAGGCTACGGATTGAGAAGGGTGGTTGATTAATATAAGAATCCTTTCCAAATTTGCTTGCAGCGAGTGCTCTGACTTTCATAGTCAACAGCGCAGCACTTGATAAGAAATGATGTTTGTGGTGAGAGAACCATAACGTTGCAATTCTGACATTCTGCTTCAGGTGGGGTAGGAGAGAAGTGATGGCTCTTGTCGGACGTGTTGGCCCTTGTCTTTGCTCCAAACACACACTCTCAAAGTTTGGGAGGGACGTTCTGTGCGAAAAATCTAAATGAGTGACATTTGTGAACTTTGTGTCCAAGACCACTACGACAGTTTCTCGCAGGAAAGAAATCACTGTAAATTACTTCGGTTTCAGTAGGACCAACATTTTCCTCGTCCCCAAACGATGCAGGAAATGGTAAGTGGGTGGCATGACATCCACCTCTGAAGGAGACTCTAGATGATAAATTCATGAGAGGTATTTTTTGCCAAAAACCACAGAAGTGCATTTGTTTGTGTTTATCGCTGCATTATTATTATTATTATATTTTATTGGTTCTGCTTTTATCCTAACCAGTAGGAACAGGGACCAAAAGATGTTTCCGTAAAGCATCTTGAAAAGTAAAACGGTGCGCAGCTGGTTCTGCGCATTGGAGTCTTTGACCATGAATTCCATCAACTCGCTCTCAAGCATGAGTTGCACTTTTGTCTGATTCCTTAGTTTTCCGAAATCATTCTCGACTGGAGCCTTCTTCGCAGTGTTCTTGAGGAGTGTTGTGTTGCAGCCTTAATTGACTTGTATGTTCTTGAGTCTTTCTTTCAGTTTCATTGCGTGGTCTATCTGTCCTGTGCCGCTTTTAAAAAAGTAGGTACATATTTCCTGTTAAACTACCATGTGTTTCCTCATTCCATTACCCCTGTGATATCCTGTCACTGCAGTTTACCTTTACAACTGTGCCCGGTATGCAGCAAAATTATTCTATAGCTGACTGAGACAAAGCACTTGAAAACGTCAATCTTTCTGGGCATGTACTTTTGTGCTGTAATTAAACTCTTGCGCATTGTGGGTCACATTCAGCAGAAGGCCATTAATGTAGATATAAACCACAACAATGGACATTTAATAAGTGCTTTAGTTGGGAAAGACCATCTCAAACACAAGGTCATTTCAGAAGCCAGTCATCGTCTGACTGGGTGCAGTTAATCTAGGGATAAAATAGCCTCTTCAGAGTTTTTAAATACACTGACACTAGAGGAGTCGTCCAAATCAGAGTCTGAATGGAACAGAGATGGGGCCTGCCCGGCTAAAGAGCTCGGTTATGCTTCTCAGAAATGACTTCCACCCCTATTGATGTACTACTATTCTTCTACTGGTTTAGTGGCGGGTTATTGATATCTGCTCCCTCTGGTGACTCTGCCCTTCCACTTCTATACATGTTGGTCTTATGAGTCTCAGGTTCTAGTTTAGTTTCTTCTCATAGCTCATTTTTTCAGAGTGTCAGAAAGCGGAAGGAACTTTTCTATTGAGCAGCCACCCTCCTCTTTGTGCTGTTTAGATTATTAAAGATTAGTGATGAAAAGAAGACTACACCCATCACGGATTAAGTTGTATAATCCTCAAATCATGATTTGTACAAAATCTGAGGCTTTTTAGTTACACGTCTGTGTACCTAATTTAGTGCTGTCTGATCTTGCGCATACATCTCAAATTGTCTGTTCTGTATTTCCAGCACTACTCTTTCATTCTCTCCGACTGCTAACTTCTGGTTGTAGGTGATTACTACGAAAATGTTGAGTAGTTGACTGGTCTTGTGACTTTCCACTAATCTGACAATTTGCAGAGATAGGGGATTAATGTTCTGACAAGGACTTCATCATTGACGTATGATTACGCTCACTGGTGTTTTGTGGTGTTGAATAGGGTGCTGGTGTCTGTATATAGGTAGTTTTTTTTAAATTATACATTTTAAACATGGTTGCCCTTATCCTTCCAGCCTGTTCATGACACATAGGCCCTTCCTTGTCCCAAGCTTTGTTTACACTTGCATTTTCAGTAGAGAGCCATATGATTTGTTATATAAACCCTTTTTGAATTATGTCCCTTTACTTTTTCATTCTTTCCCTATTGACTTACTCAGATTAGAACATTAGTACGACATATCTTAAATTCAGAAATTAATTTTGAAAATGTCTACTGTGCTCATGTGTAACCCCACTACCATCCTTGCTAGGACTGTCCAGACAAATATTGTACCTCTGGTGGAAGTTCAAAGCTCCTCATTCCATAGACCTGGTACAAGTCCTACTCCATATGAATTCTTAATATTTTTCTTTGGATAGAAGGATGGGTGAACTAAGACCAGTCTAATTCCTTTCAATAAGTACTTGTATTGGAAACGTACCTACACCCAGATCCCAACACACAAGGTCCTTCCGAAAACCCTCTGATTTGTTGAAATGTTCAGGAGTACCAGTATGAAGCCTGTCACTTTGGAATGAATGAGGCCCATAAGAGATTCATCAAAGGCTCGACCTGGAGTAGTGTTTGATGGCTGACCTGTTTCTCTATCAATCTTTAACCAGCCTTTATGTAGTGAGTGACACTATCTTCAAGGTTTGATTATGAGTCAAATACCCCAAATCAAGAGTGTGACTACGACTTCAGTTCATTAGGTATGGTCTTTCCTAACCAAAGGGTACAAGTCATCAAGAATAAAAGAGCCTGTTATCAGACATGGAACAGCACTTACAAAGGCTCCAAGGGTCCATGTCCTGTACTTTCATATATTTCTGAATGCAAGGCTTGGCCTCAGGGTTTCAGGTCTTTCTATTACATATTTAAACATCATGATCCTAAGCGAACAGCCTTTTGATCCTTGCAAGATGCCCGTTAGCTCTGTCGTGCAGGACTTTATCTTAGAATTTCCTACATTACTTAACAGAGTCCAGATTCAAAGGCATCCATCACTGTCCATTCTTCAAAGTTCACTGTCAGTGCATGTTCAGGAGTAAAGAAGTTACATATTGGTTTCCTGGAGGTCAACACTATACTGTGTTTCTGCTGCTGATCTTATTTTTCTCTGAGCGACAAGGGAAGATCGGTCCCTTCTGTACAGGGAAAAGGTGAAACGGGGAGAACATTTCCTTTGAGGCTGTCAACACAGTTGCACAAATGAAGAATACAAAAGAAATAGACTACATCATCTTCACACCAAATAAGAAGTCTTTGTTCATTTTTGTTATAAATCTGGTTGATGAGCCTGGGTCTATTTCTTGCTATTAAATCAAAATCCAGAAGTCTCCAAATAGCCTATGAGTTGAGGCTGCAGCTCTGCAAAACGGCCTATTTTGGTCAACCTCATAGCCAGTAAAAACTCCAAGCTTTCTCCATTTCTAAGCCTTATTTGGTCATGCTATTGACACATTTGTTGTTTTTCTGGAGGTTCTCTAGGACTTTTATCTAAATAGGTATAAAGAAGTCCTCTGTCTTCTTGTTGGTCATCATACTTTGAACTTCAGCTCTGAAAGTATGAAAGAAAGAACATGTTCTTCATTTCCCTTAGTGATGTGTGATGGAAGCCTTCAACAGATATGTAAGTCGTCTTGCACCTGTTGCTTAGTGTCTTGTACCATCTGTTGGTTTCTTATCCAGAGTGCACATTGACCGACAAAAAGCAATTTATGGGTGTCTAGAAGTGCTTGCAGGTTAATCTGATGTTCAAGTGGTTATGGATATGTGATGTGTGGGTGCAGACCACGACCTTTAAAGCTCAATTTAAAATTTTACATTAAAAGGAAGGATAGGAAGGCTAGTTTTGTAGCTACTTCTTGCTTCAGGTACTGGTACTCACCCAGCTCAATACAAGGAATATATAAGCATACGCCAACAAACGAGATTGTTTCTCAAAATGTCAACAGCCCTTACAAAATATTGATTCAGGTTTATAACTGTTTAAATTGGAGGTGCTGTCAGGTCAGTTTTGTTGTGCAGTTTAGCAAACGTTTTGGGCGAGCTTTTGCTGACAGAATTGTGATTGTGACTTGAAAGCATTGAATACCTTTGTTATCCTATAATATGGATTGGAGGAAAATAAAGAGTAAAAGTAGTTTTGTGTGATAATAGTAGATCAATAGGGTTGGCTCTGCTTTTTAAAAAGGATGTTGTGCTGCATGAAGGAAACTACCTAGCTGCAGCTGCGTTAGTGGCTTCCCTGCTGGAGCTGTGGTAGACATGCAGCCTTGTCCCATTCAACAGGATAGACTATATTGCTGCTTTAAAAAAGTGCAGCTGCATTAAAGGCTTCCGTGCTGCAGCTGCCTTGAAGAGGTTGTAAACCTGCATTAGAGGCTTCTCTGTTGCATCTGCATTAAATGTGTCTATGTACGCAGCCACATTCAACAGTGTAGGTTACATTGCTGCATGAAAAGGTGCAGCTGCATTAAATGGCTTCCATGCTGCAGCTGCCTTGAAGAGGTCGTAATCCTGCATTAGACGCTTCTCTGTTGCAGCTGCATTAAATGTGTCTATGGGCGCAGCCACATTTAACAGTGTAGGTTACATTGCTGCATGAAAAAGTGCAGCTGCATTAAAAGGACTTCCATGCTGCAGCTGCCTTGAAGAGGTCGTAATCCTGCATTAGATGCTTCTTTGTTGCAGCTGCATTAAACGTGTCTATGCACGCAGCCACAGTCAACAGTGTAGGTCACATTGCTGCATGAAAAGGTACAGATGCATTAAGGATTTCCATGCTGCAGCTGCCTTGAAGAGGTCGTACACCTGCACCCACGAGTGCTTGGACTTAAGTGCATTCAACAAGATAGGCTACATTCCGGTATGAAAAGGGTGCACCAACGTTAAAGGCTTCCTCCAAGAGGTGGCACACATGCAGTAGAGGTGGCTCTGTTGGAGCTGCATTACCCTGCACTTATCTGCATTAAATAGAGCAACTGCTGCATTAAACAGGCAACCCAGGTGCAGTAACTGCATAAAAAAACTTCCAGGCTGCATTAACTAGTTTGTGCAACTGTGGTTGCATTAAAGAGAGGGACCACACCTGCTCACAAAGCATCCTTTTTGTGGCTCCCAATTTTCTACAATTTCTGGGACCACATGTTAAATTAAGAAAAAACTTGAGATTGTTCAGTTTCATAAAGCAGAGTGATAAATATAAACAATAGTATACTCTTTAAAAAAAATTCCGTTTAGGACATTTTTAAACACCAATATTATAATTTGTTGAATCTTTTCCCTTAATCTAGGAGTATGTATTTTATCCGAGTATTTCACTCAGGTGAGTATTCTCAAGAGATAACTAGGCTAGTACACAGCTGCGAGAAATGTAGGCCTTTCTACCACTTGAGAGGTGAAAATGCACAGGCAAAACTCAAATCCAGCCTAAAAAAACTGTGGATTCAGGACAAGTTAAAGTGGCCTTCGGGTCACATGTCTCAAACCCCCAGCAGACATCCTCTCACAAAGTATCATTCCAGAACCCTCTGTTGGTTGTGCTGGGCTCGGGAAAGAAAGTTGTTTTTCTCTCTACACCGGATGGCCGCGTTAGGCCAATCTGATCTTCATTCCCGGGTATTCACATATAGTATCCAAATCCTGGCTACCTATTTTTCTCAGAGCAGTGGCCCTTGTACAACATAACATATTTCATTCTGTAATAGACAGAATGGAGGTGTTGGACTGGGGCTGTGGGAGAATGAAATTGAGTGTGTTTTTTAATCACTCTAAACATACAATCTTCCTCCACAGGAGTAAAATGTATTTTGTGAGCGACGTCCCTAAATGTTGTAGTTGGCTGCCCTAGTTTATATACATATACGAAAACTAGACAACAAATCAGTCTATTGATGGTCACTGAGAAGCCCTCGCTTGATCTCAACTGTGGCTCAAAAATCATTCTACACACGTGGCTTTAATAATCGCTCAGGAACGTACACACTTAGCTGCTCTCAGTTGATACTTGGTGAACCTAATTGAGAAGTGAGTTATTCAGTTGATTGTCATTATTATCACTTTCTGGAGTGTGTTCAGTGCACAGGCATATGCTGTAGCGGCAGCGGGCTGGTTTCCCAGTTCAGTTTGTTCTAGCACACAAGCACGCACTAGGCAAAGTCTGAATCCCGACACTGGCCTTTCCAGGGCATTCTGCTTCATTGCGAGCACAGAATGTCGGGCACGGATGCCCTACCTCTGCCTCCTAAGGGTTCAGGCCATGGCAGTGGTTTCATACCACAGAAAGGTGGTACATTTTCCAAGGGTCGGCGCTGAGCAGCTACCAGCACGACAGCTCGTATTAGAGACGTGTCCCAGTGTCTCTGGCTTGCTGAGGTTTGGTAAAGCTCCTTTAGGCGCAAGTGCTGCTCAACTCCCCCTACCAAAAAGGGGATATCTAAGCACTTGTATAAGCCTGTTGCTGTGGCAGTGTTTGTACAAGGAGGAGGTAGTGCCAGAAGGAAAGGAGAAAAAGTAGGAATGACCCCTCGCAGTTGCTCTCACTTAACCTGCGGAGCTGTGGTTAGGTGTGCCAGTCCTTACAGCGAGAAAAGGGTCATGTGGGCAGCCAAGGAGGAAACACAGCCCGAAACTGCTCTAAGCGCAGGCGAAAGTTGGGAGTTGGATACCCCATCAACGCTCCCAATTGTCACAATGCCAGAGAGACAAGTAGTGGACAATTCACAAATGCACTTTTTTGACGTTAGCTAATAGGAGATGGACAGATTGTGTTCCCAAAGCTGCAGGTTTCTTTCAATGTTTGTGGAAAGTCAATAACATTCAAAGCCTTCTAGTTAGTATTACTCATTGATCTTGTATAGCTCATACTCCTTGCTCAAGGGGGTGAAAGCAGGGTATATTCTAAGGACCTAACATTTTCAGTGCTACACACAAGGAGTTTTCAGCAAAAGCATTGTATTTATACGAGTCGCTTTCCAAAATATCCACTGTAAAAAGTTCAGGCAGTGCTCGACAGTCATATAGCCGTATTATCAACATGATCGAGTAACAGCAATTAATCATGTAAATAACTTTCCTGCCTCAGTCCATGAGAGTTAACCTGTTCCTATTTACAAAGACTTCCTTATGCCAATATTCGTGTGTTCACTTCTCTAAAGAGTCTCGGTCCACCTACACCTTAAGCAAATCTGAGTGAAGCACAGTAGTGTGGAAACTTGAAGACTTGAAGAGAGCAAATTCATCTATATGAATATTATTATTATGACGGATGCCTTGCCAGGCACATAGCAAGTGCCCTTTTTTCGGTTGCATTTATAACAATGTGACTGTGATTTTAATATGGTCACACTTAAATGGCATAGCCAACATCGCACTTCCACGCAAACCTGGTGCCTTTTCCATTTTCCACAGGGAAGATGTTCCAAGTTCACCTGGAAACATTTAATGAATTGTAAGTACAGACACAGTTTATTAACAAAAAATAATAATTGTTTAATGATGTACACTAAATATGTTTTTCAGTACGCTAAATAGTTTTTTCAGTATACACTACTACATACTTGGAGAACACTTGTAGTAGCCCCCTTTCTGTTTTCTGTGACATTCATCAACCCACCTTCCCTGCAGACAGCTTCCATTAACTTTCCTCTCGTGTGTGTGCATGTACATCTCCCAAATACTACCTGACAAATGCTCATAAAGAGAGCAACTTTTTGAAAATGTCTTTATGAGAACCTAGTTTTTGTAGCAATAATAAAATATTAGTGTACTGACGCATAAGGCCATTTTGATTTCGCTTGGTGGTGTTTTCCCCTGCGTACTCTTAGTATAGACATTTTTCTCACTTGTGCCGCGCCTTCTTTCACTTTCTGACTGATGGTATATTTAATGTTTCGGGTGACTGTTGACCAGTGACCTGTCTTGGTGTACATTTTTATTTTTAGTATCAGAGCCACTTTTCAGTGTGGTCAACAAACTGGATAAAAGCCATGCAACATATTGGACAATAATGTTTGAAAAGCACAGCAGAAAGAGCAATATAGGGTAAGAACGGTAGGTGTTGGAAGTGTAGCGGGGTAAAGATGCTAATAGATGATTGTGCTTCTCCATGATGTCTTGATTGACCTCTCTTGAATTCTACCATGACAAAGGCACTGTCATCTAGGAATGTCAACTCAGATAATTATTGCGCTGAGGGAAGGACTTGGAGCAGTGGAACATAAATATGGATGCCCTGGTTCTCCTTGGCATTGTTGTGCACAGAACTCAAGCTTAATCAAGGAACACTCTTACACAGACTCTTTTTGAAGGTTTGATAAAATTGCTTTTAGGTTTTATGCAATAGCCACTTTACAGATGAGTGAAAACCACAGGAATCTGCCTAGCGGTGGAGGTTCAGTAAGTGCCCCTCCTGGTACTGCTAATACCACTGCTGTTCACTTTGTGCGGGCATTGGTGTTTTCAGTGGTCTTTTCGCAAAACGAACTCTCATACGGGTCACTCAGCTTATTGACCCTGCCTTTGCCACTCTCCCCTTGATGCAGAAGGGAGCATGGTAGAGGGAGGGTCTGATACTGTCAGTAATGCTTTACAGAAGCAACAGCCATGAAACTGTTTCTCTTCACTTTATCATAATATATATATATTTAAGCAGTGGTTTTCACAAGTGTTTCACATCTCGATTTATAATTGTATGTTTGTGGTTTGAATTTTTGTTTTGTTGCTTTTTTTGAGGCGGGAAGGAAGCTGTGTTCCTGCAAAATTGACATCATGAATTTACTTGTAACCTCTCCCTTACCTTGTAAAATATATATTTTTAAACAGATTGCCACCTTGTCTTCTTTTGTGGAGGGGTAGGAGGAGGTTTTAGCATGCACTTCAAAACTTCTTCATGAAATAGAAAAGAACTGTTGACGATGCTCCCAGATTTTCTTCTATGAATTTAAGATATTGGATGTATCATCATCAAACTTTTAAAACAGTTTGAAATTGAAAGATATATTGAAGATCTAGACATTTGAACACAAAATTAGAAACTATTGTAATCTTGTGTTGCTCTGCCCACACTGATACTTTGAATGTCCTGTTCTTTAATTCTGTGCTTGTAGCATGTGGGCATCAACCACATGTTCCTCACAAACCTGCCGTCTGGTGTTGTGTTTATGTTATTACAACTGGTTTACCTCAAGATAAGTTTTAGTTTTCAGAATTGTGATCAAGCAGCCAAAACGCACAATACATCAGTATACAGACTCCACATTATATTATTTTATTCCACTATTGTATTTGGAGTTAAAATTGGCTGTTCCATCATCAAACTGCATTGTGATGGAAAAACCTATTTTGTGCACAGGGACAGATGGTACCGAACAACATGAGTAGCTTTCATAGTGCGTTTGATTCGAAAAACAAATCTCAATTAATGAATTGTAAATCCTTTCTAGTCTCCTTCCAGGTCATATAAGAATGACTTCTTGGTACTTGGGGATAGAAAAAACGCCATTTGAGTTTTGTCAATGATGTTATATGATGTTCGCAGAATACGTTTAGTTTCTGATGGATCCAACTACCTGTGAATTCCTCACCTTACGAATTCTCCCAATGCGGCAGCATTCAACGGAAAATTTTCTTCCCAGCTCTCCACGTAGGACGAGGACGTCACAATGGCATGGCTCGGCACGTGACTCCGTCTGACGTCACCGTGGCAGTGAGAGGTCCTCGCCGGCGTACTGACGTCAGTTACCTTTTTTCCGTGCCTTTGACGCTAACGGTTTTCTCCTAGCTCTCGGGGAGCTACTGTTTCAAAGGTATCTTTTTGTCTCTAGTTACAATGTCTCTGTCTAGAAAGTCAGGGTTTAAGCCTTGTCATGAGTGCTGGGGTTGTATGTCTGTCACGGACCCTCACGGTGACTGCTTATGGTGTCTTAAGTTCGGAGCATTATTTGGAGGAGTGTGTGTCCTGCCAAAGGATGAATCAGAAGGCGCTAAAGGAGAGAGAATCCAAACTCCTTCTGGCTAAGGCGAAGATAGGACACAGAAGTCATTGGAGATCGTCTAACTCATCGAAGAAGCATAAGAAGCAGCGACGGCACGACTCTCAGCATCGTTCGGCTAAAGGTCATTCACGATCCAGGTCTCCATCTAGACGGCGACATGAGAGGTTAGTCCTACTGTGACCCCACAGCCTCAAAGTCCTCAGGCTTCTCCAGCGCCATCGATCTTCGAGGTGGTTGGGCCCCAAGGGAGTCCTCACTTTTTGCCTAGGGTGCAGGATTCTGATGCCCAGCTGACCCAAGTGCCGCAGGAAGATCAGCGTCATCCTGTCTTCCCTGCTCCGGGAGCAGATCTGGCAGCACTTTTAAATGCCATGTTCAACATGTTTAATGCTATGGCCCCTGCTGGTGCACCCGGCTGGTCCCACAGGTTCTTTGGTGTTCTCTTTGGGCTCTCCGGCTCCATATAAGTCAGAGCCGTTCATGTCTTTTTATCTGGCTGAGAGTGCTGGTTCGGCGCTGATGACGTCGCCTCATAGGCCTACGGTGCCAATGACATCGCCTTAGGCCTGCAGCGCCGATGACATCGCCTCATACACAGTCGACACCGGTGACGGGACCTCATCTGTCCACGGCGCCGATGGGATCAGCTCCGGCGCCGGATGGATCCTGATAGGATCGTAGTGTCTCATTCTTCTCTTGGTCCATGTCTATTGGTCCTGAAGCCGGTGTCGTCGACGTCGGCTAACTCTATGTCAACTCCGAGGTTGGAGGCCAGGTTAAGGTCGCAAAGGAGAGCACTGAGGCTCTTGGAAGAACAGCACTACCAGAGACAGCTGCTGGAAGAAGGAGAGATTGCTGAGCCCTTGGGGGAATATCAGGGCCTAGGCTCAGCTAGTTGGCTGGACGTTTCCCCTGAGTGGGATCTTTCATCTCCAGGGGAGTTTACAGAGGAAGCGGCTTCCTTCCATTCTGTGGTTAGGAAGGCGGCAGATTTCTTGGACCTTCCATTGCCGGCTGCTGAGGTTAAAACTAACATTTTGACTGAGGTCCTGCATCCTTCTTCGGCTTCAGCAGAACCCTTGCTTCCATTTAATGATGCTCTTATGGAGCCTATATTGGAGGTTTGGAGGAAGCCTGTGACATTGCCAGCTGTAAACAGATTTGTTGCAAGACGGTACAGGGTGGCTCCTGGAGATCCGGGATTTTTATTGCAGCATCTGACTCTGGAGAGTTTAGTGGTCCAGGCCTCATGTTTGGCACGTTCTGTACCAGGCTTTTTCCCTGTTACTCCTGCGGGCAGGGAGTCCAAGAGGATGGAGCATTCAGCCAAGAAAACTTTTTCATCCTGCAGTATGGCCCTAAGATCGGTCAATGCTACCTGTCTGTTAGGTAGATATGTGCACGCCCTGATGGACGCGGCTAAAGCTGTAGTTCTTGACTTACCGCAAGATATGCAGGGGCAGTTCAGTGAGCTGCTGTCAGACGCTCAAGGTGCGGCTAAGCAGATCATCCAGTCTGGTCTGGATATTACAGACTCAGTGGCCAGAGCGATGGGTACTTCAATTGTTACCAGGAGGCATGCGTGGCTGAGGTCTTCTGGCTTTTCTACAGATGTCCAGACCACTTTATCGGGCCTGGTTTTCAACAGGGAAAAGTTGTTTGGGGCCAAAGCTGACTCTTCCTTAGACCACTTCAAGGACAGTAGGGCCACAGCGAAGTCTTTGGGTCTACAGGCTTCTACTACTACCCCTTTCAGGTCCTTTCGGAGGTTTAGGGGGTTTGGGCGTGGAGCCGTTTATTGTGGAAGACCACAGTCCAACAGCCTTCCATATAGATCCTTTAGAGGGCGGGGGAGAGTTCGGACAAGAGGGGCCACCCAGCAGCACCCTGCATCATCCTCTTCCTCAGGGGGAGCACAACAAGGGAAGCAGCCCTAGTTTTCTACCCATTTTGAGTCACACTTCTCCTGTAGGGGGAAGGTTACTTCTTTTTCTTAACGAGTGGGAGTTAGCCACATCAGACTCCTGGGTTCTAAATATTGTGAGGAAAGGATATGCCCTTCCTTTTCGGGAGTTTCCCCCTCCCAGCCCTCCACATCCTTCTTTTTGTTCAGAAGACCATCTCCTGTTGTTGCAGCAGGAGGTTCAAGTCCTGTTATCAAAAGGCGCAGTGGAGTTGGTTCCAAAGCAGGAAAGGGGTCAGGGTTGTTATTCAAGATATTTCCTGATCCCCAAGAAGGATGGTCGATTGAGACCTATCCTGGATCTGAGGCTTTTGAATTGAGGCTTGGTTCCTCAAGCAGGAGAAATTCAAGATGCTGACTCTGGCGCAGGTGCTTTTGGTGTTGAACAAAGAGGATTGGATGGTGTCTGTCGACAGGATGCTTACTTTCATATCCCTATTCTCAAGTCGCACAGGAAGTATCTCCGGTTTGTGGTGGTGTCGCAACACTACCAGTTTGCGGTCCTTCCTTTTAGTCTTACTTCTGCACCTCGAGTCTTCATGAAGGTGATAGCGGTGGATGCAGCAAGTCTCAGGAGGAAGGGAATATCGGTATTCCCTTACCTGGATGATTGGTTGATCAAAGCAAAGTCTCCAGAGCTCGTGCTGCATCACCTGCAAATAACAACTCAGTAGTTGTTCGACCTAGGCTTTTCAGTAAACATGCCCAAGACTCACCTGGAGCCCTCTCAGCGCCTCCTGTTCATAGGGGCAGTACTGGACACAACATTGAAACAGGCCTATCCTCCTCCTCTGCGGATTCAGGACATTCAGGCCTTGATTCCAATGTTTCAAAAAGAAGCGGTTGTTCCAATCCTCAAGGTCCTACGTCTGCTCAGTCTGTTCGCTTCTTGCATTCTGTTGGTCACTCATGCACCCTGGCACATGAGGCTCTTCAGTGATGCCTCCGCAAGCAGTGGTTTCAACACAAAGGGGATCTTGAGCAGTGGTTTCAACACAAACGGGATCTTGAGGAGTCGATAACGATCTCCAGAGACGCTGCAGCGGATCTATGATGGGCGGTGGACGTCAATCTCTCCCAAAGACGGCCGTTTGCTCTACCACCACCAGTGGCCACGGTCATAATGGATGCGTCCACTTTAGGGTGGGGTGCTCATCTGGGGAACCTGGAGATCAAGGCCCCTATTTATACTTTTTGACGCTAAACTGCGCTAACGCAGTTTAGCGTCAAAAAGTTTTGCGCCGTCTAACGCCATTCTGAAGCGCCATGCGGGCGCCGTATTTATGGAATGGCGTTAGACGGCGCAATCAGACCGGCGCTGCCTGGTTTGCGTGGGAAAAAACCACGTAGACCAGACAGCGCCGGCGTAGGGGGAAAATGGCGTATGGGCGTCTTAAAATGGGGCAAGTCAGGTTACGTCGAAAAAATCGTCTTAACCCGACTTGCGCCATTTTTTAACGACGCCCATCCCCCATCAACATGACTCCTATCATTGTAAAGATAGGAGTCATGCCCCCTTGCCCAATGGCCATGCCCAGGGGACTTCTGTCCCCTGGGCATGGTCATTGGGCATAGTGGCATGTAGGGGGGCACAAATCAGGCCCCCCTATGCCAAAAAAAATTATTAAAAAAAAAATACTTACCTGAACTTACCTGAATGTCCCTGGGGTGGGTCCCTCCAGCCTTGGGTGTCCTCCTGGGGTGGGCAAGGGTGGCAGGGGGGGTCCCTGGGGGCAGGGGAGGGCACTCTGGGCTCATTTTGAGCCCACTTGTCCCTTAACGCCATGCCTGACCCAGGCGTTAAAAAGCGGCGCAAATGCGCCGTTTTTAGCCACGCCCACTCCCGGGCGTCTCTTTTGCCCGGGAGTATAAATACCACGTAAAGGCCTGGGAGTCATTTTTTAGACGGGAACGCCTCCCTTGCATATCATTAACGCAAGGAAGGGGTTCACGCTAAAAAATGACGCACATTCCGGGAACTTTGGCGCTATTCGCCTCTAACGCCATAGTATAAATATGGCGTTAGTTGGCGTTAGTTTAGCGTCGAATTTGCGTCGAAAAAAACGACGCAAATTCGGCGCAAACGGAGTATAAATACGGCCCCAAAGGTCTTTGGTCTCTAGTGGTACAGACTTTTCATATCAATCTGTTGGAATTGCAGGAGTTACGTCTGGCTCTCAAGGCCTTCCTCCCTTCCCTTTGCGGTCAGTCAGTTCAGGTCTTAACAGACAACACTACCGGAATGTGGTATATCAACAAACGGAGGAGTAGGGTCGTATCTTCTCTGCAGAGAGGCTCTGCAGCTCTGGTCCTGGGCTCAGGACCATCGGATTTGCTTCGTAGCAAATCATCTGGCTGGAGTTCTCAACGTACATGCGGACAGTCTCAGCATTTCTCGGCCGATCTTGAGTGGTGTCTCCATCCGGACCTGGTCCTTCACATCTTTCGGATGTTGGGTTTTCCACAGATAGACCTATTTGCCACTCGAGAGAACGCACACTGCCCGTCGTTCTGCAGCCTCCAGTATCCAGTGCAAGGAGCTTTGGGGGACGCGTTTCAGAAGTCTTGGTGCAACCAGTTGCTTTACACGTTTCCCCCATACCCTTGATTCCTCGGGTTCTGAAGAAGATTCGCCAAGTTTGGGCTCAAGTCATTTTAATAGCTCCGGTTTGGCCGAGAAGGGTGTGGTACACGGACCTTCACCAATTCTCACTGTGCCCTCGGTCCCGTCTCCCTCTCAGGGCAGATCTCCTCTTGCAGTCGCAGGGGCAGGTTCTACACCCCCAACTCCAGAGCCTGCACCTATATGCCTGGAGATTGAACAGGGCAATCTGAGTTCTTTCTGTCTCCCACCAGAAGTAGTGGATGTTATTTTATCGGCCAGGCGACACTCCACTAAGACTGTTTATGCAGGTGGGAAAAAGTTGTGGCTTGGTGTGGAGAGAAATAAATTGATCCCTCGAGAGCCCTTTTGTCTGATGTTCTGTTGTTTACTTTAACTTTAGCGCAGAAGGGTTGTGCAGTTGCGACGTTCAAAGGCTATTTGTCGGCGCTGTCAGCCTTTCTTTGCATTCTGGATCAACCTTCCTTGTTCAAATCACCTATAGTTGTTAGGTTCTTGAAAGGTCTAACAGATAAATGTCCTCCCACTCCGTTTCTTATGCCTCAGTGGGATTTAAATCGGGTTTTGAGTTTCTTAATGGGTTCACCGTTTGAACCTTTGCATTCTTGGTCTTTAAGGTTGTTGGTCTTTAAGACAGTTTTCCTTTTAGCTATTACGTCTGCTAGGGGTGTGAGTGAGCTTCAGGCCCTTAGTGTCAAACCTCCCTTTACATCATTCTATGCTGACAAAGTGGTGCTGAAAACCAGGGCAGCTTTCCTTCTAAGGTTGTCACTCCTTTCCATATGGGGCAGTCTATTACTCTTTCATCTTTCTACCCTCCTTCTCATCCTTCAAAAGAGGATGGAAGACTCCATCACTTAGAACTGAGAAGGGCTCTCAGTTTCTATATTGAGAGAACAAAAGACTTTCGTTTGGATGACCAACTCTTCGTTGGATATGTGGGCAAGATAAAAGGCAGAGCTGTCCATAAAAGAACCATATCCAGGTGGGTCATTCTTTGCATTAAGATATGTTATTCGTTAGCAAAGAAGATTCCTCCTGAGGGTATTGGAGGTCATTCTACCAGGGCTAAGGCTGCCACTTCAGCTTTGGCTAGAGGTGTTCCAGTGGTAGATATTTGGGCTTCCCTCCATACTTTTGCGAAGCACTACTGCTTGGATTCGGAAGTCAGGAGGGATGGCCATTTTGCACGTTCTGTGTTGCAGGATTTCTAGGTGTGACTAGTCAGGCACCCACCTCCGAGTGCGATAATGCTTTGGGACTCTATTCATAAGGCGAGGAATCCACAGGTAGTTGTATCCATCAGAAGAACAAGTTACTTACCTTTGGTAACGCTTTTTCTGGTGGATACACTAGCTACCTGTGGATTCCTCACAGTCCCACCCACCTCCCTGTTGCCTTTCATACCATATACCAGTTTATATATATTTTGATAATTTTTTATATTAACCGGTTCGCTGCCAGGCCTTTTCCCCCCATGCCGAGCCTTTTTTTGGCTATTTGGGGCAGTTCGCGCTTATGCCCTCATAACTTTTTGTTCACATAAGCTACCCAGGCCAAATTTGCGTCCTTTTTTTCCAACATCCTAGGGATTCTAGAAGTACCCAGACTTTGTGGGTTCCCCTGAAGGAGACCAAGAAATTAGCCAAAATAAAGTGAAAAGTTTGTTTTTTTTTTCAAAAAAATTGGAAAAAAGGGCTGCAGAAGGCGGCTTTTGGTTTTTTTCCCTGAAAATGGCATCAACAAAGGGTTTGCAGTGGCAAGATCACCATCTTCCCAGCTTTCAGGAACAGGCTGACTTGAATTGGAAAACCCAATTTTTCAATACAATTTTGACATTTTACTGAGACATAACCCATTTTTACTATTTTTTGTGCTTTCAGCCTCCTTCCAGTTAGTGACCAAAATGGGTGAGAAACCAATGCTGGGTCCCAGAAAGCTAAACATTTCTGAAAGTAGACAAAATTCTGAATTCAGCAAGGGGTCATTTGTGTGGATCCTACAATTGTTTCCTACAGAAAATAACAGCTGAACTAAAAAAATATTGAAATTGAGGTGAAAAAAACAGCAATTTTTCTGCACGTTTTACTCTGTAACTTTTTCCTGCGATGTCGGAATTTTGAAAGCAATATACCGTTACGTCAGCTGGACTCTTCTGGTTGCGAGGATATATAGGGCTTGTAGGTTCATCAAGAACTCTAGGTACCCAGAGCCAATAAATGAGCTGCACCTTGCAATGGGTTTTTATTCTATACCGGGTATACAGCAATTCATTTGCTGAAATATAAAAAGTGAAAAATAGTTATCAAGAAAACCTTTGTATTTCCAAAATGGCCACAAGATAAGGTGTTGAGAAGCAGTGGTTATTTGCACATCTCTGAATTCCGGGGTGCCCATACTAGCATGTGATTTACAGGGCATTTCTCAAATAGATGTCTTTTTTACACACTGCCTTACATTTGGAAGGAAAAAATGTAGAGAAAGACAAGGGGCAATAACACTTGTTTTGCTATTCTGTGTTCCCCCAAGTCTCCCGATAAAAATGGTACCTCACTTGTGTGGGTAGGCCTAGCGCCCACGAAAGGAAATGCCTCAAAACACAACGTGGACACATCACATTTTTTCACAGAAAAATAGGTGTTTTTTGCAAAGTGCCTACCTGTGGATTTTGGCCTCTAGCACAGCCGGCACCTGGAGAAACCTAGCAAACCAGCAGATTTTTTAAAACTAGACACCTTGGGGAATCCAAGATGGGGTGACTTGTGGGGCTCTGACCAGGTTCTGTTACCCAGAATCCTCTGCAAACCTCAAAATTTGACCCAAAAAACACTTTTTCCTCTCATTTCGGTGACAGAAAGTTCTGGAATCTGAGAGGAGCCACAAATTTCCTTCCACCCAGCGTTCCCCCAAGTCTCTCGATAAAAATGGTACCTCACTTGTGTGGGTAGACCTAGCGCCCACGAAAGGAAATGTCCCAAAACACTATCTGGACACATCAAAATTATCAAATACAAAACTACCTGTTTTTGCAGGGGGCACCTGCGTTTTTGGTCCTGGGCTCAGCAGCCTTCTAGGGAAACCTACCAAACCCTGACATTTCTGAAAACTAGACACCCGAGGGAGGCCAGTGAGGTGTGACTTGCGTGGATCCCCCAATGTTTTCTTACCCAGAATCCTCAAATTTAGCTAAAAAAAAATCAAATTTTCCCCAGATTTCTGTGTGGGATCACCGCACTGGGACACATTTCATACCACCCAATGTTCCCCTTAGTCTCCCGGTAAAAATGATACCTCATTTGTGTAGGTGGGTCAAGTGCTTGTGAAAGGGAAGAGCCAAAAACATGTTGATATTGAGGGGGAACAAAGGACGTCCAAAAGGGCAGTTTGCAAAAAAAAATGTTTGGGCTGACAAGTGCAGCAGAATTTTTATCGGTATAGATGAGACAATGCTGGGTGGTAGGAATTTTGTGGATTCCTGCAGATTCCGGAAGGTTCCATCACAAAAACCTGGGAAAAATGTGTGATTTCCAGCAAAGTTGGAGGTTTGCAGGGGATTGTGGGTACAAAAATGGTGTGGGGTGCATGTGAAACACACCACCCAGGAATCACCCAGATGTTTAGTTTTCAGATGTGTCTAGGTCTTGTGGATTTTTCTACATGGCAGCGTCCCAAAGTCCATAAAGTGCAGCCCTCACCATTCCAAGTGGGACGATTTTGAGAGTAAGCCAAGTTCTCATGGCCCCAATGTAAAACTAAAACCCAAAATAATCAAATGTCTTCTTGCTTGCTGTGGGATAGGATGTTTTAGAGTGCGGGGGAGAGCTGAAAGACTGTTACCCCCTTCAGTTGAGGTGGGGGCGTAACCAGGCCCATACTGGTTGGTAGCCACCACCCCTATATATATATGTTCGATGGCATGTGTAGCTGCAGATACACATGCTGTGCACAGTCCGCCATCTGGTGTTGGGCTCGGAGTGTTACAAGTTGTTTTTCTTCGAAGAAGTCTTTTCGAGTCACGAGACCGAGGGACTCCTCCCATTTCGATTCCATTGCGCATGGGCGTCGACTCCATCTTAGATTGTTTTTTTTCCGCCATCGGGTTCGGACGTGTTCCTTTTCGCTCCGTGTTTCGGGTCGGAAAGTTAGTTAGAATCTCAGAAAAAATCATCGGTATTGTTTGCGTTCGGTATTGGGTTAGTTAGAACAAATCGACACCGAATTTTGAAGAGCTCCGGTGGCCCTTCGGGTTTTTTTTTTTCTATCCCCCGTCGGGTCCTGGTCGGCCCGGCCACGTGCGACTTCAAGGCTGATGGAACAGACCCCATTCCGCTTCTGCCCAAAATGCCATAACAAGTATCCGTATACAGATCAGCATCTGGTCTGTAACTTGTGCTTGTCCCCCGAGCACAAGGAGGATACTTGTGAAGCCTGTCGAGCGTTTCGGTCGAGGAAGACGCTGAGAGACCGAAGAGCCAGGAGACTACAAATGGCGTCCACGCCGACAGGTCAAGAACGTTTCGAGGAGGAAGAAGAAGCTTTCTCCATCCACGAGTCGGATTCTGAAGAACTCGACGCCGAAGAAACACCCCAAACCGCGAGTAAGCCGTCGAAAATCAAGACTCACGAGAAGTCCACAAAAGCCCAGGGGACGCCACCGCCAACAGGCCATGGCTTAACCCGAAAAATAGGTGACCGATCCAAGGCACCGAAAAAGGGCATGCTGGTGTCGAAGTCATCCGACTCCGGTCGAGATACCGCCACACAGCAACCTCGGAGCCGAGACAGCGGCTCCAAGAAAATTTGGCACAGAGACAGCGGCACCGAAGAATTTCGGCACCGAGACACCACGCAGAAAACAAAGAAGGTTTCTTCGGAGCCTAAAAAGACTTCCGGAAAAGTTTCGGTTCCGAAACATCCAGCCTCGGAGCCGAAAACTAGTTCCTATACAGAGGAACAAGGATTAACCTCCCAATTACATAGATTTGGAGAGGAGCTTCAAGCTGTAGAGCCTGACTACACGCAAAGAAGGCTTCATATTCATGAGGACACAGGGAAGATAACCACTCTTCCCCCAATCAAAATAAAAAGGAAACTTGCCTTTCAACAAAAGGACAAGCAACCACAGGCAAAAGTGGCAAGGAAAACAACCCCACCACCGTCTCCACCACCATCAATACATGCATCACCAGCAACAACTCCACCACTGATGCACTCACCAGCTCATACTACAATGAGTCAGGATGATCCCGATGCATGGGACCTTTACGATGCTCCGGTGTCTGACAACAGCCCAGACTCCTATCCTACAAAACCGTCACCACCTGAAGACAGTACATCCTACACACAGGTGGTCACAAGGGCAGCCGAATTTCACAACGTCACCTTACATTCTGAACCACTTGAGGATGACTTTCTGTTTAACACCCTATCCTCCACCCATAGCCAGTACCAAAGCCTTCCCATGCTCCCAGGAATGCTAAGACATTCAAAACAAATATTTCAGGATCCAGTTAAAGGCAGAGCCATAACTCCAAGGGTGGAGAAAAAGTACAAGCCACGGCCAACAGATCCAATCTATATTACAACACAACTAACACCAGACTCAGTAGTTGTCGGGGCAGCTCGTAAGAGAGCCAACTCTCATACCTCAGGAGACGCACCACCTCCAGACAAAGAGAGCCGCAAATTTGATGCTGCGGGAAAAAGGGTTGCAGCACAAGCAGCAAATCAATGGCGTATTGCCAATTCACAAGCACTTTTGGCAAGATACGACAGAGCTCATTGGGATGAAATGCAACATTTTATCGAACACTTACCCAAGGAGTTCCTAAAAAGAGCGCAACAGGTGGTGGAAGAGGGACAAAGTATCTCAAATAATCAGATACGGTCTTCCATGGATGCAGCAGATACAGCTGCAAGGACAATAAACACTGCAATCACGATACGAAGGCACGCATGGCTGCGCACTTCAGGGTTCAAGCCGGAAATCCAACAAGCTGTGCTCAATATGCCATTTAATGAACAGCAATTGTTTGGGCCGGAGGTAGACACTGCCATTGAGAAACTCAAAAAAGACACCGATACAGCCAAAGCCATGGGCGCCCTCTACTCCCCGCAGAGCAGAGGCACATTTCGAAAAACACCTTTTAGGGGAGGGTTTCGAGGTCACCCCACAGAAACCACAACCTCACAAACAAGGCCTACTTACCAGGGTCAATATCAGAGAGGAGGTTTTCGGGGGCAATATAGAGGGGGCCAATTCCCAAGAAATCGAGGAAAATTCCAAGGCCCCAAAACTCCTCAAAATAAACAGTGACTCACAAGTCACACAACCCCATCACATAACACCTGTGGGGGGAAGACTAAGCCAATTTTACAAACTTTGGGAGGAAATAACAACAGACACTTGGGTCTTAGCAATTATCCAACATGGTTATTGCATAGAATTTCTCCAATTCCCTCCAAACGTCCCACCGAAAACACACAATATGTCAAAACAACATATAGATCTTCTAGGACTAGAAGTTCAAGCATTGCTACAAAAGGACGCAATAGAATTAGTACCAAATCTACAAAAAAACACAGGAGTTTACTCACTGTACTTTCTAATACCCAAAAAGGACAAAACTCTGAGACCAATACTAGATCTCAGAACACTAAATTCCTACATCAAATCAGACTACTTTCACATGGTCACGTTACAAGACGTAATCCCACTGCTCAAACAGCAAGACTACATGACAACATTAGACCTAAAACATGCGTATTTCCATATACCAATACATCCTTCACACAGGAAATACCTAAGGTTCGTATTCCAAGGAATACATTACCAATTCAAAGTGCTGCCATTCGGAATAACAACTGCGCCAAGAGTTTTTACAAAATGCTTGGCAGTAGTAGCTGCACATATCAGAAGGCAGCAAATACATGTGTTCCCGTACTTAGACGACTAGTTAATCAAAACCAACACGCTAAGACAGTGTTCACAGCACTCAAAATATGTCATATAGACCCTTCACAGGCTAGGTTTCTCCATCAACTACGCGAAATCACACCTTTTGCCGTGTCAAACACAGCAATACTTAGGAGCGACAATCAACACAGCAAAAGGGATTGCCACTCCAAGTCCACAAAGGGTTCTAACATTTCACAAGGTAATACAGGCCATGTATCCAACACAAAAGATACAAGTCAAAATGGTAATGAAACTCCTAGGCATGATGTCTTCATGCATAGCCATTGTCCCAAACGCAAGATTGCACATGCAGCCCTTACAACAGTGCCTAGCATCACAATGGTCACAAGCACAGGGTCAACTTCTAGATCTGGTGTTGATAGACCGCCAAACATACATCTCGCTTCTATGGTGGAACAGTACAAATTTAAACCGAGGGCGGCCTTTCCAAGACCCAGTGCTACAATACGTCATAACGACGGATGCTTCCATGACAGGGTGGGGAGCACACCTCAATCAACACAGCATCCAAGGACAATGGGACATACATCAGAGGCAGTTTCACATAAATCACTTAGAACTGTTAGCAGTATTTCTAGCGCTGAAAGCATTTCAACCCATAATAACCCAAAAATACATTCTTGTCAAAACAGACAACATGACAACAATGTATTATCTAAACAAACAAGGAGGGACACACTCGACAAAGTTGTGCCTCCTAACACAAAAAATATGGCATTGGGCGATTCACAACCACATTCGCCTAATAGCACAATTTATTCCAGGGATTCAGAACCAGTTGGCAGACAATCTCTCTCGAGATCACCAACAAACCCACAAATGGGAAATTCACCCCCAAATACTAAACAATTACTTTCAAATTTGGGGAACACCTCAAATAGATCTATTTGCAACAAAGGAAAACTCAAAATGCCAAAACTTCGCATCCAGGTACCCACAAGATCAATCCCAAGGCAATGCTCTATGGATGAACTGGTCAGGGATATTTGCGTACGCTTTTCCCCCTCTCCCTCTCCTTCCATATTTAGTAAACAGGTTGAGTCAAAACAAACTCAAACTCATACTAAAAGCACCAACATGGGCAAGGCAACCTTGGTACACAACACTACTAGACCTTTCAGTAGTACCTCATGTCAAGCTACCCAACAGACCAGATCTGTTAACACAACACAAACAACAGATCAGACATCCAAATCCAGCATCTTTGAATCTAGCAATTTGGCTCCTGAAATCCTAGAATTCGAACACTTAGACCTCACACAAGAATGTATGGAGGTCATAACACAAGCTAGGAAACCTACCACTAGACACTACTATGCAAATAAGTGGAAAAGATTTGTGTATTACTGCCATAATAATCAAATTCAGCCATTACACGCATCTCCAAAAGATATAGTGGGATATTTACTACATTTGCAAAAATCAAATCTAGCTTTCTCTTCCATAAAGATACATCTCACCGCAATATCAGCTTACCTGCAAATTACTCATTCAACTTCACTATTTAGAATACCAGTCATTAAAGCGTTTATGGAAGGCCTAAAGAGAATTATACCACCAAGAACACCACCTGTTCCGTCATGGAACCTCAACATTGTCTTAACAAGACTCATGGGTCCACCTTTCGAGCCCATGCATTCTTGTGCGATGCAATACTTAACGTGGAAAGTTGCATTTTTGATTGCCATCACATCTCTAAGAAGAGTGAGTGAGATTCAAGCATTTATCATACAAGAACCATTTATTGAAATACATAAAAATAAAGTAGTTCTAAGGACAAATCCCAAATTTTTACCAAAGGTTATCTCACCGTTCCACTTAAATCAAACAGTAGAATTACCAGTGTTCTTCCCACAGCCAGATTCTGTAGCTGAAAGAGCACTACATACATTAGACATCAAAAGAGCACTAATGTACTACATTGACAGAACAAAACTAATTAGAAAAACAAAACAACTATTTATTGCCTTTCAAAAACCTCATACAGGAAATCCAATTTCAAACCAAGGCATTGCTAGGTGGATAGTTAAGTGTATTCAAACCTGCTATCTTAAAGCAAAGAGAGAGCTGCCTATTACACCAAAGGCACACTCAACCAGAAAGAAAGGTGCTACTGTGGCCTTTCTAGGAAATATTCCAATGAACGAAATATGTAAGGCAGCAACATGGTCTACGCCTCATACATTTACCAAGCACTACTGTGTGTAGATGTGTTAACTGCACAACAAGCCACAGTAGGTCAAGCTGTACTAAGAACATTCTTTCAAACTACTTCAACTCCTACAGGCTGAACCACCGCTTTTGGGGAGATAACTGCTTACTAGTCTATGCACAGCATGTGTATCTGCAGCTACACATGCCATCGAACGGAAAATGTCACTTACCCAGTGTACATCTGTTCGTGGCATTAGTCGCTGCAGATTCACATGCGCCCACCCGCCTCCCTGGGAGCCTGTAGCCGTTTAGAAGTAGATCTTGAACATTTGTACATTTGTAAACATATTACTTTAACCTTTATTATGTACATACGTATTCATTCCATTGCATGGGCACTATTACTAACATACACAACTCCTACCTCACCCTCTGCGGGGAAAACAATCTAAGATGGAGTCGACGCCCATGCGCAATGGAATCGAAATGGGAGGAGTCCCTCGGTCTCGTGACTCGAAAAGACTTCTTCGAAGAAAAACAACTTGTAACACTCCGAGCCCAACACCAGATGGCGGACTGTGCACAGCATGTGAATCTGCAGCGACTAATGCCACGAACAGATGTACACTGGGTAAGTGACATTTTCCATATATATATATATATATATATATTTTAATTCCCTGGCATCTAGTAGACTTTCTGCTCCCCGGGGTGTGGAACAGGGGTAATTGCCCCATCTGCCCACTGGTGGGCAGAACAACTTTGGCCCCATTTATTTGGTGTGGGGGTATGGCCATACCCCCACCCTCTTATTTTTGAAAAAAAAACTTCCCTTGCCTCTGGTGGGCTTTTTGCCACCCCTTGGGGGCAGATGGGCCTTCCAAAAATAGGCCCATCTGCCCCCAATGGGGGGCAGATATGGCCAACAGTAATGTGCCCCCATGGGGTGCGACCCTTACCCAAGGGGCTGCCCCCCTAAAGAGAAAACATGCATACACACACACCATCCCTGGTGCCTAAGTGGTTTCTGCCCCCATGGGGGCAGATTGGCCTAACAAAAATCGGCCGATCTGCCCCCAAGGGGGGCAGAAATGGTCTAAATACAATTTGCCCCCCAGGGGAGCGACCCTTGCCTAATGAGTCGCTCCCCATCTCTAAAAAAACAAACAAACAAAAAAAAATTTGCCCTGGCGCCTAGAGGTTTCTGCCCCTAGGGGGGGCAAAAATGGCCTAAAATAAATTTGCCCAACCCCCGGGGAGCGACCCTTGCCTACGGGGTCGCTCCCCTTGCGTGACATTGGCGCCAAAAAAAATCCCCGGTGCCTAGACCTAAAATCGGCCGATCTGCCCCCAAGGGGAGCAGAAATGATCTAAATACAATTTCCCCCCCAGGGGAGCGACCCTTGCCTAATGGGTCGCTCCCCATCTCAAAAAAAACAAACAAACAAAAAAATTGCCCTGGCACCTAGAGGTTTCTGCCCCCAGGGGGGGCAGAAATGGCCTAAAATAAATGTATCCCCCCCGGAGAGCGACCCTTGCCTACGGGGTCGTTCCCCTTGCCTGACATTGGCGCAAAAAAAAAGATCCCCAGTGCCTAGTGGTTTCTGCCCCCCTTGGGGGCAGATTGACCTCAAATCGGCCGATCTGCCCCCAAGGGGGGCAGAAATGGTCTAAATACAATTTGCCCCTCCAGGGGAGCGACCCTTGCCTAAGGGGTCGCTCACCATCTGTAAAACAACAACAAAACAAAAAAAATCCCCGGTGCCTAGTGATTTCTGCCCCCCTTGGGGGCAGTTCGGCCTAATTAAAATAGGCTGATCTGCCCCCCGGGGGGCAGAAATGGCCTAAAATAAATTTGCCCCCCAGGGGAATGACCCTTGCCGAAGGGGTCGCCCCCCCTTGCTTGAAATTCACGGGGAAAAAAAACTCCCTGGTGTCTAGTGGTTTCTGTCCCCCCTGGGGGCAGATTGGCCTCATAAAAATAGGCCAATGGCCTAAATATAATTTGCCCCCTAGGGGAGCGACTCTTGCCTAAGGGGTCGCTCCCCACCTCTAAAAAAAAAAAAAAAAAAATGATCCCTGGTGCCTAGAGGTTTCTGCCCCCAGGGGGTGCAGAAAAGGCCTTAAAAAAAAATGCCCCCCTTGGGAGCGACCCTTGCCTAAGGGATCGCTCCCTCATGTCAATTTCCTAAAAAACAAAAAAACAAATCCCTGGTGTCTAGTGGGCATTTTAGCAGCCGGATTGCTTGCAATCCGGCTGCTAAAACGCTCAGAGAGACTTCAAAGGGAAGGAAATTCCTTTCCTTCCCTTTGAAGCCTCTCCGGCCTCCTCCACGTGATCGGAAGAGAAATGCATTGCATTTCTCTTCCGATCGCGCTATGGGAGTAGGCCTCTGTGATAGCGCAGGATCACGCACTGATGTCACGGGGGTGTGGGGGTGAACCCCACAGAGGGAGCGATAGCTCTCCCTCTGGGCTCTGTGCCCAGGACATAATGGTTACGTCCTGGGCACACGAGCACTGTGCCTCAGGACGTAACCAGTACGTCCTGGGCACAGAATGGGTTAATAAATGTTGTGCTTGTATTGCATCCATTTGTATATATGTGCTATCGTAAGGTCGGTTTTCACCTGTTCGCCTTAAAGGCACGTAAAAAAGGGTGAAACTGACGTCAGTACGCCGGTGAGGACTTTTATTGCCACCGTGACATCAGACGGAGTTGCGTGCGGAGCCGTGCAATTGTGACGTCCTCGTCGACGTGGACAGCTGAGAAGAACATTTTCTGTTGAATGCCTGCGCATTGGGAGAATTCATAAGGTGAAGATTCCACAGGTAGGTAGTGTATCCTTCAGAAAAAGCATTACCGAAGGTAAGCAACTTGTTCATCTGGTTTATAACCTGTGCCTTCCTTAAGCTCTTTATTTAAAAAAGAGGTGTGTTGTAATTTGAAGTGTAAGCAAATTACCCAGAACTATTGTGATCATGGGTGGGTTTACTATGCTACCACTGTGTCACAAGATCCAGACTACTTCGAAGGCTTCTGAAGACATTGATGCTGATAAGGAGTCCCATTGTCCGGCAGGGGAAACAAACTGGTGGAAGATCCACAATTTTCACACAGTGATGGATATGACAAAGAACCATATTCAGTTCAATACATAACTACAGTGGTGGCCTGTCCAGCCATAGTCGCATGTTTTGACGACAGCCAAAACATGCATTTCAAGACACTGGAGGAATACACCATCCCTGACCAAGTAGAATGGCTTAGTGAACTTGCGAGGGTAAGGACCTGTGCATGTGTGGTTTATAGAGTCCCTATCTTTGCAAATATGGGATCTTTCCTGCTACAGACCCATACAATGTAAGAATTGTATGGTAGTCATGGAACCCACTGTTGCTCTAATCTTGCATATGGGATCCAAGTTTTGGTATTAAACCCATTCGTGTTGGTTGCTTTCTTAACTTCCTTTGGGGTCTTCTACTTCAAAGCTGAATGTGGAGACATACCACTTTGGTATAAGATTATAAAGATACTGTACACTATTCTCATTTCCTGTCCTACTTATTTTTATCTTTGTTGGCAATATATATGTAAGTAGCATTATGAACTTTTTTTCTGTTTAGCTGTTTGTCTCGCTATATGCTATCCTCACAATATCATACATTCTGTTTTAGCATGTTAATTCAGTTATTTCAGGTCCAATGATCGAGGAATAATTTGACGTTAGCCTCCTTCGTGCACCTGTGCACGTCATAATTTTGCTGTATTTTTAGTCAACTAGCTTTGTCCATGTTTTTACCAGTGCTGTAACCACTGCTCACTTTTCTATAACAAGAATTTTTGCAACAAAAAAAGTGTAGAAGCATCAATACTACACCGCAGGTTAAAAGCAGTTAGAACCAAGCGGTGCTTAGAACACACACCCGAAAAAAGAGCCATGCAGATTTGCTCAGTTATCAACTCTGGCCAACAGACGCTATCCATAAACCACTTCTAAACACTAGGAGATCGGAACTGAAAAAATCCTTTCACACAAAAGATAGATCTGACCTGATAGGCTGTATCATTAGGTGATGCTTCCAAACAAAGTGAGCCTCAACACCTAAAAGAGTTCAAGGACAGTTTGGAAGAGGCTACTATATTGTGCAGTAATAAAAAAATGCACCATTACAACCTAGTGTAATCCTGGTCACAGAGGAATAAGAAAATGTCTTCCGTACTGAAACATCATATACAGAGAGAACAGCCCTGAATTTACAAATGTTGAAAATAGTTCTAAAGAATTAAGCAAAGAATTTACCCTGTAAAGAGACAATGCATAACAACCAGAGTAGAGCTTAAATACAAAACTGTACCATAAGATCTGCCTTATTTATTTCATTTATTTATTTATAGTTTTATATATCATTTACAAGACCCGCAGGTATCGGAAAGCTTTACAAAGCAGTCACCGAGCATAGTAAACAATAACGATTATTACATCGGGCAGTAGGGTCTATGGGTAAAAAACTAGATGCTACTGAATAGAGTTAATTACAAAAGGTTCTGGAGGTATAACATCAGCAGGGTACTAGAGATCTGGAAAGGGGTTAGAACCATGATGTTATACAGCAGGTCTGGGAACATCGAGGGTGGGTTTAGTAGATAGTTGACAACTAGGAAATGCCTTGGGTTCTATTTGAAGGTTTCTGAAGACGTTTCTGCGTAGATCTTAAGTAGGATATAATTTCATACTCTGGGAGCACTCCCCCCCCTCCCCCCCCCCAAAAAGGGAGAAAGTTCTGTGTATATTACATGTTGGTGGGTAAAGGATCAAAGAGTCTGAGCTTCTGAGGGAGTGAATACCTCCGGATTAAACTAATTTTTGTGCAAGATATTTTGGTGTTCTGCAATGAAGGGTTTTGTTTACTATATAAGTTTAATTTGCTTTGTGCTTCAATTAGGACTCAGTTTAGTGAGATTGGTAGTGGCGTGATGTGGTCAAAATGGCTAGTTCGCTATACCGGTCTTACTAGGAAATTGAATGTGTTTTTTAAATGAGCCAAATTAGTTTTAGGAAAACCTGTCAGTGGCACGTTTCCTTAGTCCAAACTAGCCATGACTAGAGATTGTACTATGGTTTTAAAATTTGGTTCTGAAATGTATGTTTTGATGTTTTTTAGGAGTTTGAGCTGGTATTGGGCAACTCTTGCAGATTCAGCTTCGTGATTCCGAGTGATTTGGTGCAATCAATGATTTTCGCTTTGCAGTTCAGAATAATGAGATATCCCAGTCTGGCTTCCAGTAGGGACAGGCTGAGAGGAGGAATTCTTACTTTAGTGTGTTTAGGTTAAGGTGGTTGAAGAATAGATAAAATGTTATGTACTTTAAGGATTGGTCAACATGGAGTATATTAACAAGTGAGGGTACTTTCAGGTAAAGTTATATGTCATCACCCTAAAGATGGTAGGAGAGTTTGGATTGCCTAAGAAACGTAGTTACGGGTTCAGTGTTGAAGTGTGTGGGGTGGAGTATGGATCCTTGTGGGACACAGTGGATTATGGTGGAAGGAGTAGATAGTAAGTTGTTATCTTGATTAGTTGAAAGTCGTTGTAGAGCTAGAAGTGAAGCAAATATAGGATAGCACAGCTCATTCACATTCTTGCGTGAAGCAGGATTTTGTGGTTGACTGTGTGCTACTGACTAGTCAAGGAGTACTAGAAAGTATGAGTACCATTTGTGGAGGAGACAAAAGACATTGTCAACAATTAGTATCATGGTTGTTTCAGAGTGCCAGCCCGGTCTAAAGCCTGATTGAAGGCCTTCAAGTAACTTGCGGTCTTCAATCGATTTCTTCATTTGGACAGAGACACAGTTTTCCAGGATTTTTGTAAGAAAAGGCAGGTTGTTAAAAGGACAGACATTGTTCAGGTCCTTAGGACTGGTGTTAGGTGTTTTCAGCCGTGAGTTGACCTGTCTCATTTTCAAGCAGTTGGGAACCTCACCAAGGGTGAAGGAGGAACTGATTAGATGGGTCCATTATGGGGTGATGTGGATGATGACCGATTTAATTAGAGGAGATAGGATTGTGTCAGCAGAGTGCGAGGCTGGATTTGTGTTCGTTGTGATCTGCTTTAGCTCTGAGACAGTGATCATCCTGAACTCGATACAGTAAGCATTAGTTTTTATATCGAAAAGTGCTGTCAGCTGCCGGCTAGAAGGGGAGTGATTGTCCAATCCCGATTTTCTCATAGAAGAATTCAGCCATCTTTTCAAATTTTTCTCTGGAGGAATCAAGGTTGATTTGTGCTATTGGGCCAGATTGTTGTCTGATGATGTTGAACAGTTCTTTATTATTGCTTATGGTCTGGTCCAGTCACTTTCTGAAAAATTAGGATTTTGCTTTAAAGACTTTGGGCCTGATTCTAACTCTGGAGGACGGTGTTAAACCGTCCCAAAAGTGGCGGATATACCACCTACCGTATTACGAGTTCCATAGGATATAATGGACTCGTAATACGGTAGGTGGTATATCCGCCACTTTTGGGACGGTTTAACACCATCCTCCAAAGTTAGAATCAGGCCCTTTGTTTTGTATTGTCTCATTGACTGACAAAGTGAGAGGAGATTCAAAGATGACTATTTTTGTCTCCATACCTGTAGACAAGATGTCTTCTGTCTTTGTTTAGTTCCAGGAAAACCCATGACATGAGTTCTTTTTTTGACTCTTAGTCTTTGGCGGAGCTAGCCCTTTCTTTAGGGCTTCTGTGATGATGGTATAGCAATTGGTCACTAGTGTTGCTAAGTGACCTTGGCTCAGAATCTATAAATGAGCTTTGTGTGGGTTTATGTCCTTTGTGTTTCTGACCCATTGTTTAGGTCTAACCAGTTGGCCTTTTGATTGTGTTCTCATTAAGGACAGACAGAAAAGGATGAGGTGGTGGTCGGATGAGTTGTTAGGTTGTATGGTGTCCACGAAGATGTTCTCTATCTTGACAAATGCAAGGTTGAGTGTGGCTCCCCTTATTTATGCATTGGTTCACTGCAGAATTGTGAATGGTTGTTATTGTTAAGAAAGGTGTTCAGCTGAGTTACTTGGGGATCCGTTTGTTCCAGTGCAAGTTGAAATCCACTACGAAGATGATGTTCTGTGAAAAGGGCTGTGCTTGAGATGAACTTCATTAATTCTTCAATGAAATTTTGTTTCTTGGGGGTGGTAGGTGACGTAAATCCAGTGGGGGTCACAACCAGTGCCCTGAAGCTCAACATGAAGGCATTCAAATAGAGAGTAGTTTCTAATTCTGACACATCTGAGTTGTGTACATTTCCTGTGGATGGCAGCGACTTTGCCACTCGGTCAACCGGTCGTGATCCTGACAAGGGATGCGGAACTCGAGGGCGACCAGTAGATCAATAAGAAGGGATATGTGTTTGGTGAGCCATGTTTCTGTGAGGAAAATGATGTCCGAGTCCTAGGTTGGGAAAGATTCCACAATATCAGGGCAGTGCCTGGCAGCAGTATGACAGCTGTGAGAGATGTACTTCAGGTTTGTGAGTGTCAGCCTGGTGGAACTAGAGTGGGCTAAAGTAACATTTATTCGGATGCTGGGGTTGTGCCTAGACAGTGTCTGTGAAGAGATTCGTTTCTAAAAGCTTTCAGTTACATGAATGTTGGATGAGTTGGGGAAAGAGGAGCTCACTCATTTGTAGGATTTGAGTAAACTGTCGATGTCAAAGTTTGTGAGGTCATTTAGAGCTTTGTTGTTTTGGTGAAATGATTTTTTGCCATTGGGTACAATTGGCCATTGTGGGGACGTATTGTTGGAGTTTAGGAAGTGTGTAAGAGTAGATAGGAGCAGTTCTGTTGGTGGAAGTCTGCAAACATATTACTGGTGAATCCAGTTTGGTCCAGACGTTCTGGATGTTAGCCTGGTTGTGGAATGAGTTAAGTGCCCGGGGCGAGTACGTTGACTAGATGCATATATCTGATATCAGAAGTCATGTCCCTCCTGATTCTGTGGTCATACATACCGCTCAGAAACTATCAATTAATCACGGGGCAATCTCGGGCCTCCCCTTAAAAGCATCAGCTATGGGATAAAGACAAGCAAAGTGTGCAACTATATGACTGGACACTGCAAGCATTCCTCAGACGGTATGATGTTTCCAGTGAAAGGAGATGGAAGGGCTTCTCCAACAAACACCTTGTTCAAAAGTATTCAACAAGCATTTGCATTGCAGTGGATCTCGCATTTGCTCGAGTTAGCACTGTTAGCATTGTAAGTTCCTAACAGGACTTTTCTTGCCACTTAAATTGAAAATGAAAACAGTTCACATAAGCGAGCCGATTCAAACCGCCACAGCCAGCATGAGCGCGAAGGAGAGACACAAAAGGAAAAAGATTGCTTGCAGTGAAACGTATCGGCAATCCTGCAATTATCCATGTAACAGGGTCTATGTCCAAGGCAATAACCAAACCGCCCCAAGGAGGAACAAACGTAAAGCATTTACCAACGATAACAAAGGATTTTTGAAAGGCAAGCCCACAAACCCGTGATAGTGATGAGCATGCGGTGGGTGTGATTAAAAGCCCACAGATAGATTACAACAGGCCAGAGCGCTTGCGCACTCAATCTAAAAACAGGAGAGGAAATAGTCACAGAGGGAGAGGGCAGACAATAATTTTGTAATACCACCATACAGTGCTCTCTAGTTGTGGCCTATATGGCATGCTATCAGATTATCAATAGTGTCATTTCCGCCTCTATGTCTGGCTAACTATTCATGGATTCTTCTCTGAGGGACTGTATGACTTATTGAATGTAAAATTCAGTGAAACCCTTTTATTTGGGCAACGTGCAGGGAACTCGTGAAAAAATTAGGAACACTGTTATGGCCATATCCATTGGTGCCCTTCACCAACTATGGTGATTGCAACAATGCCAGTAAGCTAATAATATAAGACATGCTTATCAATGTACTTAGTCATTTCATAAACAAGGACAGCAGCAAGCCATAAAAAAATTGTCATTTCATAGAGGAGACTTTCGAGGGCACAATAAGGGTTGTGGCAGAGACACCAATTCTCAGGGAGCCTCTTCAACATTCAGTTGATAACTCTGTGTACTCCCCCTACTCCCATAACACCTGTAGTTGGAGAGTCTACCCTCAGAGGTGGAGAACAATAACTGCAGACAACTAAATCAAGACTACTACATCAGATTTACTCATCTGTCCCCAAATGTACGTCTACGTAATCACAAGGTCAACATTGAAGACAAACAACTTTGGCTAAAAGAGATTCACCCAAAATTAAGCAAATGAGCAATAGAGGAAGTGAAATTACATAAAGGAGTCGACTCCATGTACTTCATAGTACCAAACAAGCAATGGCAAAGCCAATAGGTCTCACTTCTGCAAGAGCTGTTGGCTTTACCAATGTGTTTGGGCCATGTTGCATACCAGCGTGGCTGCTGTTTAACATGGATAAATGTTAATGGTGTAGTGGAGAGTGATGTGGAATGTTGTAGAGTGGAATTGTGAAGGGTGGGGTAGAGTGGAGTGACAAAGAGTATTGCATAATGGAGTGCCATAGTGTGGAGTTGAGTAGAGTGGAAAAGAGTAGATTGGACAGTGTAGAGTGCACTGGTGTAGAATTGCGCAGAGTGCAATACTGCAGAGTTGAGTGATGCGGAAGGCAGTGGTGTAGAGTAGGGTGTCAGCGCAGTGGTGTAAAGTGGCATAGAGTGGATTGGCACATAGTGGAGTAGAGTGGCGTAAAGTATTGTTTACGAGTTGAGTGAAGTGGCGTAGAGTGGAGAGCAGTTGCAGAGAGTGGCGAGTGCAGTGGTGCAGAGTAGATTAGGGTGGCGTACAGTGGATAGGCGTATGGTGCAGAAGCAGAGTTGAGTGTTACCGAATAAAGTGCATTGGTATAGAGTGCAATGATGTAGAGTAGAGTGGCCAAGAGTACATTGATATAGAGGAGAGTGGCATAGTGTGAAGTGGTGTAGGGTGGAGTGGTGCAGAGTGCAGATGTGTGGAGTGGTGTGAAGTGGAATGGTGCAGAGTAGAGTGCAGTGGTGTGAAGTTGTGCAGAGTAGAGTGGAGTATGCATGGTGAGGTAGCACACTGGCATTACAAACAATACATTTTCAATTGAAATAACCATTACACTTGCACAGACATACAGTTTTATTAATAAAACTATACACTTCAGAAATTACCAAAAATGTTCTCAATTTGTGTTCCCAATACTGATATATTCTGAAATACTAACAAAGTTCATTTAAATGTTGTTTTGTGCTAGAAAAAAACTTTTACCCCCAGTATTCAAAAAGACTCACACAAATCCTCCCACTTTGCAGTCAGAGAAAGAAACGTAAACAAGTGCCCTCGGAAGACAACGCTTGACATTTGACCACAAGCTTTGAATGCCCTGAAAATATGACGTGATAAGAACAAGATTTACAGGCCTGTTTGCAGAAAGGGGCCACTGGGAAGGATACTGTAAATAAGGTTTGGGCAAGGGAAGGTGCAAACTCAAACTGGTGAGCCTAAAACAAATAAAGCCGGAAAATGGAAGGCAAGAAAATGTGAGTCACAAAGCCAATGGCAAGCAACGTACAGCATGCATTCCGAAGTCAGCTTTCTGAATTTCCTCAAGATGTCTTTAGCAAACCAGACAGCTGCGCTGTTTGGCAGGCTGTGACATAAAAATGTCAGCACTCTTTGTCCTATATTGTATCTGTAGGTCTTGAATACATCCTCCACAAACTTGTAAAGTTCCAAACACAAAACGAGATGGCAGGATAGCACACATCATTTGAATCTACAACACAACAAGCTCAAATAATATGGCACAGCTAAGTAGAATATTATTTTCAGATATATTCTCTCAGCCTTCCCTTTATTTTTTCAGACAATGCTTGGATTTATGGGTACTCCAGAATTGAATCTTTCACATGCCCAGATGCTTTTTTTAATGTGCTCCATCGTTAGGCTGCAGTTCCTTAGTACCTTTAAAGTAGCAATGTTATTGTCATTTGCACAGCACATACTCTGATTCTGATGTTACTTTTGGAGACAGTACTTTTATTTTGCTAACTTTTGATCTGTGTCAGCTGTAAACATGTTTGTTGTAATCTGCAGAGCATGCAGTTGATGGTGGATTATGTGGCAAGTGCGGCAACATACATCTAGAGTGTCTTGTATTTTCAGACACAAATATCAGGCGTTAATGAGCAAGTTACTTACTTTCAGTAATGCATTATCTGGTTAATACTATATCTGTCTGCAGATTCCTTAGCTTTGAATTTCTCCAGGTGTCAGACTGGATCTGGAAATTATTGCTTGAGCAGTACCCCTGTGCACACCGTCGGGTGGCTCCGTTTGGTTCCGCGTGGCAATGTTAGCGCTGGATGTGATGTCAAAGTCACCTATATAGGTGCCATCCAGGCACGCAGACGTCAGTAACTTTTTTCACTGCTTTCCACGCCAGGAGCGCAAAGATATGAAATGAACTGATTATTGTGTGTCCAAACTAGGGCCCTAAAAGGGATCACCCTAACCCTAGCAAATGTCTCCGCAGAGAGGGAAGGCATGGGTGGGCGTAAGGAATCTGCAGCTAGATTTAGTCTCTACCAGATAATGCGTTACCAACGTTAAGTAACTTGATCACCTGATAGAGACTATAGCTGCAGATTTTCTTACCTTTTAATATACCCAAACCACACCATCCTGGCGGTGGGCTGCAGACAAAGGTTTCCTACACTAGTAAGTCCTGCAGGACTGAACGGGCAAAATGCCCGTCTCTGCGGACCCGACTGTCTAGGGAGTGATGTTTTGCAAACGTGCAGTGATGTCCATGTTGCTGCCTGACAAATGTCCAGAACTGGAGCACCGTGTGCCAAAGCCATGGGTGGAGTTGAAGCCCTGGTGGACTGGGCCCTCAAGCACTCTGGAGGGTGCTTCTTGGCCAGTGCGTAGCAGAGTTTTATGCAGAGAATGACCCAGAGCTAAATGGTTCATTTCTGTAGTGCCTGACCTTTCTTTGCACCTACATATCCCACAAAGAGTTGCTTGTCCACCCGGAACTCTTTTGTGTGGTCAAGGTACAACAACAACACTCTTCTTGGGTCCAGCCGGTGGAGTTGGTCCTCTTCCTTGGATGCGGGGAGCACAGAAGGTGGGCCGGGTGACAGTCTGTCCCAAATAAAATGGGGTCACCACCTTTGGGGGGGAAAGAGGCATGTGTACGAAGCAACACTATATCAGGAAACACTGTGAGATATGGAGGCTTGGATGACAAAGCCTGAAGCTCACTCACCCTACAGGCAGATGTTATAGCCACAAGGGAGGCTGTTTTGATGGTGAGCAGCCTGAGGGGACAATTATGAAGTGGCTCAAAAGGAGCACACATCATAAATGTAAGAACCAAGTTTAGGTCCCACTGAGGCATAATGAAGAGTGAAGGTGGAATCATATGTACAAGCCCTTTAAGAAACCTAATTACAATAGGGAACTTAAATAAAGAGGGTTTGTCAGGCAGCCACAGAAAACTGGATAGAGCAGACAGTCCTCAGGAGTGCCCATAGCAGAGGCCTGCAGGGTATGGCACAGAATTAAAAAAAGAACATCAGAGAGAGAAGCAGAAAGAGGATCTATAGAATTCTCTGTACAATATTTTACATTTTTTTCCAGTGGCAGGCGTATATCGTTTTTGTGGAGGAACCCCTAGCTGGCAGAATAACATTACAGATTTCTGGAGGAAGGTTGAAGACTGTCAACTGTTGCTGCTCAATCTCAACGCATGAAGACATAGAGTTGACAGGTTCGGGTGGAGAACCCTCCCCTGCTGCTGAGACAGAAGATCCTCCTGAAGGGGCAAGTTGATCAGAGGATCGATGCTCATGTTCCAAAGCTCAGGTCACCAGACTCTCCTTGCCCAGTCCGGAGCCACAAGGAACACTTCGACTCAGTAGTTCTTGATCTTCTTGAGAACTCTGGGCAAGAGTGGTATTGTCGGAAAGGCGTACACTCATGAGGAAAAGCATCGCCGAGTGATTGCCGCCTTGGAAACTCCCAATGCACAATACTGCTGACATTGTGCTTTCTCTTTGGTGGCGAACAGAGCTAACCAAGATTCTCCCCCCTGTTGAAAGAGTCCTTGCGCCACCTCCGAATGGAGACACCACTTGTGATCCGCTAGGCTTCGACGGCTGAGTTTGTCCGCCCTGGCGTTCAGAGAATCTACCGGGTGTTGACCCACCAGAGTTATGACTTAATGTTCCAGCCATGTCCAGAGACGTGCCACAACCTCACCTCGTCCTGCTTGTTGCAGAACCACATGGCAGCGGTATTCTCTGTGAACACCTGCACTAACTTCCCCTTGACAGAGGGAAGAAATGCTTTTAATGCTAGCCGGATCGCCCGGAGCACCAGCAGGTTGATGTGGAGTCCAGATTCCACCTGAGACTAGAGTCCAGAGATCTCCACCTCTCCCAGATGGCCGCCCCATCCCAGACGTGATGGATCTGTCACTACTGTGAGGTCTGGTTGGGAAAGCAAGAGGAGTCTGCCCTTGACCCAATCGTGGTCCGTAATCCACCACTACAGGTCTTTTACAGTTCCCTTCGAGATCTGAGCGATTACCTTGATGCTGCACCCACTGGAACTTCAGGTCCCACTGCAGAGCCTGCTTATACATCTGGCATGCTTTACCAGCAGGATTCAGGAGGCCATGATGCCCAGCGGCCTCAGAGTCATTCTCACAGATAAAACGTGAGCCAAAGTGAGCATCTTGAACTTCTCCTTCTTGAGGAAGAGCTTGACGGTCTGTAGGTCTAGAATAGGGAGAATGCCCTTGTTCTTTTTGGGTATTAGAAAGTAGCGGGAATTACAACCACTGCCTACTTCTGATAATGGAAACCTTTCTATGGCTTCCTAGGCCAAGAGAGCCGTAACTTCCTCTCGAGTAAAAAATGTGATCCTCTGCCAGCCATTCGTGTGTCGACGGTATTGGAGAGGAAAGGATTGGAAAGGCAGGGCATAGCCCTACTGAATGATCTGCATAACCAAAGCGTCCCAAGTAATGGACTGCCAGTAGAGGACATGATGTTGAATTCTCCCTGCAGAATCACAGTAGGAGGGCTTGGAGGGTGCAGATGGCAGGGGTTGGGTGGCGGATGACTTCTAGCTTCTGGACCCTATAAGTCTGAAGGCAACACGCCCACATGCTTGCATGACTTGGGGAGCTTGCCCAGAACGGTGGCTGGTATAGGGTTGGTGTGGTGGTATGCCCCCTTCCGTAGCCGCAAAGGGAGTGAAAGGCAGACAGCGGATGGAGGATCACCGAGAGGCTCAAGACTTGTCTGTGGCCCAAAAGTCCATAAAGCACTCCAGCACCGAGTCTTCCTTCTCGCCAAATAAACGAGTCCCATTAAAGGGCATGTCAATAAAGTTTGCCTGGAAATCCCCCAAAAAGCCATATGTTCTCAGCCAGCTGTGGCGTCGTAAGACCACAGTCAACGAAAACACTCTGCCCAGTGAGTCAGTCATATCCAGGCCACACCTAATGGTGAATTGTGCTGCGTCCCTCCCATCTTTCAATGCTTGGGAGAGAACGGCCCTGGCTTCCTCTGGGTCCTGAGGCAGCACTTGCGCAACCATATCCCACAAGATGTGCAAGAAACAGCCCAATAAGCTTGAGGTGTTCACTGACCTCAATGCCAGACTGGTGGAAGAAAACATCTTCAGTTCAATATTGAGGACCTCCACTACACTATGGCCCTCATTACAACCGTGGCAGTCGGTGTTAAAGCGGCGGTAATACCGCCAACAGGCCGGCGGTAAAAAAAATGGGATCACGACCACGGCGGAAACTGCAAACACAGACAGCCACTTTAACACTCTGACCACCACGGCGGTAGCAACAAACACCGCTGCAGTCACCGCCAACAGACAGACGGAAGACAATGTACCGCCCACCCCATTACAACCTGCCAATCCGCCAGCTTTTCCAGGGCGGTACCAACGCCACCAGCCCCGAACCTGATGGGGCCTCCTCTAACCACACAGGGCCCAAAGGCGCCCCGGAGGGGTCGGTCTGCTCGAATACACTGTGTATGGTATCATAGAAATCTTTTACTTGAGCGGGTGTCGCTCTGGCTCCCGGAAATTGAGGGAGGCACGTAGTCACACCTGGCATTGATTCAGCTGAACTGTGCCAGGACACCGGTGTTCCAAACTCGTCGCTTCAGCAGATGGACGAGGTGAATTTGAAGTCCTTTTAGACTTCTTCTTGTGCCTCTTCCCCGAGTGCCCTGAGGACCTCGAGTGAGCGGAAGAGGACTTGGGGCTTCTGGAGCGGTTCCGCAACCTTCTCGGCCGGGACTGAAACCTCAGAGGAGTCCCGCTGGATGGCGTTGACTGCTGGGCAGCAAGAAGCTTCAGGGACGGCTCCCTCGAAGCCTTTGGCACCATGGCCTGGCAGTCCAAGCACGATTTCGAATCATGGTCACGCTTGAGACATTATAGGCTAACAAACGGTGAGGGTCCATAACCAACATGGCGCGTGACAGGTGCCACACCACTTGAATCCTACCTTGCTAGATGATATCCTCGACATACCGTCAAAAATACTCAACAAAATGTCGAAAAAAACCTGTCAAAAAATGACAGTGGGGCATCTTTCTCCAGATCTGCACTAACTGGCGCTGAAAGAAAAGAACCGACGTCCACGCACCTGGATGGTGCCTATATAGTTGATCGCGATGTCACATCCAGCACTAAAGATGCCGGTGATGCCACAAGGCCCCAAAGGAGCCACCCCACAGCGTGTGCAGGGGTACTGCTCAAGCAAAAGTTTCCAGATCCAGTCTTATACCAGGGGAAATTCAAAGATAAGGAATATGCTGCTAGGTCTCTATCAGATACTTAAAATTAAAACATACAGGCCTTCATTACAACATTGGCGGTAAAAGCCGCATACCGCCGTACAGAAGACCGCCAACACACCGCCGCGGCCACAGAAAACCGCCACAGCCATTATGACCCACAGCACGGAATCCGCCAAAATTCAGACACCGACAAAAGTCCGCCACACCAAAGGTCAGTGATAAACTGGCGAAAACAAATACTCCACCGTCACATCAACAGAAATACGCCCACAATATCACGACACACGAATCCACACGGCGGTCTTTCAACCGCGGTATTCCATTGGCGGTACACACTGCCACGCTCAAAATACACACACTCTTACAAAACACTACCACATTGGACAATTTCAAATACACACATCTGATACACATATACACACCACTCCCACACCCCCAATACAATATATAACACACACCCACAAACCCCTACGACCAAAAAATCACGAACGAAGGCCAGAGAGAGACACCACCATCAACAATACTAGCATCCACAGGCACACAACACCATCACCCACATAACTTCCACGCACCTCACACTACACACCACTACATATCAGCACACTTATCACCCCACACATCACCTACACCACCCCATGGCACGGCAAAGACATCCCAGGTTCTCTGAGGAGGAGCTCAGGGTCATGGTGGAGGAAATCGTCCAGGTAGAGCCATAGCTATTCGGATCACAGGTGCAGCACACCTCAATTGCAAGGAAGATGGAGCTATGGCGAAGAATAGTGGATAGGGTAAACGCAGTGGGACAGCACCCAAGAAATCGGGAGGACATCAGGAAGAGGTGGAACGACCTACGGGGGAAGGTGCGTTCCGTGGTCTCAAGACACCACCTGGCGGTTCAGCGGACTGGCGACAGACCCCCACCTCCTCCCCCACAACTAACAACATGGGAGGAGCAGGTCTTGGCGATTCTGCATCCTGAGGGCCTCGCAGGAGTAGGTGGAGGAATGGACTCTGGTAAGTCAAATCTTAACTATTACATCCCCCACCCTACCTGCATGCCAGCACATACCCCCACCCTCACCCTCACCCCATCACTCTAACTCCTCACAAATGTCCCAACATCACAAACCACACATCCTAACCCCAAGCCCTGCATGCAACAACAAAGCATGGACACCCATCACTAAAGCATGCCCACTGCACATACCCATACACCCCCCTAAACCATCATCACACAAGGTCCCACACAGGAATGCAAGCACTGGGGTACACGGTCACCCACCCATTGCACACCATGGCACACACAGATGTAATAAACATCCTTTTATACCCCTGCAGGACCCCTACCCAACGTCACCGGACAGGAGGGTCCACACATGTCCACACCACCAACCGAAGAGGCCCACAGTGATGACAGCACCTCTGTCCAACTGGATCTAGATGACCAGCCCGACCCATCGGGGACCTCGGGACAGTCGGTTCCCCACACCCAGTCACAGGCCACCACAGAGCTTCCCCCCTCTGGAAACACCAGCAAAGCACCCACCCAGCGGGCCCATACCTCCGTCCCCAGGACACGTCAATCAGCAGTGTGTCCACCACTACAGGGAACCCAGGCTAACCCACCACCCCAACAACAACAGGGACCTGGGGGCAGTGGTGGGCACACGGTCCAGGGGACGGAGGCCCAGGAACACAGGGGAACTGGGAGGGCTGCTGTGCGACAGGGGGCGGACAGGCCCAGGGAACCCACTCTCCACGAGGCCCGCTCCTCCATCATGGGAGCCTACCACCACTCCCAGGAGACAATGGCAACGGTACTGGCCAAGTTTCATGAGACCCAGCGCCTGCAGGACGAACAGTATATGGGCTTCAGGGAGGAACTCAGAACCATCAATTCCACCCTGGGCACTATCGTAGGGGTGCTGAAGGAAGTACTCAACACCAGGAGGGACACTGGCACTACAAGGGGCCCCTGACACTAGCCTGGACGATGAACTGCCCACCACCTCCGCCGGCGCTAGTGGACAGGAGGCACTGCCACAGGACCACCACACCAGCACCCCTCCCCCTGCAGAGGGAGAACCACCTCGCAAACGGTCCCTGAGATCCAGGACAAAGACAGAGAGCGATGCCAAGACCCCCGCCAAGAAATGAGACCACCCTGATTGTCATCCTACTGTCCCACTTTGTCACCCTGTCCATCCTTAAACTGCCCCAGCTCCACTTCCTATGCCCATTTGGGCAATGCACCTGTGAGACTAATAGACTGGACTCTGCCATGGACATTCCTCCGCCATCACCCCTCACCGTTTTGCTACCCCCTCCAATTTTGAGCACTAGAATAAACACCCTTAAAGCACAAAACAATCTGGAGTCAGTCTGTGATTTTGGAATACTGTATTAGCAATTACTGTGGCAAAAAGCTCTTTCATTTGTAATGTCAACATACCTATGTCACACAGCTCTAGTCCATGAGGAATCAAAGCAGATGTCACACTATGGGACCCAGATCTGTGAAATCGTAAGGGAAAGTGACAGCTCAGTGACCATACACTGGGTGAAAACGACAGACAGTAGAGAGGTAGTAGTGTTTAAGTACATGTAGTAGGCAGGCTTGTATTCTTACCTGTGTTTCACTGGAAATATTGCTGGATCACTGAGTCCCTGTTGTCCATGTCTTCTTCCTCTGCTTCTTCGTCTTCACTGTCCACAGGCTCCACAGCTGCAACAACACCGCCATCTGGACCATCCTCCTGCAGAAAAGGCACCTGTCGTCGCAAAGCCAAGTTGTGAAGCATACAGCAGGCCACGATGATCTGGCGCCCCTTCTTTGGTGATTAGAATAGGGATCCACCTGTCATATGGAGACACCTGAACCTGGCCTTCAGGAGGCCGAAGGTCCGCTCGATCACCCTCCTAGTTTGCCCCTGGGCCTCATTGTAGCGTTCCTCTGCCCTTGTCCTGGGATTCCTCACTGGGGTCAGTAGCCATGACAGGTTGGGGTAACCAGAGTCACCTGCAAATGGCGAGGGACAACTGTTAGACACACACTAACCTGGAGGGATATCTCCAGACAACCATTCCCACTGACTAGCTTCCAGGTGCTCACCTAATAGCCACACACGGTGCCTCTGGAGTTGACTCATCACATAAGGGATGCTGCTATTCCGCAGGATGTAGGCGTCATGCACTGAGCCAGGGAACTTGGCATTCACATGGGAGATGTACTGGTCGGCCAAACATACCACCTGTACATTCATCGAATGATAACTCTTCCGGTTTCTGTACACCTGTTCACTCCTGTGGGGGGTACCAAAGCCACATGGGTCCCATCAATGGCACCTATAATGTTGGGGATATGTCCAAGGGCATAGAAATCACCTTTCACTGTAGGCAAATCCTCCACCTGAGGGAAAACGATGTAGCTCCGCATGTGTTTCAGCAGGGCAGACAACACTCTGGACAACACGTTGGAAAACATGGCCTTGGACATCCCTGATGTTATGGCCACTGTTGTTTGAAATGACTCACTTGCAAGGAAATGGAGCACTGACAGCACCTGCACTTGAGGGGGGATTCCTGTGGGATGGCGGATAGCTGACATCAGGTCTGGCTCCAACTGGGTACACAGTTCCTGGATTGTGGCACGGTCAAGCCTGTATGTGATTATCACATGTCTTTCCTCCATTGTCGACAGGTCCACCAATGGTCGGTACACCGGAGGATGCCGCCATCTCCTCACATGTCCCAGTGGACGGTGCCTATGAAGGACAACAGCGAGCACAGAGTCAAACAACTCAGAGGTACGTACCCACAGCTTACACAGAACACCAATCATAATCTAAAAAGTGGCCTGTATGTGTTTTGAGTCTAGGCCTAGGTATGTGTGACGCAGTTGAAAATGAAGCCATCTGGGCTCCTGAAATGGCGGCTGCCTGACCTGTAAAGTGGGACAATGGGATGTGAGGTAACTGCGCTGGAGTTGTACACTGTCTTGGTAGGCGGTCGAAGACCGCTGCGCAATGCTGCATTGGTTAACATTGGACCCTATGGATCCCAGGAGCCAATGACGATGTACTCCGGCGGTGACTGTACGCACCGCCGCAGATGTGACTGCCATTTTCTATCACTTCAATCACTCGATACCTGATCTTCGACAGGAGAGGACCTACACTGCAAGTGCTGCTGTGACCTCGGTCTGGAAGAGACAATGGCTCGAGTGTCTGGGGAAAGGGCCCCTGCCTTCACATCGGAGGAGTTGGAGAAACTCGTGGATGGGGTCCTCCCCCAGTACAAGCTATTCTACGGTCCTCCAGACAAGCAGGTAAGTACACTGGGAGCATGCTGTATGGGCTATGCCTGTATGGAGAGGGGTGGATGTAAGAAGGAAGGGGGAGAGTGCGGCGTGCATGAAACAACAGTGAGTGCATGTGCCACATGGCAAGGGTAGGGATGGGGGCCAATCACTTTGACGGTGCAGTTGGTAATAAGTTTCTCTTCTCCCTGTACAAATCATGTAGGTCAGCGCCCACCAGAAAAAATATATTTGGCGTGCCATCGCCAAGGACGTCCGCACCCTGGGGGTCTACCACAGACGAGGCACCCACTGCCGGAAAAGATAGGAGGACTTTCGCCGCTGGAGCAAGAAGACGGCGGAGGCTCAGCTGGGGATGGCCTCCCAAAGTGGGAGGGGTGCCCGTCGCACCATGACCCCCCTGATGTTCAGGGTCCTGGTGTTGGCGTACCCGGAGTTGGATGGGCGCTTGAGGGCATCACAGCAGCCACAAAGGGGTGAGTACACTCTCATTCTGCTGATTTTGCGCGCAGTGGAGGGGTCTGGGTGGGGGAGGTGGGCTGTGGGTTCCCTAGGCCAGGGCGAGTTTCGTAGGCAAGGTCCCTCTGTAAGGCAGGCCATGTGGCACCCCACCGCACCTCTGTAGAGTGCCACCTACGCCTAGTCATGCCCCTGTGTCATCCATGTGTGCAGATGTCGTCCATAGCCTAGTAGGCCATTTCCCAGGAACTGAACAGTGGAGCCCAAGAGCGTGGCGTAGTGGAGGGGGCTTCTGTGTCTGTCGTGTCCGCCAACGGTAGCGGTAATGCATGCACTCAACATGTCTTTCTTCTGTCGTCCCCCCCCCCTTTTTGTGGTCTCCCTGTTCTTGTGTGCATTAGCATCATCAGGCAGAGGAGCATTGGCACCGGAGCACGAGGGGGCTGCATCCCACATGGCCATGGAGGGCCACACTACGGAATCGGACTTCACCAGTGGGACGGAGGGCGAGGGGAGCTCCACGGCAGGGACAGGAGCTGAGACCAGTGACACAAACTCGTCCTCTGATGGGAGCTCCCTTGTGGTGGCGGCAACATCTGTGCCCCCCCCATCTACAGGTACAGCCGCCACCCCCCCCTTCCAGCACCGCCCTCCCAGCAGCCCCTCAGCCTTTGCCCCGTGCCCGCTCACCCGGGAGGGTGGGCATCACCTTCGCCCCAGGCACCTCAGGCCCTGCGCCAGTCACCCCTGCTGCCCTCAGTGAGGAGGCCATTTACCTCCTCAGGTCCCTCACTGTTGGGCAGTCTACCATTTTGAATGCCATCCAGGGTGTAGAAAGGCAGTTGCAACAAACAAATGCATTCCTGGAGGGCATTCATTCTGGTCAGGCGGCCCTTCAGCGAGCTTTTCAGACTCTGGCCTCAGCACTGATGGCAGCCATTGTCCCTGTCTCTAGCCTACCCCCTCCAACTTCCTCCACCCACCACAATCTCCTGTACCCCAGCCAATCCCAAGCACACCTCTAGACCAGCATGCACACACGTCAACACACAAGGGAAGCTCAGGCAAACATAAGCACCACACATCCCACAGGCACTCACGCAAGCATCACACACATGCAGACACACCAACATCCACTGCCTCCACTGTGTCCCCCTCCTCCTCATCTCCCTCCTCCCTCCCAGTCTCGTCTACACTCACACCTGCCTGCACTACCTCTACAGCCACTACTACCATCACCAGCACACCCACCACCACACCCCGCTCACGTGCAGTCACCATCCCCACTACCATTCACACGTCCCCTGTGTTCTCTCCCAGTGTGTCTGTGACACCCCCTCCCAAGATACACAAACGCAGGCACACACCCACCCAACAGCCATCCACCTCACGACAGCCTCCAGCGCATGCACCTTCACCCAAAGTCAGCAAACGAACACCTCCTACAACCACAACCTCTTCCTCCACTCCCAAACCCCCTCCAGCTACCCGTCCCAGTGTCTCCAAAATACTTTTCCTGTCCAACCTTGACCTCTTTTCCACACCTCCCCCACCCCATCCGTCTCCTAGGTCCCGAACTAGCACCTCAGCCACAACATCTTCGGGACCAGTGGTGCCTGTAGTCACCGGAATCTGGAGTGCACCGCCCACCAGGGCAGCCAGTGTGGCACGAAGCCACAGCACAGACAGTCCCCCACCTGTCAAGCATCAGAAGTTGGCCAGTGCCCGGCGGGAGAGGGGGAAGACTCCAGCCACCAAAGCCGCTCCCAGGGGTACAGGTGGCAGTGTGGAGTCAGCTGCGACACCTTCCAAGGTGAGGAAGGGGCACAAGAAACTCAGCAAGTCTGGGAAGAGCAACACGGCGGAGAAGACCGCCATCATCCCTGCTGCCCAGGAGGCCACTGCCAGCACCAGCCCAGCTGCCCAGGAGGCCACCGCCACCAGCCCTGCTGCCTAGGAGGCCACCGCCAGCACAAGCCCCGCTGGGACAGAGACGACCGCCAGCACAAGCCCCGCTGGGCTAGAGAGGACCACCAGCACCAGCCCAGGAGGCCACCGCCACCAGCCCAGCTGCCCAGGAGGCCACCGCCAGCACCAGCCCAGCAGCCCAGGAGGCCACCGCCAGCACCAGCCCAGCTGCCCAGGAGGCCACCGCCACCCGCCCTGCTGCCCAGGAGGCCAGCACAAGCCCCGCTGGGACAGAGAGGACCGCCAGCACAAGCCCCGCTGGGCTAGAGAGGACCACCAGCCCAGCTGCCCAGGAGGCCACCGCCAGCACCAGCCCAGCTGCCCAGGAGGCCACTGCCATCAGCCCTGCTGCCCAGGAGGCCACTGCCACCAGCCCTGCTGCCCAGGAGGCCACAGCCGTCATCCCCGCTGGGACAGAGAGGACCGCCAGCACAAGCCCCGCTGGGCCATGAAGGACCGCCAGCACAAGCCCCACTGGGACAGAGAGGACCGCCAGCACAAGCCCCGCTGGGACAGAGAGGACCGCCAGCACAAGCCCCGCTAGGCTAGAGAGGACCGCCAGCACAAGCCCCGCTGGGACAGAGTGGACCACCAGCACAAGCCCCGCTGGGCCATGAAGGACCGCCAGCAGCTGAGTCACTGCAAGGGAGCCCGCCGCTCCAAGCACCGCTGAACAGGGCACCGCCGTCTCAAGCACTGCTTAACAGGGCACCGCCGTCTCAAGCACCGCTGAACAGGGCACCGCCGTCTCAAGCAACGCTGGCCCATGAGCGCCAAGGGCACTGATGCTACTGAGTCCGTCACGGGCAGAATGAAGCACTCTGGGCACAAAGCCCCCTACAGAACCAGTGGAGAGATCCATCCACTACCTCTGTCCTTAGCAGGATGAAGCACTCTGGGCGCAAAGCCCCCTCCAGAACCAGTGGAGAGATCCATCCACTACCTCTGTCCTTAGCAGGATGAAGCACTCTGGGCACAATGCGCCCTCCAGAACCAGTGGAGACTGATATCCACTTGAGAGACTGTGGCTTTGCACTCCCCAGGATGGAACAGTGGGCAACCCACCCACTGTAGAAACTTGAGAGACTGTGGCTTTGCACTCCCCAGGATGGAACAGTGGGCAACCCACCCACTGTAGAGACTTGAGAGACTGTGGCTTTGCACTCCCCTGGATGGTACAGTGGGCAACCCACCCACTGTTTAGACTTGAGAGACTGTGGCTTTGCACTCCCCAGGATGGAACAGTGGGCAACCCACCCACTGTAGAGACTTGAGAGACTGTGGCTTTGCACTCCCCAGGATATGGCAGTGGGCAACCCACCCACTGGAAAGACTTGAGAGACTGTGGCTTTTCACTCCCCAGGATATGGCAGTGGGCAAACCACCCACTGTAGAGACTTGAGAGACTGTGGCTTTGCACTCCCCAGGATATGGCAGTGGGCAACCCACCCACTGTAGAGACTTGAGAGACTGTGGCTTTGCACTCCCCAGGATGGAACAGTGGGCAACCCACCCACAGTAGAGACTTGAGAGACTGTGGCTTTGCACTCCCCTGGATGGTACAGTGGGCAACCCACCCACTGTTTAGACTTGAGAGACTGTGGCTTTGCACTCCCCAGGATGGAACAGTGGGCAACCCACCCACTGTAGAGACTTGAGAGACTGTGGCTTTGCACTCCCCAGGATATGGCAGTGGGCAACCCACCCACTGGAAAGACTTGAGAGACTGTGGCTTTGCACTCCCCAGGATATGGCAGTGGGCAAACCACCCACTGTAGAGACTTGAGAGACTGTGGCTTTGCACTCCCCAGGATATGGCAGTGGGCAACCCACCCACTGTAGAGACTTGAGAGACTGTGGCTTTGCACTCCCCAGGATGGAACAGTGGGCATGTGGCCCTCTCGTGGATTTGGCGTCGTGCACTCAACTGGCCGAGGTGCCCCCCCTTTCCCTCCCCCTGAGGTGCCTGTTTTGTTGCTCTCTGATGCCCCTGCAGTGTTCTCTCCGTCATGGTATTGGATCTTGTGTGGGCCTCGCCCATACCGTGTGGGCCCAGTGTTCCACTGACTTAATTGAAGCACTACCTGGACTACTCTGCTTGGTGTATATTTTGTTAATGGTGTATATATATATTTTTGCCTACTTGATTTTAATATATTACAATGGTTACACTCATTTTCTATTATCTTTGCATTCTTCCGGGAGAGGGTAGGGGGGGTGTAACTGTGATGTATCGATATGGATAAGTGTGTGTGTTGTCGTGGGTGAGGGTGGGGGTGTTGCGTGTGTGTGTCCCTGTTTTTTCCCTCCCCTCTCCCCTGTGTCGTAGGTGCAGTACTCACCGTGGTCTTCGCGGCCGGCGTTCGTGCTCCTGGTAGAGGAGCAGGAAGACTATCGCAGGGAGGATTTGTAGTTCCGGGTCCATAGTGTCCTAGTTCCTCGTGGGGTGTGTAGAGGTGAGCGTTTTACCTTCAGAATCCTGTTTCTGCCGTGTTTTTATCTGCGGTGAATCCGCCCCGGAAAAGGTGGCGGATTGGTAGGTTGTGATACTGTGGGCGGTACATTGTCCTCTGCCTGTCTGTTGGCGGTGACCGCCGCGCTGTTTGTTTGTACCGCCGTGGCGGTTGGAGTGTTAAAGTGGCTGTCTTTGTTGGCGGTTTCCGCCACGGTCGTAATTGCAAAATGTTTACCGCCGGCCTGTTGGCGGTCTTACTGCCGCTTTAACACCGACCGCCAGGGTTGTAATGACCACCATAGTGTGTACACCTCGCTTACATGCTATATCAGTGGCCCTCGGTTTTGGTAGATTTTGCTGTATGATCAAATAGCAAACCTACTATTGCTTGACTGGCTAGTAAACCTGCATATCGAAGGGTAACTTCCCAAATAAATCTCAGATAAATGTTCTCTGGTGTCTCTCAAAAAGGCTGAGAGATAAAGATTCCTGGAAAATAGTAATCCATTATATGAAAATGAGGATACCTCATAGTTGCTTTGGACAAGTCTAATCAGTTCTGTTATGTGGGAGGCTGAAGAGCACATAGGGGGGGTGAGGAACTTTATGGAGGATCATGGATGTTCCACTGTCATAACTTCCTCCATCAGCCTGATCTGAAGTAGTGACAACACTGCATAAGTACTGTCAAGTCAGCCTTTTAACCTAGGGCGATGGGTCCCCCACAGTGTTTGGTGGTATTAGCATCACGAAGGACCATCATGAAAAATATGGCAGACTTTAATTGATGTGTACTAAAGAGCCCATAAAATGCTGGGCATGCCCAGCATGTTAGGGGCATTTGATATGTACCGCATATACAACTCTGTGAGTACATTCCCACTGCTCACGTTTGCTTAGGAAATGCTGCTGCCTGCCGTGGGTTTGGTGGAATGTCGACTAAGAATGTCTTCCCAAACTCGCACCTTCCAAAGCAAAGATAACCAAGGTGAAGGAAAAAAACTCTGACAAGTCTTTAAATGCAGTACTTTCTCTTCTGCTAGTGTGGGAGGGGACTTTGAAGGCCTTAACTCCGGAATGGAATCGTGTTTTCTTATGCAACAAAGAGAGGTTAACGCAGGCCTTGACTCATTCCAGCTATCGGATTTCTGCAAAATAATAGGCTCCACTGTCTGGCTCTGCTCTGAGAGCAGGGCGTTGTCTCAAGTTAGTTCAGTTCTGGGGACATAATCTGGAGCATGAATAATAACGTGTATCTTTAAGTAGCAAATTGAATCAACTGACGTAGGCAGGCCAAAGGAAGCATCCACCAGGCTTGTATACACACCTCACGCAGACACTGACATTTACATAGCTCGCAAGTTCCCCAAATCCATGCGTGAGCAGTTAATCCAGTCCAGATTTCTTGTTTTTTACTAATTTGCAGCCCTCCTCATCTTCTGTGTGCGCACAGCTAAAATCACCTTATAGTGAATTCACACCCAGCCCATGACCCTTAATCACTCTGGCACTCACATCGCACAAGGGAAAAAAACTCTGGCTCTTAGCATGAACGAAAAACTAATGCCAAAAGTATTAATTTTCCATAAAAGGATACACAGCACTGGCTGCACCAACAATGGTGAATTCTAAAGACTTTCAACTGAAGTGAAGTGTTATCAAGCGCTGCTTTCATTCAATTCATCTGGGCTAGTTGTGTGCTGGTGTACCAGGCAATGTGCTCCCTCCTTCTTTAGTGTTAATTTTCCATGTAATGCTAAATTCTCAGTAATCTCCTTAGTACTGGTTGCAGTAATGCAATTACCAATTCAGTGTATTACCACATACAATACAAAAACCTCTCAATGAGCCAGTTCACCCTGATTCCTTTAGGGCCTCATTCGAACCACGCCACAAATCCCGATCTGGTGCAATCTCTAGTTTGCTCCACAATCATGGTTACAGTTCGGGCAGTACTTAATCACCCCCTGTAGGATTATGGCTCTGTATATACTATAACAAAGTGAGATATGGTGTGTACAGAGTCCAGGGGTTCCCCAGAGGCTTAACAGAGGCTAAAGTAGATAATACTAATTCTCTCTTTGTGGTAGTGTGGTCGAGCAGTTAGGCTTATCAGAGGGTAGTGTTAAGCATTTGTTGTACACACACAAGCAATAGAAGAAATACACACTCAATGATTTAACTCCAGACCAATAGTTTTTATATTGCAAAAATATATTTTCTTAGTTTATTTTTAGAACCACTAGATTCAAGTTGCAGGTAAGTATCTTAAAAGGTTTGTATTTCACACAGGTATCAACAGTACTGTAGTTTGAAATAGGCAAGTAATACAGTTTTGCAATTATTGGCAAAAAGCTATTTTCAAACAGTTCCTGGGGGGAAGAAATGTTAGGTCGGTTTACAGGTAAGTACAACACTTACAGTTTCAGTCTCCGGGTTTTAGGAAGTCCACCGGTTGGGGTTCAAGTTAACCCCAAACACCCACCACCAGCAACACGGGGCCGGCCGGCTGCAGAGGTCAAAGTTGAGCAAAGTTAATGTGGGTTCCTATGGAGACAGGGGGTACTCAGAATCCAGTCAGTCAGCAGGTAAGTACCTACCATTCGGAGGCCAGACCAGGGGGATTAAAAGAGCACCGGAGGGGCCACAAATAGGCACCAAACACACAGCCTCAGCGGCACAGGGGCGGCCAGGTGCAGGGTGCAAACAGGATGTCAAGTTTCCAATGCTGGTCTATGAGGAGACCCCGGGGTCACACAGAGGCTGCAGGCAAGGTCCAGGCGGGTGTCTCGGGCACACCACCAGTCGGACAGGGAGGAGGGCCACCTTCTGAACATTGAGGCACCGGGGATCGGTTTCTCCCAGGCCTGGGTGCTGCGGGTGCATTGTGTCCTTTAGGCTTCGGATATATTCGTCCGGAGCTCGCGGTCAAGGGGTCCTCGGGATTCCCTCTGCAGGCGTCATCCTGGAGGGGTGGAGAGGTCAACTTAGGCAGGGCACTTCCTAGCAATCGCATGGGGACCCTCTCTTGCTGGGTGGACCACATGGACACGGGCCGTGGGCGTCGGGTGGACAGGGGTCAAGACTCAGGCATCTGGAGTGAAGTGGAAGTCTTTGATTGTAGATTTCTTCAAACAGTGCTGCTGTCCTCTGGAGTTCTTGTTCCTTTTAGGTGCTGGGCAATCCTCTGGAGTTGGCAGAGGTCACTGGGACCACTGGACGGGTCGCTGGTCTTTTTGCAGGGTCTTTGAAGCAGGAGACAGGGTGGTAGAGCTGGGGCCAAAGCAGTTGTCATCTTCCTTCTCTGCTAGAGGTTTCAGCTTAGCAGTCCTACTTATTCTTCTTGTAGGATGCCAGGAAACTGGTGAGCTGGGTTCAGGGAGGCCCTTAAATCCTAGATTTAGGGGCATGTAAGGGGTCAGAGGACAGTAGCCAATGGCTACTGTCCCTGAGGATGGCTGTCTGAAAGTGGCAGGCTGGTACAGACCGGTCAGTCCTACACCAGCGGTTGGGCTAACATGCAGGGGGCATCTGTAAGATGCCCTCTGTGTCCATTTTTCAATAAATCCCACACTGGCATCAGTGTGGGTTTATTGTGCTGAGAAGTTTGATACCAAACTTCCCAGTATTCAGTGAAGCCATTATAGTGCAGGGGAGTTCTTGATGACAAACTCCCAGACCATATACTCAATATGGCTACACTGCACTTACAATATCTAAGAATGGAATTAGACACTGTAGGGACATATTGCTCATGCAGCTATGCCCTCACCTGTGGTATAGTGCACCCTGCCTTAGGGCTGTAAGGCCTGCTAGAGGGGTGACTTACCTATGCCACAGGCAGTGATTTGTGGACATGGTATCCTGAGAGGGGTGCCATGTCGACTTGGTCTTTTTCTCCCCATCAGCACACACAAACTGCCAGGCAGTGTGCATGTGGTGAGTGAGGGGTCCCCTAGAGTGGCATAATACATGCTGCAGCCCTTAGAGACCTTCTCTGTCCACAGGGCCCTTGGTACCATGGGTACTTTTTACAAGGGACTTAACTGTGTGCCAGGGCGGTTCCAATTGTGGAAACAAAGGTACAGTTTTAGGCAAATAACACTGGTGCTGGGGCCTGGTTAGCTGGGTCCCAGCACACTTTCAATCAAAGTTGCCATCAACTCTAGGCAAAAAGTGGGGGGTAACCATGCCAACACTGGCACTTTCCTACTCCTCCTGATCATTTTTATCTATTATTTTGGCCAAGAAAAATCTGATGAAATCGTGCAGGCAAACAGCGTGAAATCCAACTTTGTACACCACAAAACGACCAAAATTGCACAATTAATGTCGTATCACACTTATCAATGCGCAATGGTGCAGTAATTGCGTACCTGTCAAATACCACACCCCATGTTTTCATTATTTACAAGGTGAACATTTAACACAACACTCAGAGACACCTGGGACAACAGGCATCGATTTCCAAAACCCCCAAATCCAATCCTGATAGAAAATGTTTCTGCAACCAATATGTAAAGACCCAGAACTTGGCTTACCCAAATGGTATTTGTACCGGTAAATGTTTTCTAACATTGTAACTATTTTTATCCACAGATCTTAGCATAAGAGAGTCCAAGGGCGTAGCTATCAATTGTGCACAGGCCTTAGGTGCCCATTGGACCATTTTTATTGCTGTATTTTATTAGCTAACCAGCAGCTGGCAGGCCCATTTTCTTTGCTTACATTAGGAACCATGGCACCCTAAAGGCTACTCTGAGAGGCACATGCATTTTTAGGTCTGACATCTTCCAAGACTTTTGATTTGACCATAATATACTTGTAGGGGCTTTCCACCAATCATTTTCATCTACTGACTAGATAGTGTGTTATTCACATTTCTTCCACCCACTGCAGCATATAACATTGGACAAAGGTTCACTCCATGTCAGCCATTGCGCTAACTTCACTTTGAGTGACGGCATTCTGCCTTTTAGAAGGAGCACTCTCACACTCAAAGTAGTTCCATTTAGTGCTGTGACTTTTGTGGCAAGGCATGCTCTCTTGGACCAAAGAAATATTTTTACTAGTACCCATTTTTTAGGTCTCGCTTAGGCAGCGAATATGCTGTCTCTTTGAGACAAGCTGTTATCTACTCTATGGAGTAAGTGCACGCCCACTGCTGCCTGTTGCTTTTAACTGGTTATTTGTAGTGCTTCTCTTAAATGCATGTTTTTTTACTGGTCACTTAATTATATTTGTCCCTCCTTTTGTTGCTTGGTTTCCACCCATTGAGACTTCTCCTGTTACATGTACGCTTACTGTGTTCTTAATGTATGTGTTTGTCGGTGCACTACTATTTTCATCAAGGTTGACTAATTTTCCTGTTCAGAATTGTGACAGAGACACTCCCATCAAAATGGAACGCAAGTTCGGCATCCAGCTGCTACCTCACTTCCTCATCCCCGCTTCACTACAGGCTTGTTTTATTGTCATGAGGACTTTCAACAAGTGTGCACTTTCCATTCCCTTGCTCCTTGCTGGCGCTGCTCGCTCTCCTCCCCTGCTCTCGCCGGCTCCCCTGCAGCTGCCTCCTCCTCCCTCCTGCTTGACGGGCTTGTTCGTCCCCTGTAGCCTGTGCAGAGCTTCTGATCCCCTTCATTTATGCTGCAATGATTTGTAACCATGGATACTATATTTTTTATCTGACAAACCTCTAGTTCTTCTTTACTTTCTTCTCCCATCCAAATCCTGTTTCTTCTCTTCCCGCACTGTGCCCGTTTCTTCTCACCCTCCTACATGCATGCGTCTTTATTTATTATCCCCCATTCCAACTGAAGCGCTGGCCACTTCATAGCGCTTTGATTTTTTTGCGGACTGGTTGTGCTGAGGCGATGATGGAAGAAAGGAAACAATTCAACACTTCAAAATACAACAGACAGCCTCTGCAGAACGGTATAAGAGAAAACTCTGCACACACTAGCAAGTACATGATGGGTTACCATAGCTTTGTGATATAAAATGACCAAAACGTTTCAATCCAGTTTCAGCCCCTATTTAACAATACAGGTCATGAGCTGCAGTGAGGGCTCTCCTTCGTCCATGGCAGCAACAAGCAGAACAGCTAGCAGAGGTCCCATCCCTCACAGTATTTCTTTTTCTCTTGTGTCAATTCACTGCTATCTGGCTGTGTGCCCTTCTCAGTCTTTATCTCCGCTCCACAGTTCTGAATGGCGTTAGTGTGCACTGCCAAAAAACAGTGATCCATACGCCCCGTTGTTTGCGTTATTTTCCAATTCAACTTCTTACATGCACAATTACGTTTCCCGCCTGTTGCCAAAAAGGATCTGTGTGGTTTGTTACTGTGAATGCGTCTCCAACAGTGCACCTCACTCCTTATTTAGCCATGCAATTACATTCTTGTGGTGTGACAGCCAGAGGTGCTAACTTTGAAACTGGGGAACCAGGTTCGATTCTCAGTGTCGGCTCGATTTCCTGGGATTCTGGGGCAAATCTCTTAATCTCCCTGGGGTGTATGAAATCTGCAATAACACTTTCCAATGTGATTGAGGTAGCATAGGCCATTAATGCTTATGCTGGCTTGGGCTAGCAACAATAATAAACATTTGCAAAGCCAATAGGTCTACAATTTCAGCCAAAAGTTGAGACCCATTGACATTACCAATGCCTGTTTTTATTTAGATTGACAATGGCCTCTTCCCAAAAATAAAGTTTTGCCAAAACCATAACAAAACAAGCACTGACATAGACAAAAGGCTGACAGCCAACACCAGATCTGTTGCTTTTACCAATGCATTTTTACCTACTGCCTAATACTGATAGTCAGTTTCTTCATACCCAACCAGTCTTTGTAGATAAGGGAACTGAGACACAGGGTATAAAGTTGCTTGTCCAGGACCATATAACCGGGAAAAGGCTGGCAAGCCAACAAATTAATAGGGGGAACCGAGCCAGAGCTGGGCCAAGAGTTGACTCTGGCTCTAACAGACTGGGTAAGTGGCAAGCCTTGAAAATATTTGACATGTAAATCATGCAACATTGTGTTAGAATGTAGGTATCTCCAAAATGTTTAAGTGTTTTACTTTAACACAGAGAAGTGTTTCTCCTTAGTACATCAGATTATATCTCTGCAATGAGAAGTATTATTAAACAACAAGTTACATATCTTCAGTAACGCATTATCTGGTAGAGACTCTATCTAGCTGCAGATTCCTTACCTTTGAATTCCCTGGTGTCAGCTTCAAATCCGGAATCTTTTTGCTGAGCAATACCCTACACATGCCGTCGGGTGACATCGTCCGGATCCGCATGCATCATCCGGCTCCGCGTGGCTTTGTCAGCATCGTTGGAGCCGTCTGTGACGTCACGGTCGCCTATAAAGGCACCACCATGGCGCGTGCATATCAGTTCTTTTATCCACAAAACTTCCACATCAGAAGTGCAGAGTCATGGATAGAACCAACATTTTGTCTGTGCAGATCCTGGGCCCTGAAAGGGATAAACCCTAACGCTACTAGACATATCCACAGAGCCGTGAGGCATGGGTGGGTGTAAGGATTCTGCAGCTAGATAGAGTCTCTACAAGATAATGCGTTACCGAAGGTAAGTAACTTGTTCATCTGATTGAGACTTCTAGCTGCAGATTACTTACCTTTGAATAGATGCCCAAGCCATAACCTCCTGGCGGTGGGCTGCGGATACTTGTCCTTACACTAAGAAGTCCTGTATGTCTGAAGAGGCAAATTGCCCATCTCTTCGCACCTGACTGTCCAGACAGTAATGTTTTGCAAACGTGTGCAAAGATGCCCAAGTTGCCGCCTGACAGATCTCCAGGACTGGTACCCCCTGACCTAGCGCTGTGGGAGCAGCTTTGTCCCTGGCAGAATGAGCTTGCAAGCCCTCAGGAGGCTGCTTCTTGGCCAATGCGTAGCAGATCTTGATGCAGAGAACGATACAGCTCAATATGGTTCGCTTCTGCACTGCCCGACCCTTCTTTGCTCCAACGTACCCCACAAAGAGTTGATCATCCACTGTCACGACTTACGTGCTGCTTTACCCTGGAGTCCGCAGAACGAGTGGCGTGGATCCTGTTCTTGAATGTTCGGCCTTGGGCCAAGTAGGGGCGACTCTTTCTGGTAGCCACGGTGCTGCAGGCAATGGGTATGCCAAGAGCAGGCCGTGTCCCTCAGAAGTAGTGCCAGAGGGAAAAAACCCTGAAAGGGGAAAAAACCTCCAAAAAGATAGGTTCCTGCAACAGGAACAAAAAAAATATGTAACAGCAGGAGCAAAATACAGGAAAATACACTGGAACAGACGAGAACCAACACAGGAATACAAGGAAGCAGGAGCGAAGACACCATCCAAACAGAAAGTGTTGCAGCGCAAGGAGAGAACGAATCACAGCCCTTAAATACCAACAAACAGGAAACGACCAACAGGAAGTAAAAGGACACCATCTTAGACAGGGAAAAGCACATAGAACAGAATGGACTAGGAGCCATAGAGAGTAGGGAACAAGGAATGCTGGGAAGAGAAGGGTAATATGGGAAAGGAAGAAAAAACATAAAGGAAGGCACAACCAGATGTCCAGAAAATGAAGAAAAGAAAAGAACAGGTGAGTGGAGGGTCAGACATGCCTGGAAGCGCGGTGCGCTAAAAAGAATGAGGCCCCATGCCCAATTTGGGGCCTCGTAAGGTACAGAGCAGCTTGGGGACGCGGCGCATCTTAAGACCGCGTGCTGTGGCCCGAGCCGAATGTTCGGCTCGTGCCGCGTGCAGCGGTGCGACATCCACCCGGAACTCTTTTTTGCGGTCAAGGTAGAACGACAATGCTCTTTTTGGGTCCAGTCGATGGAGTTGCTCCTCTTCCTTTGAGGGATGCGGCGAAGCAAAGCAGGTGGGCAGGGTGATGTTCTGACCTAGATGACATGGGGTCACCACCTTGGGGAGGAAAGAGGCACAAGTTCTGAGAACCACCTTGTCTAGATAGATAGTGAGATACGGTGACTTTGATGCCAGGGCTTGCATCTCACTCACCCTCCTGGCAGATGTTATCGCCACTAAGAAGGCTATCTTAATGGTGAGCAGCCGGAGGGGACAGTTGTGCAAAGGCTCGTTGGTATCAAACCTCTCAACACAATAAACCAACACTGATGCCAGCGTGGGATTTATTGAAAAATGCACACAGAGGGCATCTTAGAGATGCCCCCTGTATGTTGGCCCAACTGCTAGTGTAGGACTGACCGGTCTGTGCCAGCCTGCCACTTTCACACAAGTTTCTGACCACATGGGGTGAGTGCCTTTGTGGTCAGAAACAAAGCCTGTCCTGGGAGGAGTGCTTCACATCTCCCCCTGCAGGAACTGGAGCCTCAAAGGCTTAAGCCTCGGATTACAGTGCCCCAGGGCACTCCAGCTAGTGGAGATGCCCGCCCCCAGACAAAGCCCCACTTTTTGCAGCAAGTCCGGCAGGAAACATAGGGAAAAAAGGGAGGCGTGACCACCTCAGCCAGGCCTACCCCTAAGGTGTCCAGAGCTGAGGTGACCCCCTCCCTGCAGAATCCTCCATCTTGGTTTGGAGGACAGCGACCAATAGGGATAGGAATGTGCCCCCCTCCCCAAAGTGAGTGGACACAAACAGGGTGTAGCCACCCTCAGGGACAGTAGCCATTGGCTACCGCCTCTGACCCCTTATACGCCCCTAAATCTAGGATTTAAGGGCCTCCCTGAACCCAGCTCACCAGATTCCTGGAGACCTACAAGAAGAAGAAGGACTGCTAAGCTGAAAATCCCAGCAGAGAAGAAGGAAGACAACAACTGCTTTGGCCCCAGCCCTACTGGCCTGTCTCCTGCTTCAAAGAACCTACAAGAAAACCAGCGACACGCCCCTTGGGCCCAGCAACCTCTGCAAACTCCAGAGGACTGCCCTGCACCCAAAAGGACCAAGAACTCCTGAGGACAGCGGCTCTGTCCCAAAGAAACCTACAGCTAAGGACTCCCACCTCACTCCAGATGCGAGTCTTGACCCCTGTGCACCCGACGTCCACGGCCCGTGTCCAGGTGGTCCACCCAGCAAGAAAGGTCCCTAGGCGATTGGGAGCAAGAGCCCACCCTGGGTGACCCCTCCAAACCTCCACGACAACGCCTGCAGAGAGAATCCAGAGGACCCCCCGACCATGAGCTCCAGAGGAAGATATCCAACACTTAAATGGTCCCACTGTACCCGCAGCCCCCAGGCCTGGGAGAACCTGACCCCCGTTGCAGCATCGACCAGTAGGTGGCCCTCTTCTCTGTCTGACTAGTGGTGTGCCCAAGACACCCCTCCCCACCCACGGACCTCGCCTGCAGCTTCTGAGTGACCACTGGGGTCTCCCCATAGACCTGCATTGGAAACCCGATGTTCTGTTTGCACCCGGCACCCGGCCGCCCCTGTGCCACTGAGGGTGTGCGTTTGATGCCTACTTGGGGCCCCCCAGTGCTCTTCTAATCCCTCTTGGTCTGCCCTCTGAGTCATGGATACTTATCTGCTGGCTGACTGGATTCCGAGTACCCCTTTCTCCATAGGAGCCCATGTTAACTTGGCTCTCCTTTGACCTCTGCACCCGAACGGCCCCGTGTTGCTGGTGGTGGGTGTTTGGGGTTAACTTGAACCCCCAGTGATGGACTAACTAAACCCTGGAGATAGGAAGTGTAAGTCAGATACTTACCTGTAAAACTGTCAAATCTTTTCTCTCCCAAGAACTGTTGGAAATTGCAGTCTCCACTATAGCTTTTTGCCATTTTAAAGAAAACTGTATACATTGTTGATTCCATTCAAAGTTCTGATTATTCCTATGCAAAGTACCTTACATTTTATGTATTTACCTGCAAACTAAATCTCGTGGTTCTAGAAATAAATTAACAAAAGGATAATTTTCTACAAATCCTATTGGTCTGGAGTTGTCATTGAGGGTGTGTTTCTTCTATTGTTTGTGTGTGTACAACAAATGCTTAACACTACCCTCTGATAAGCCTAACTGCTCGACCACACTAACACAAACAGAGCATTAGTATTATCTATTATTGCCTCTGTCAAGCCTCTGGGGAACCCCTGGACTCTATGCACACTATATCTCATTTTGATATAGTATATACAGAGCCAGCTTCCTACACCACGCATGACGGTGCAGAGTTGAAAGGTTTGTATTGAGAACCCTCCCCTGCTGCTGCGACAGAACATCCTTCCGGAGGGGCAGCCCGATTGGAGGATTGATGCACATTTTGAGCAGCTCGAGATACCAGACTCTCCATGCCCAATCCGGAGCCACTAGGATGACTTGGGCCCGGTCTTTCTTGATCTTTTTGAGAACTCCGGGCCGGAGTGGTATGGGCAGAAAAGCGTACAGAAAGCCTGAACTCCACTCGTGACGAAAAGCATAATTGAGCGATTGCCGCCTTGGAAACTCCAACGCGCAATACTGCTGACATTGCGTGTTCTCTTCAGAGGCGAACAGATATAACCAAGGCTCTCCCCAATGCTGAAAGAGTCCTTGCGCCACCTCTGGATGGAGATACCATTCGTGATCCGCTAGGCATTGATGGCAGAGTTCGTCCGCCCTGGCGTCCAGAGAACCCGCCAGATGTTGAACCACCAGTGTTATGCCCTGCTTTTCCAGCCATGTCCAGAGACGCACAGCCTCTTGACAAAGCGTCCATGACCCCATACTGCCCTGCTTGTTGCAGTACCACATTGCGGTGGTGTTGTCCGTGAACACCTGCACTATCTTCCCTTTCTTTCAATGCCAGTCGGATCGCCCGGAGCTCCAACAAGTTGATATGGAGGCCGGATTCCGCCAGGGACTAGAGGCCTCTGATCTTCGCCTCTCCCAGATGGCCGCCCCCTCCCAGAAGTGATGCATCTGTCACTACTGTGAGATCTGGCTGGGTAAGGGAGAGGAGACTGCCTCTAACCCAATCGCAGTTCACTAACCACCACTGCAGGTCTTTTGCAGTTCCCTCCGAGATCTGAACTGTTGGTAAGATTTCCCTGGTGCTGCGCCCACTAGAACTTCAGTTCCCACTGTATAGCCCTTATATGCCATCTGGCATGTTTGACAAACAGAATGCAGAAAGCCATGAGTTCCAACAGCCTCAGAGTCTGTCTCACCAAAATCCAGGATTGCAGCAGAAACATCGGTTTCATAACCTGAATATCCTGGACTTGTTGCTCGGGAGGATAAACCCAAAACTGCACTGTATCCAGAACAGCTCTGATGAAAGAGAGCTTCTAAGAAGGAGTCAGGTGTGACTTAGGCACATTTATAGTGAACCTCAGCGAACGCAGGAGGTCCACCATAGTCTGAAGGTGGGCGACGAGAGCCTGGTGCGTGGGATCCTTCAACAACCAGTCGTCGAGGTAGGGGAAGACTGAAATCCCTAACCTGCACAGATGGGCTGCTACCACTGCCATCACCTTGGTGAACACCTGAGGGGCACTGATGAGACCGAAGGCGAGCATGGTAAACTGAAAGTGCTCGTGGCCCACCTTGAACCTCAGTGGGCGGGCAGGATGGGGATGTGAAAATATGCATCCTGCATGTCCAACACTACCATCCAGTCTCCTTGGTCTAGGACAGACAAGACCTGAGCCAGAGTGAGCATCTTGAATTTCTCCTTTTTGAGGAAGAGATTGACGCCCCTTAAATCCAAGACAGGGTGAAGACCCTTGTTTTTCTTTGGAATCAGAAAGTAGCGGGCAACCACTGCCTACTTCTGACAGCGGGACCCTTTTTATGGCTCCCTTGGCCAAGAGAGCAGTAACTTCCCCGCGGAGCAAGATTAAATGATCCTCCATCAGCCATTCTTTCAATGGAGGAATAGAGGGAGGGAAAGACTGGAAGGGGAGGTAATAGCCCTTCTGTATGATCTGCAAGACCCATTTGACTGATGTTATGGCCTGCCAGTGAGGGCAATTAAATCAAATCCTCCCTCTAACTGGACGAACATAGTCTTGCAGAACCATACTAGGACAGCTTTGGCATTGCAGAAGGGGGGGCTGTCCACTTTTAAAATAGCTCTTTGCCATTTTAAAGAAACCTGTACACATTATTGATTCCATTCAACATTCAACCTCTTGCTAGACCCTCTGGATCTGAAGGTACCATGATGTTGTCCTCACACTGGATGCTGTGAAGCTGGAGGACAGTGGCTGACCTGTGGTTGGTGTGGTACCTCGCCGCTCCCGAAGCCTCAAAAGGGGTGATAGGCAGTCTGCTGGCGCGCGGGTGCCAAGAGGCCCAAGGATCAGGCCGTGGCACAGAGTCCTTGAACCGCTCAAGGGTCGAGTCGGCCTTCTCTCCAAAAAGGCATGAGCCATCGAAGGGCATATCCATCAGATTTGCCTGGACATCCCCCGAAAACCCAGTGGTACGCAGCCAGGTGCGGCGACCAAGGGCCACTGTTGAGGAAATCACCCTGCCCATCTAGTAGGTCGTGTCCAAACCACACAAATGGTAAACTTGGCTGCATCTCTCCCATCCTAGACAGCTTGAGTGAGAGTGTCCCATACGCCCTCCGGGACCTGGGGCAGCACCTGTGCACCATATCCCATAAAGTATGGGAAAAACCGCCCAAAAGGCTTGAGGTGTTTACGGACCTCAATGTCAGGCTGCAGGAAGAAAACATCTTTCCAAGTTGGTCCAGCCTCTGGGATTCCCTATACGGGGGGCGGAAGGGAAGGCACCATGGGATGTAGAAGCTTGGACCACCAAGCTCTCCGGGATGGGGTGTTGGGTGAGGAAACTAGGGTGGGTAGGAGCTGGTCGATGGCGGCAGCCAATTGTCCTATTCACAGGATCCCCTGTGCTGGGTTTGGACCACGTCCCCAGCAGGACATCAGTCAGGGCTTTATTAAAGGGCGACATCGGCTCTGATGTGGCAGCCCCCGGCAGAAGCACCTCTGTAAGGATGTCAGCCCTGATCGGCACCATAGGCAACTCCAGGTCCAAGACCTCAGCCGCTCTATGCACCACTATGGCATATGATGCTCCCGCCTCTGTGGCCCCAGAAGGAGGTGAGAGCATACCAGAATCTGGAGAAGTATCCAGTCTGCTGGTTTCCCCTAGATCCTCATATCAGCCCTGCTCCTCTAATCCATACTATAAAGTGTTCTCAGATCCCTCCCATTCCTCACCTGTGTCTGGCTGATCAAAATAAGCCTCAGGCACTGATCTGTCCGAGTCGGCACCGTCAAAGTCGGAATCGGCGTTGTGCAATGTTGTTCCAGCTCTGGATCATCTGGAATGAGGATGGGGCTCCCACCACCGGTGGGCACCGGGGGTGGGGGGAGCTTTGACATCGTGCCCGGCGCCAGAGTAGGCCAACTGTGTGGAACTGGCACCGGTCCAGTTCCGATATGGATCCTAGGGTCTCCAATGGCGCCGAGGCCAAAACCACTGACGTCAAACCTGATGAGTCCGAAGACCCACCCGCGGGGGCAGCCCCCTCAAAAACAAGGCGCATGGCTTTGTAGAAGTCTTTAATCTGTGCGGGGTTCACTCCGGCTCCCGAATAAAGGGGAAGAGGCAAAGTTGGCCACGCCAATGGCCCCGCAGAACTGTGCTCGGAATGTCTACATTCCCGTGACGCCTCGTTGGCCGACGGGCATGTCAAAGTCGAAGTCCGTTTGGACTTCTTCTTCTTGTGCCTCGAGTGAGAAGAAGAGAACTTGGGCTCCTGGAGCGGTCCTGCGACCTTGAGTGGGACTGTGACCTTAGAGGAGTTGCGCCGACCAAAGTCAACTGCCAGGCCGCCATGAGCTTTAGAGGCCGCTCTCTCAAAGCCTTCGGAGCCATGGCCTGACAGTCAGAGCACGACTTTGAGTCGTGGTCCCTGTCAAGGCACCAGAGATATACCTGGTGGGGGGTCCGTCACCGACATGACACGATGACAGACGCCACACAGCTTGAACCCCGTCTTCCTGGATGACATCTCCTCGCACAGACGACATATTTTTTCGACAAAGGGGTTGAAAAAAAGCTTGCCAAAATAGGAAAAGGATAGCTCCATTCCGGACCTGCACTTAACCGGCGCAAAAGGAAAAGAACTGACGTACGCGCGCCTTTATAGGCGACATTGATGTCACAGATGGTTCCAATGACGCTGACGAAGCCACGCAGAGCCGGACGACGCACGTGAATCCGAACGAAGCCACCCAACGGCTCGCACAGGGTATTGCTCAGCAAAAAGATTCCGGATTCTAAGCTTACTCCAGGTAATTCAAAGGTAAGGAATCTGCAGCTAGAAGCTCTATCAGATAGTGATAGTTTTCAAACATGCACGGGAAACCTTCCAGCCCTGCCCTGATGACAATGCTATTACAGTACCGAGAGACAAATCATTTGTGTTGTGCACCCTGTATTTGGCCTAGATTTTTACTCTAGATGGAGCAACACTATAGGACATTTAACCAAACACAAGGGGTTTTTGCACAGCACACTTCCAGAACTCACATATTTGAGGATGCTCTTCTTACATGTGATGATGAGTAAAAAGGGGCTTCTGTGACATAAAGTAATTCCCTAGGCACGCAGTTTGATTAAAGGCACGCAGTTTGATTAAGCAGGGAAGCTGGGATTGATCACAGATTTTAAGGATTGACTCTTTGCAATTCAGACACTAGATGGGTATCTCTTTCTGACATCAAAGGTTAATTGCTTAGCCCTTAATTCTTGGAGGATGATATTAGAGCCTGACAGGCAAAAGACACGTTTTATTTTTAGAAGCTTTACATAGTGCTTACTTTGTTTATGGACATAAGAGCGCTTCTTAATAAGCGAACCCTGAGGGTACCTTTTCAAAATCAGGGCAATGTGCCAGGATTTGAATTTGGTTCCCATGTTACATGATTGACAGCTGTAGCCACGTCACCTCCCATGAAGGATCGGCTCGTCCTGAGATTTTAAGAGGACCTGGAGCTGAGCCAGGCTTCTGGCTCGAGATTTCAGTCGTTCGCCCACCTCTACAACCATGTCTGGCAGTGCTTAATTTGAGCCAGTGGTTTCCAGTGCGGGGCAGCAGCACTTATTTTTGAGGGCCGGCACTTAGTTGTCGCATCAGGCATTTACTGTGAGCAAAAGACAATAATGGGAAAAGTTGAAGAAGAGAAAAACGAGAAAGCTTCACAAAGGGAGAAAGCAGAAAGCTGTTAGAGTGAGCTGAAGGGGCAGGAGTAGCTGTAAATGCATTATAGAGGCCCGAGATAGCTTTAGAATTACGCTGCCTCGGTATTCTGTCCTCGCATATTTAAATGCAGCAGCCGAGGGTTTCAAAAGCGAGCTTTGGGCACCGGCACGTTTTTATTGACAAATTAAGCACTGATGTCTGCTATAGAAGCCGAGTTTAGAGGAGCCCAAATCTCTTCGGTCCTCAGCTGTCGCGTAACCACTAGAATAAACAGTTTCAACATTTGTCCAAGATCACACAGAGCTCAGTGACCAATAGTGAAATTGGCCACTGAGCTCACAAGCGCTGTCTTGGAAGGCAGTGCCTTCCCAAGTGAGATGAAAAGACACAGTGCACAGCTGTGGCGTCAGGAAGAGAGCAGGGGCTTCTCTGTGTTATAAATAACTGTGAAGACGTTACAACATGACTTCCGTTCTCCTGAGTCTGAGAACAAACTGCCAGCCTGTGATGTGTACGTACGAGGCCAGGTGAGACTCGGGGAGGGGCGGGTTGGGGCTCATGTTATTTCGACCAGGCATCCTACCAGCAGGCTAGTCTCAATGTAAACAACCATGGTAACTTTATTCACACTTCTAACTTATTTACAAGTTAAAGGTTACCAGATCCCATGTCACCGAGGACGCAGTGCTCCACTCCTGGGCATTAGTTTACCAGTGTAATGCATCGTGGGAGTTGTAGTCCTGATTCTTTTTAGCTGATGCCAGTGAACCTGCCCACATGTAAATAATGATTAGTGAAAAAATCAGATGGTTACCTCTCTCAGCAAAATTATTTCCATACCTGTGAGGTTGGAATGCAAATAATTGCAATCTAGTGTGTTAGTTCAATTGAATTAAATCAATACAACAATGCCTTGAATGCATTTGTTTGTTATCTAAAGGCCTAGGGCTGGAAATAGTGCCTTTGATGAGGGAGAATGAGGCTAATAGTGTCATAAATCTGCACCAGCAGATATAGGCCCTCATTATAATATTGGCGGTATATACCGCCTACCGCTGCGGCGACGGCTGCCAAAAGACCGTCGCCGCGGCTACCAGCCGTCAGTCGGATTATGACCATAGCTGGATTTCCGCCAGAAGGATGGCGGAAATCCAGCTGTGGTCATGCCGGTGGATGGCGCTAAGGTGGCGCTACTGCCAACAGCAGCCCCACGCCAATAGACCGCCGCAGACCGTATCATGACCCATGACACGGCCTGGCGGTGTTCTGATGTCGGGCTCTGCTGCTGGCAGCAGCGCCCCGTCTCCTATCGGAGGATCCCCTGACATCAGGTAAGTTGGGTGGTCCGACAGGGGAGGGGGTAGGGGGTGTTGTATGTGTGTGGGGGGGGTGTATGTCTGTGCGTGTATGCGGGTATGTGATGTGTGTTGTCTGTGTGTGCGTGTATGGTCTCCATACACGGCGGTCATTACCTCAGTGGCGGACGGTGTGGTACATTGGCGGTTTGGCTTAAGCCAAACCACCAATGTCGTTAAATAGGGAATAGTACCGCCAGCCTGTTGGCAGTACTTTTCTCCATTTTACCGCCGTCCGCCAGGGTCATAATGACCCCCTTATTGTGTTAAGTGCAAGCTCCCTTTCGCAGATGAATAACAGATATTAATTGTTACCCAAATCAATGCAACCCATTTTTGCTGAATGGACCTGGTGAAATGCAAACCTGTTACCCTTAGGTCAAACACAGATTCATGGACTTGAGCCTTTAGCAGAGCTTTCAAGTTTCCATACCACAGCTGCCAAGTTTCCCAGCTCCATGTGTGATGTGCTGTTCCAGTCCAAGTTCTTTCCTTTGAACTCTTGGACCTGTAGTTCTGTTTTTATAAATGAATAAACAACACTACAAACCGCAGAATTCAAAGAAAAAACCTGGACTGGAGAAGCGCATCATGCATAGACCAGGGAAACTTGACAGGGCTACTATGTGTGAATACAGCATCGTGTCCGGGTTTTTGCTTTGCATTTTGGGACTTGTTGACCTGTTTTCACCATTATGAAATCAGGACTCCAAGTCTCACAATGCAAAGAAAAGCCTAGACTGGATGAGCTACTCATGGATGGACCTAAGACATTTGATCATTCAATCTTTAGTCCACTTAGTCACTAGACCTAGGGTGACCATTGCACTCTGTGTCATTATTGTCTCTATTTCCAGCCCTGAACTTTTCACCTGAAAAACATTATTATGAGGTGTGTTTTCCTAATTCGTTCAATAGAAGGAAAACAAGTCTAAAACACCCATTAATAGGTTATCAGACGAAAGTCCAGCACTGGAAACTGTGTCTGTAATGACCTGGAGGAAGGTGGTCACAGTAACTATCATTAGTCACAGCTTTCCAGGTGCAATCCTGGAAAGAGTTTTTGAGTTCCCTTTTCTGAGGGATATATATATATATATATATATATATGTAAATATCATAGCTGAAATGCTCCTGCAGTAATCCGATAACTTCCACCTAAGGGCCAGAGCCGGGCAAGCAGGCGCAAGACCTGCTACAAATTCCACAAGACTCCTTTGTATTTCACTCCAGAAATCAATCAATCAATCAGAGTTTTATAAAGTGCAGCTACTCACCCATTAGGGTCTCAAGGCACTGGGGGAGGGGGTGTAGCGAGTACCAGAAGTGGATTAAAAAAGCCATGTCTTCAATTCCTGCGTGAAGCTGGGGAGGGAGGCGGTTTGTCTGATGTGGATGGGTAGGGCGTTCCAGGTGGTGTCGGCGGCGAGGTAGGAGAAGGAGCGTCCTCCTATTCTGGTTTTCCAGATGCGGGGTACTTCTGCGAGAGAGAGCTGGGTTGAGTGTAGGGCCCTGTGGGCTACGTGGAAGTTAAGTCACTGGTTAAGGTAGGCAGGTCCGGAGTTGTGGAGGGCTCTGTGTGCGTAGGTGAGGATTTTAAAAATGTGATTCTTTTCTCTATGGGGAGCCAGAGCAGTGTGCGTAGGTGTTGTGAGATGTGGCAGTGTCGGGGTAGTTCGAGGATCAATCCAGAACAGCGTTTTGGATGTTTTGCAATCTGTGGGTGAGTTTTTTGTTGATTCTGGCGTAGAGTGTGTTGCTGTATTCCAGTCTGCTAGTGATGAGGGCATGTGTGCCGGTCTTTCTATGCTCAAGGGGGATCCATTTGAAGGTCTTGCGTAGGAGGTGGAGAGTGTGGAAGCAGGTGGAGGTGACTGAGTTGATCTGATAGTTCATGCTGAGGTCGGGGTCCAGTATGATTCCGAGGTTGCGGGCTTGGCTGGTGGGGGTGGGTGGGTTTTTGTGGGTAGGTGGCCACCAGGAGTCGCTCCGTGCGTTGAGTTGAGGGCCCAGGATGAGTAACTTTGTGTTGAGTTGAAGGTAGCTATCTCTCATCCAGTTGGCGACTGCTTTCATGCCCTCGTGGAAGCTGTGTCTGGCCTTGTCTGGTTCGCTGGAGAGGATGAGTTGGGTGTCGTCGGGGTAGGAGATGATGTTTATTCAGTAGCTTCTGACGATGGTGGCTAGCAGGGCCATGTAGACATTGAACAGCATGGGGCTGAGGTAGGATCCTTTGGGCACTCTGCAGGTAGTGGATGTGGGTTCTTCGAGGAAGGGGGCGAGTCTCAGTTGTTGCAGTCTGCCGGAGAGGAAGGATTGGATCCAGTAGAGGGCCTTGTCTCTAATGCCGGCTTGTGGAGTCTTCTTATCAGGATGTGATGGAAGACTGTGTTAAACGCTGACGAGAAATCAAGTAGGATGAGTGCCGCCGTCTCTCCCTTGTCCAGTAGGGAGCGGATGTCGTCTGTTGCGGACAGGAGGGCCATTTCAGTGCGTTGGTTTGACCTGAATCCAGATTGGGAGATGTTGAGGATATTGTGGCTTTCTAAAAACGTGGTGAGTTGGCTGTTTAATGCTTTTTCTATGACCTTCGCAGGAAATGGAAGTAGGGAGATGGGCCTGAAGTTTTTGAGGGTGGTGCGGTCACCCGAAGGTTTCTTGAGCAGGGGGTTGATCTCGGCGTGTTTCAAGCCGTGGGGGAAGGTGGCGGCAGCTAGTGAGCAGTTGCTGGTGAGGCAGAGCTTGGGGTCGATGGTGTCTGCAGCTCTGTTGAAGACATGATGGGGGTATGGGTCCGTGGGGTCCTGCACTCCATAAATGTTACAAAGTTTATTTAACGCTCATGCGTATCAACCAATACGGTCTTCGTAAGAACATATATATATTCACTGGAAAAACAAAACGTTACAGCGCAGTTATAGTGAGGCTCCCATTTTATATGTACAAAACCTGTACATAACTCACACACCTGACATGCAGTTTTTTCGTCAAAAATGTTACTGCAAATACTACATTGATTTCATCGATAATGTTATCAAAGATGTCATGAGTAACGTAATTTGTGGGGTAATAAGCAGTGCATGGCGAGGGTGCGAGTTATAGTTACCTTAGTGCATAAGTTATAGTTACTTGAGATAACTCTAACTATAGCTGGAGAATTTCTATGGTTTTGTACGTTTAAAATGGGAGCCTAACTATAATGTTCCTGTAGCCTTTGTTTTTTTCAATGAATTTCTATGTTTTTTTAACATGTAGTAATTTTCATTAGTGTACGTTAATCCAGCCATTGAGGTGGTGGTCAGGGCAGCGGAGGGGCAGGGGGGACTCCCTGCAGCATATTTACTTCATGTCACGGGGAGGTGGTGGTCCACCGGGTAGCAGGGGGAAGGTTGCAGCGGCCCCCTGCATTAAAATAACAATGCCCCCAAGGCCTTATTAAAAAATAAGCATGGGAGCCAGTGCTTTTTTTTTCCAGTGGATCCACCATGACGTCTGCCGGAAATTTGAAAAAACATGCCTTTTTGCCGCCACCAGAGCTTTTCTTATTGTTTACATTTTCTTTTTGGGACTCGGCTATATAAATTATATATTCAGTTCAGTTCAAAAATGTTATTGTATAGTTGCTATAACATAACAAGTAGCAACTTTCTAATTAAAATCCAATAATCAAAGTGCAATGTGCAAATAACCCATATTCCCTTACAATGCTAATAAAAACCTGCTGCTGGCTGAATCTAGTCAATAGCTAAAAACGATCAAAGTGTAGTCTGCAAGCAACTAATAGGCTATATATCCATTAGAATAAAGGATATAAAAGCTTAAACCCCCTACAAGTAAGCTGGATCCTATGAAATCAGCAAATATGCTCACATTACTGTTGTAGAGGGGGTCAGGAGTGTTCTAAGCTCGGCATGACAATCACATGCTCATGCTGTGGTTGAATGTCCCTACTGAATCAGCTATGATAGGTAGCTAAATTGTTCAAAAGTGTGGTTGGCAAGTGGTCTATGTGCAAATACCATAACTATTACTTATGTGGTAGGCTGAACAGACACTGCAGTTTACCAACTCCTATGACAGTGCTTAGCATTAGATGGCAGACCCCAAAGGGAACACTGGCCATTTTGGAGGGATCCCAGCTTAGATGGCTTACTTTGTTATTAGTGTCTGGCAATGATTGCAACTGGGAGCTGCTGCCCCTGACTGATGAAGCAGGTGTCTAATTGTTTTGACAAATTTAGCGCATCTTGCCAGTGCCCAGGGAGCCAAGGTCTTAAAGCAGATGGAAGTTGCATCCTGCTGTGTATACACCACAGTGGCCAGAAAGACTGGTTTAAGCAAGATTCTCCTTTGATAGTCAAGGGCTGGGCAGTTACATAACAAATGTAACCTTGATTCATACTTGTAATTTCATAGCCTGCAGCCTTTATTGTCTCCTGATCCCATCCAGCCTGGATTAAAGTCTCTTATTGGGAGCACTAATAATCTCATATAAAGGAACTGTCTTCTTATTTTTGCTTTTATGGCTTCCATAAATAAGGTTGTGGTTTCCCCACCAGATAAGTATCATTCAGAGGCTAAAACAGTACCGAAGTATGTCTTGTTAATAGGCCATGTTCCCAGAAGGTCATTTTCAATGCTTGTTGATTACCATTCTCCAAGCAGAATATGCAATAGGTCCATTGTGGAGGACTGCTTCTTCTATCCGTGGGATTGAAATCTCAGTTCTTAATTGGTTGAAACAGGGATTGCCAGGAGATTCAAAAATACATTTCAGGAAGCTTTTTAAAGTGTTTGTTAAGGCTGTTCTGGTTCTAATTAGGCCTGGGTGAAAAACTCTGTTCCGCTGGCGGAGTTCACAAAATTCGGCAACTCCGCATTCTGTGAAAAACGTGGAGTTACCGATAGACTCCGCACTCTGCAACTTAGTGGAGTTTTTTTCTGTTTTTCCCCCATTGGCGTGTGCTTAATGCCATTTCACAGGTGCAGATAGCGAGACGAGAGACTTCCGGTCACTCAGAGCACAAATTAGATTTTTTACCCACCCATGAGATTTAGTGCCACGTCAGCGACTTTCGGCGCATCTTTTGTGGTGTAGGTGAGCGCGATTTACCGCGGCTGCAACCTGGCGAAGCTCAAGCAGCTAAACTCAACGGGAAACAGCCTTAACAACGAAGCTCAAATCACCCTGTGAATTTACAACGCATTCCTTAACCACACAAGTTATTACGACATGCCTTAGGGAAAGCATTGTTGGACTGATGTTGGACATTAAGCCCAACACTTTCCCTACTTTGGTGCTGACTGGAGTTGGAAAATAAATTAAACTATTCCAAAGTCCAGTGCGTCCCCAAGGCAAGTCGCTGTAATGACCTGCGTGGTAAAGGAATGCATTGTAGAAACAAATTTGTGGTTCAGGACGTGTTGTTAAGGCATGAGTGGTAAATGCCTGTGTTGTTCCGATATACAACCAAAATCTACAACTTCCAGTTAAAAATCTTCTCTAATGAACCATTCTCGTTTATTTTTTTGTGCGAGGAGTATTTTAAAAAAACAAATTTTCAACAGCAGGGAGTGACCCAGAGACTCCAACTTCCTGTTCCTCTCCAGGAGGCTTCTCCCAGTGCTTTGACCATCTCCTGGTCACTTTCAACTTGGATTTCAAGCTGGAAGGATCACTTTCTTTGTCTCCTGGATGTATCATTGGATTTAAGGACTTTGTTATATTTGCGATTTCACAAGTTAGCGTAAAAAAGACCTGTATAAGGGTGTTGTATAACTTGTTCGTTTGATGAAGGGCATGCACCAGGATTTATCTGTACTTTTATAAAATTTTTAGAATTTACTGTGGTGGGTGGCCTGCATTTTAAAAACTTTTTTCCTAATTTAGTTTTTGTGGCTTTTTGACTTTTTAATGTTTTTGCTTTACTTTTTTCCCCCTTGATTCTTATCTCTTCCCCCCCAAGCCCTCAGCACCATGGCAAAGCAGGGGAGTGGCAGTGTCAGGCCCCCAACCACCACTGGCAGCTGCCTTCCTTGCAGTGGTGGTGACATGAAGGAGTGCAGCCGGTGCCATTTTTTCTGAAGTGGAGGCGCTGCCATGGTGTTTTATGTGCAGTGCCACCTACCCTCCACCTCGGCAGCAGGTAGCAGGCCTGGGTCTGGGTACCGCCTCGGGGGGCCCCAGCAACGCTAGGAGAGGGTGCGCCAGGCTGTGCTCCACAGCTCTGAGGTCAGGCGCCCCCAGCAACTGCTAATGCACCGGTGGGTCAATATCTTGGCTCGTGAAACAGACCTGCTCGACATGCTAGAGATAGAGGTTGCAGGGCTCGGTGAGTAATAATTAATTATTAGTCGTGTTCTATGCTAATAGTTTCTTACCAAATAGCAATCATGCTGCTCACATGCATTTAAGTTAACTTTATGTTACAAATATATTATGTGATTGTCATAAGTGTGCTCGGCACTACCTAATTATACTTGTTTTTGGCGCTTGCTTGGGCTGATTATAAAGTAATGCAGACACTCCTCCTGTGCCTTATCTAAGCTAGTCATAGTTAATATTTGTATTAGTGGGTTCGCATATTTTCTCACTTCTCTGTGCCTTTATTTTTTGTAGCTCATGCAGTGCCAACTGTCAGGCAATTTCCCAGTGATGTGGAGTAGTTTTGCATCAATGCATCCAATCTATGCGTTGAGAGATTGAGAATGAGATGAGAAGTGTAGAGATCATTCATTGCAATTTATTAGTAATTCTAAAATGTAGTTTAGGAAATCTGGAATAGGGTAGGAAATTTGGAATAGGATGGTCCATGATACTAGTATTATTATTATAATACAGGCGCTCTGAACCTCTGATGTAGAAATGTTACTGTTCGCCTTTTCCTTTAAAAAAAATAATATTCTTGGAGAGATTATTTATTAACTGTACCACTAATATTTTCTAATTTTTTTCTTACATCATTCAGCATCCAGGGGCAGGAAGAGGGCTGGTGAGGTGGGTGAGGGAGGTGAAGCTGCCACCTCCACTTGTGCCAGGCAGATGGCTCTGCTGGCTCCAGTAAGTCCTCCAGTTGTTGTTAATATTAATATTTATGTCCCTAACTTTTACCACTCCACATTTCGAATTCATTTTTACCTTTTTACTGTGCCTGTCTCCTGTTTTTTTCCAATACCACTTCGATCTATCTGTTTCGTAAGTTCTTCTTATCCCTGCATTATCCTATTTACTCATTTTCTATATTTCAAGCTTCTTTACTTCAAACTGTCTGGCTGTACTAGTCTGTCTGTAGCTTCCTTTCTTCTGCTTTGTCTGTGAGCTTTCTCTCTCCTCTTATATATCTTATCTTGTGAAGTGGTGGTACAGCTCAGAGAACCCATGTACTGAAGATTGCATGCCCATGTAAGGGATTCTACACATATTTCGTGAGAAGGCTTTCTTTTTCTTGCTCCAGCTCAATCATTAAAAAAGGGGAAAAAAGGGGTTTTTGACCATGGTCATGTAATTCTTTGTACCCTCCAATGCTGTGTATGTATTATTAGTATACTAGCAGTTGATGATCGTGCACCATGGTTGAAAGTATGAGGAGGATGTCCCCATTGCATTAGACAACCAAGACCATATGTCCTTCATTGACCAATTCTTGCACCCTTTTATTTCTCTTGAAAAACTCAGATTCATCAGTAGCTAGTTTTGCCCCTTAATTACCGAAAGTTTTTTTTTTTACTTGACTAGCTTACTTGTAAAAAAAGACAACCAACAAAATGCCCACCTGATATTTTGATAGAAGAGAAGTCTGTATCCAAAATATAGTGATGTATTGCAGTTGTATTTTGCTATTAAACAAAATCAATAGTGGGAGGCGTATCTGGCGTCTAACTTGTGTAATGTTTATTTCTAGCCACAGTGACCACCAGTGGAGGGGCCAGCAGCGACAGCACAGACGCGGCTGCAGAAGCGGCTGAGGGGGTAGTCTTTGCGGCGGCTGTGGCGGGCGGTGGTAAATGCTATTGCTTGCTTCTTGACAATTAGTAATATATTCACTATGAGGGTGTACTAGTGTTGTTGACTCACTCATCAACACCCTGCTTTAGCAGATGCAGCGGGAGTTAAGTATTAATGGCCTGTTCTATCTGCAATTCAGCAGACTAAGGTTCATAGGATGAACTTGAACTATGATGTGGTTTGGAAAATTGAAAGAAGAATGGAAGGAGAAAGGATGGGTGAAATATAATATGAGTGAAAGGAAATGTGGATGAAAGGGTGCATAATAATCATATAGGTGAGTGAAAAGGATGATAGGATGCATGGGTGGTTGAAGGATGGATGAAAGGGCATACAGGTGAAAGGATGCCTGCCCAGGTGGGTGAAAGGGTACTGGAGAAAGGATTCCATGCTTGGATGAGTGAACAGACTCCTCGGGTGGGTTGGATCTCTTGGATGGGCGAGTGGGTGAAAGGATGCATGGGTGGGTATTGGGTAAATGGATGTTGGTGAAAGGTTGGTTGAGAGCCTCTTTTAGAATTTGAATGGTTTTAAATGGCGAAGAACCGGATGAGAGAATGTAAATCTTAAGTGGTGTGTATCAAAGCCAAGGGTGAAGAATAAGAGTACTAGAAGAACACACTTGCAATGATGAATAGATAAAAGCTTGGAATGAAGAAACAAGGGAGCTCTTCTGGATAGGGGTGTTCTTCTCACGTCTTTACTTGCCTGAAATGACCTTTTTATTAGCTTGGAATGATTTTTTATCAAAGGTTTGATTCAAAGGGTTGGATGGTATTTCTGAATATTCCCTTGACTCACAGTATTTTTCAAGCAAGGCAGGTAATATGTATGCCAGTATCCGTTAACCATCACCTCCCTCCCTCGCTATGGCCATACACCAGTACCACTCATGATGACTTAACAGCTGCATGGTTCAATTCAGCAGAATCGGCACTACATTGTCGGCTGTGCAATGTGCGTCGGTCTGCTTAAGTTAAGTTAATGGGTCAAATACTTTTCAGTGCATGGCAATGCAAAAACAAGGTGCGTTTCCCTTCCCTCCAAGGGTCAGTCGCTTCCTAATACTTCACTCATTTAACCTTTCTTAAGTTAGAGAGAAGAATACTTGGAGAGAGAAGAATACTTGTACTCCATAGTGCAAAATGGCTGTGACTCTAATCACCTTAAAATTGAATGGCCTGGGGTGACCAGCAAATGTACTGCTACTGTGCCACTACACTACATGATCTTAAACAAGTATTCTCCTCAGAGCATTGTTTACAATTTCTCTTTTTTCTTTCTTGATATAGCTATTCCTGCTGGTCCACCATCACGACAGGAAATAGCAGCCAGGCTGTGGCGGCAGAAACTGGAGGCCATGTGAGCCGAGTATCAGCAGCTGGTGGTCCTCGAGGAAGATAAGGCGGCAGCAGCAATCACTGCCAATACTCAGGACCCCAGCCAGCCCTCGGCGCCTCCAGCCATACAACACCAGCGATGCAGTTTCAGGGCAGCCGCCTGCTGTCATACTATTTTCCATCACCATTTTCCAACGCTGCATCCTTCGAAGGCTGCCACTATTAGAGGCCCAGCAGGCATGTATGGAGGGGCTTCTCAAACCAATCTGGGGCTGCCTTTAGTGCCCTCTTCTGCCCCTCTTTTAACCTTTTTAATTTGGTGGGTGGGACTTGTGGGTAGAGAGGGTGGGAATGGATTTTTGGTCTCTGGACTTTTCAACTTTGTTTTGTTTTATATGGACAGTTTTTGGGGGGCATTGGTTGGGGAAAGGGACACTTGTTTGGAGATGGGGCCAGTTGTAGGTGAATGGGGTGGGTATTTATTCTTTTTTTTAGGGACGGGGGAGAATACATATTTATTTACAGCTGTTAATGCCTAAAATCTTTTTTGGGGTGTTTTACTTTGTTCTGCTGCCTTTAATCAACAAGTTTTTCATATCTGCTGATAGTGTATTCCTTTTAGCCCAGCATGTTTTAAAATCTGCTGATAGTGTATAACAATTCATTACGGGGGTAGGTACCCTTGTCCTAATGCTCTCCTAGTCTCTGCAGTGCATTCTGCTAAATTTGAGCCATAGGTGTAGGACAAAGAGATTTGCCATTGCCAATTATATTGCCTAAACTAGAAGTACAACAGTGGTGCATAATTCTCTTACCAGAATAGATGAAGCGAGGGCTGCATGGTTTCTCAAGGTACCATGGCGGTGTGGTAGTATCATGCTAGCGCGCTAACAGTTAAGGCATCGGAAGCGAGGTACCACTCATCCAGGCGAACTCAAATGAAGATCCTGCACACTGAGTTAGTGTTGCTTTCACCACATCCATCCCACCAAGTATGTGATTAATCAGTGGTGTAAATTATTAAGTAACACCTCAGTAAATCACACAGCCCAGGGGAAGAGTATTAGGGATTTGAATAATGGATGGGAAAGGGATTTGGGAACAGGTGTGACAAAAAACAAACACTAGACAACCACAATATTCATCTGGGAAATGATCAGCAGCCTGTTGTGGGAGGAATAGAAACAAGAATTTGCAATGCAATGGGTCTCTCATTTGCTCGAGTTAGTGCTATTAGCGATGCAAACTCCTAACCAGACAGTTCTTGCCACATAAACTGATAATGAAAAGTAAAACAGTTTCACATATGCAAGCCGACGGTCACCATGAGCGTGAAGGAGACTCAGAAAAGAAAACAGAAGTTTGCTTGCAATTAAACATATCAGCAAAAGTGCAATTGTTTATGGAACCAGCAAAAGTAGAATTATCCATGTAACAGTGTCGATGTCATGCAAAGCGCTCGCTTACTGTCCAATGAGATTGTGCTGCATAGGAAATAAAAAGAAACAGTGCAGAAGCCATTTGGAAAACACAGAACCGCATATGTTTTCAGTAGTTTGCCGGTGCTGTAGAGGAGGGCTAAATTTTAAAAGGCAAGCCCATGAACCAACCAAACTGATGGGTGTGGTTAAAAGCACACAGAGAGATTACAACAGGGGCCAGAGCGCTTGCACGCGCTCAACCCTAAAAATGAATATGTGTGACACAGATAACTTTATATTCCATCAGCCCCAGTGAGACCCAAGACGTTAAATATCTAAAAAGCTTTGGTCACCTACGTTTGCAAAAAGGTACATATAATTAATGTTGGACTGAAGCTAACACACAAAGTTCTTAAAAAAAGATTATTGAAAGACAAATTATACTAGTCTGTATTGACACATTGGGTGGTGCATCTGCATTCTTCTTACATTGCCCAGTCAATCTTCTTGGGTGCCTGCCTGAAGCGGTACGATAAGTTAAGCATGAGTGTTATGGTGCATGAGAAGAGAAGGCCTTCGGATTGTAAAACAGAAATGATTATCATGATATTGTAAAATCAAGAAGGATTGAATGGACGGTAAGCTTCATGAGGAGTAGTGTACCAAGAAGACTCAGAGGTGGCAGAGCAAGAGCAAAGATCTTTGCACTCATTCATTTTATGACTGATGTGTGATCAATTAAGTGAGAGCAATTACAACAGCCAACAATTACAGACAAGTGTCTGCATGTATCAGGATGATCAAATTTGCAACCGTCATAGAACATAATGTGACATCATCCATCACATGTCTGACTCCTCCAGTTACCTACAACAACAGGCCCCCCCACCCAACCACATAGTTTCAAGTTTTGAGCCAGCCAGCACACTCACGCAGCAGCATTGCATTTCTCAAATCGAGTAATCAACACACCTCTCACCACAAGTCCACAGATTGGAGTAGGCTTCTTAGACTCATCATCTTCCATGTTGATTTCCATGATGTTGATAACTTCCTTCTTTTAGCAGTTGTTTAAGTTGTCAATTCACACGCAGAGTCCTTCCAACATCCTCCAGACTCTAATTAAAGATTATTATATCCAACTCCATGCCAACTGCTCCCGAGAGTCATAGTCTCCTGACCCAATTAAGATAGAGCGACCTGTAGCACACAGCTGTGTTTAACAACAAGAGAGACATTGAGTACGTTTTTTTGTCTAGACTAGATTCTTGTTTGTTAGCTAAATGGACTGGTCAGGTCTTCTTTGACAAATGTGAACTAAAAAACAAAGCACCAGAAAATAAAGCAGTGTGAAAATGCCGGCAAACAAATTTTGCTGAGTGTCAAAGAGGAAGGAAAAAAAATCACTGTCAGAAAAAAAATGATCACCCATTATTCGGCCACCAAAATTGCAAATCAATCATGACACAAACACAAGCAAGCGTAATACTATAGTTAAACAATAAACACCCACTTTCACTATCTGCCACCACTAGAAATGAGTCACATGAACCATCTCAACACTGAAACAAGTATCCCTCATATCACTTGTTGGGGCATATAGCATTACTTACCTGTTCTAATCAAGCATAGTGGCACATTGCTGATCCTCTTTAATTCATGAAACAAATCCCACATTCGTCAGTAAGTCAAATATCAGGGGTAGTCATGCTAGGGGACAAAAAGGAAGAATAGGCACTTAATGGAGGCAGGCATTGTCTCTCAAATCTCCTTGAAGCTATTTTGGAGTTGGGGCAAGGAGGTCTTCTTTAGTACTCACTGGCCCAACTTCAAACCGGTCATACATGTGCCTAAGACAGTTGCAGTTCATTAGTCATTTAGACAGAAACAAACAATATGAAATAATAATGTTCCCCGAGCTAGCTATATTCTTTTTTTCTCAAAGCAGTTCATCAATAAAAGAAAGTAGAAAGTTCTATGGTGCCCCAGGCTAGTCAGGGAAGTAGAGTTCATCCTCAAACTCAGGTGGTTCGCCAAGACGTTGGTCAGCTAAGACATACCATGACCTGAGTCTGACCAATCACCCTCATCCACCTCCTGTTGTACTTCATGCTGTAATTCGGGGGATCATGGTCAATCTCTCGACGTTTTTGGGTGAGATATTGGTCCTTCTCACTGTGACAACCGCACCAGCTGCACTGAACACATGCTCAGCAGACACCCTTGCTACAGGGCAAGCAAGATACTTTATTGCCAGCCTGCTGAGCACTGGCCATTGGCACCCCTTCCCATACCAACACACCAATAGGTTTTGATCCAGATAAACCTCTGTTGGGTCATCCAGATAGGCCTGGACTATCCTTTCAATAGTCATTGGTGCTCCACCTTGCTCGACCTCTTTTGCCTTTGCCTCTGCAGTGGATTTAAGCCCTGCCTTTAGAAACCAATCAAATGCAGATTTTGGGGCTATTGCTCCTGTTCCTTTTGTTGTGGCTGGTGTTGATTTTGGCTGCTGTGAGCCAACAGCACTGTCTGCAGGCTCTATGGAAGTTGTAGGCTGCACCCCAGAACTTCTGGCTGTGAGTGGGCTTCTAATTTTCAGCCGTTCTTTTTCTAGGTCTCTGGCTTGCTCAGCAATTCATGTCTTTTAGGTTGAAACATGCCTGTCTGAAAAAAGAATGAAAGTGGCCAGTAATTGTTTTACAGAGGGTCAAGAATTGTAGCACAGATGTAATGTTTGGATGAGACAATGTCTCTTTGCAGCCTTGTATTAACAGATAAGCGAAGGATTAAGCTCTCTGCCAACTCCAGCGCATCTTTTTTTTCATCCACACCTGCGTACGGTTCAGACACCTCCATTAGCTGTTTCTGCAGCATATGCACCAGTGGGATAGCTTGGCCTTTGGTGGTACAGTCCTCCTTGCTGACTTCCAGTGTGAACATTTCAAAATGAAGCACCATCTGTCAGGCTTTTGACCAGGACCCATTGGTCCAACGCAATGATGATGCCTTTCACAGTTGCATCCCCTCTTTGCATGACATATTCATTGATCAATCTGTACTGCTCAAACTCAAACTTGTAATAAGTTAAATTCCAACGTGTTGGCATCTCCTGTATGAAGGCTTTAACTGGCATTATATTATCATGCTTAATAATCCTCAACAGCTTACGGGCTTTAAAAGAATGGCTACAATTAGTGCAGTTTCTTCTGCATGCCGACAATAAGTTGCTGACTCAGGGTTCTTTTCTGGGAATGTCCTGTACAATGATATTTATGCAGTGCGCCAAACACAGGACCCTGAAATAGCCAGCATCTGACATGGCCTTATCTATATGACTGCCATTGTCCATGGCAACAAACCCAATGTTAAGCCCTCTGGGTTGTTAAAGTCATCCAAGATGTTTGCAGCTATATGGGATTTCTCCATGGTGAACATAGCTACCTTTGCATGTTTCCGAACACCATTAAAAATGTCAGCAGTGTCAACACCTGCAGATATAATTTCTCAAACCCCCACAAAAGAGATCCAGTGTGCAGTAATGCACATGCAATCAGTGGCTTGACAAGTGGTCCACATGTCTGTCGTCAGGTGGATTGTGTGGACAGCACTCTCCTAAAAAGCTTGTCCAACCAGTTCCAGCACATCGTGATGTAGCACTGGAGCAGCAACTCTGGCGAAATAGGTCTGCTGGGAACCTTCCATTTCAGGCACCACAAATTCTAGAAAGAAAAGGGAGGAAGTCCAATGCTAAACTTTTAGCCAGCTTCCCTTTGCACAACCTTGCTATTGGATGGTTGCGTTTGTCTGCCCCTCCTACCTAAACATGGCAGTAATAGTAGCCTGGATTTCTTTCTTTACTGGTGCCACTGATGCAGACGACTTCAAGGCAGAAGGTAGAGATACGCTCAATGTCAGTCTCTGGGGTAGCCACTGTATGTTCTTTCCTTGGTGTTTTGACCTGACTCTGCTGGGACACGGCTGATTTGTGTAACTAAAAGGTAGCCCTCTTCTTTACCTTCACCTTCCACCATGATCAGATCAGATTCCCTGCTTTCAACACCTTCACCAATACCACTTGCAGGCTTTTGGCCGCTAAGGTGCGTCTCCCAGCGGATTGCATGGTGTTATCTCAAATGGGTTGTTTGGCCTCCGGTTCCAAAGTTTGTACCAAGCTTACCCCTACTAACACTTGCTTGGCAAATGGAGCATGTGGTAATGTTTGGCTCCTTTTCATTAACTGTAAAGAAGTCCCAATCTGGGTTAGTCAACTTTCTAACACTCGGGCCATTGCCAATGTCTGAAGAAGTGGCGGTAGGTGAATGTTGTTTGATGACATTTGCCTCTCTGCAGTGCCTTCCTATGCTGAGGTGTCTGTGGATGTAGGACACAGCCGGGGCCTTGTAAATATGGAAGCTGGTGGAGATAGTGGTATCTGTGCCACATCACTCGGAGCAGGTTGAGAAGATGAGGTAATGTTGGACTCCACTGGGTTTGGGCTAACATCCATGATGGCTGGCTCGTCATCAGACTCGTCATCCTTCTCTTTTCCATCCATAACTCTAAGGCTTTCAGGGACCTTCCTTTTCACTCCTTGCCTCTCCTGGCATGTCTTAAACTGAGTTGGCATCCAAGTGGAGTCTTGATAATCAAGAGGGGCCTGAAGAAGAAGATGACAGAGATCTGGAAGACTGTGGATCTTGTGAAACAGGGGCTTCTTTGGCTTCCTCAGCATGAAGCTCAACATTCTGATGTGCTCCTACTTCAGGAGGAACTGCTTTTGCTGACTGCGGCTGTTGTTGTCCACTGGCCTGAGTTTCCAGCAATGATTGGGTACTACTTTGTGAAAGAGATAAGTCCAATTCAGTGTCACTGCTCGGCTGCCTCTGTGTCTGACATGGGCTTGGGCCTAGTTTGGAATGGGGCCACTGATGCAGAAGTGCTTCTCCCAGCTTGTTCCCAGGTGCTGGTGTGGCAGGCACACGTTTTTGCCCAAAAAAAGGTCTGGGCGACATACCAGTGATGGGAAGCTCCTTCTCATCACTGGCTGCTTTCTTGGTAGCAGCTTTCTTTGGGGCCATCTTGAAGCTGTCAGTTGGCAGTAGCACTTAGCTTCACAAGCTGAAATCAATCAATCAATCAATCATAGTATTTATAAAGCGCGCTATGTACCCGTCAGGGTTTCGAGGCGCTGAGGGGGGGGGGGGGGAGCGCTGCTGATTTAGCGGTCGAAGAGCCAGGTCTTGAGGAGCCTTCTGAATGCGAGGAGGTCCTGGGTCTGGCGAAGAGATGTGGGGAGAGAGTTCCAGGTCTTGGCGGCGAGGAAGGAGAAGGATCTGCCGCCGGATGTCTTGCGCTGGATTCGGGGTACGATGGCGAGGGCGAGGTTGGCGGATCGGAGTTGACGTGTTGGAGTGTAGAAGTTAAGTCTGGTGTTGAGGTAGGAGGGTCCGGTGTTGTGAAGTGCCTTGTGAGCGTGGGTCAGGAGTTTAAAGGTGATCCTCTTGTCTACCGGGAGCCAGTGGAGTTCCTTTAGGTGAGGGGAGATGTGACTTCGGCGGGGTATGTCGAGGATCAGTCGGGCGGAGGCATTTTGGATACGTTGGAGTCGTTTGATGTCTTTGGTTGGGATGCCTGTGTAGAGTGCGTTGCCGTAGTCAAGTCTGCTGCTGACGAGGGCCTGGGTCACCGTCTTTCTGGTTTCTGTTGGAATCCACTTGAAGATTCTGCGGAGCATTCGAAGGGTGTTGAAACAGGAGGAGGAGACGGCGCTGACCTGTTTGGACATGGTGAGGGCGGAGTCCAGGATGAAGCCGAGGTTTCAGAGATATCTGTGTGGTCGTGAGTGTGGTCACGCATCATATTGAGCACAGGTCTTCTGTCTGGCAGTACTGTGGGTGATGTCTCTTTCTCTTCGTGCATCTAAAAGCAAACGTGCAAGAAGAATCAGTGAAACGTGGCATTGTTGCAGTTGCATTAGTAGTAGAAACAGTATCATTTAATGGTTAGTTAACCTATAAATAATCATGAAATAATACAGTGTATCCATTCATAAAACCACACCAACATTAACTTTCAATATCATAAAGCATAACAAAGAGCAACAAATACAACATACAGAATATAACTGTTAGCTTTATGTGCATCAAGTTGGCATGTGGCACTCAGGGAGGTGCTGGTGACAAATGGAATAGTCCTTGAATAACGTAATGTAGCACTACTGTACACCCATGGCAGACCTGGGGCTAATGGGGAAAATAGAAAAAAAATAAAAATAAAAACATATAATTTTTTTTAATATTTTTAATTTATTTAAAAAAAGTAAATCTAAAACCAAGAAAAAAGAATTCAATATTATTATTATATTATTATTATAATAAAATTAAATCAAATAAAGTTAGTGAAACAAATGATAACAAAAAAGAATAACATTTAAAAAAATTGAATTCAATTGCTGATGTACTAGGGGAAGGAGACTACCATGAAAAACCACAGGGATTTGGGAGGCAAGGAGTGGTGCGGGTGAAAAATCCAAAAAATGTATATCATAAAATGTAACACACTGCTCATACAGTATATTTAGTAATAAGCATTGACCTACTAGGCCTGAAGCATAACACACAAAATGGCCGCTGGTCACATGGTCAAACAACAACCAGCAAGGAGTCATTGTCACCACAACAAAGAAGAACTCATGCAGGCCTAAAAGCGCACTGGCTGCTTACACAAAATGACCGCCAGCCACATGGTCAAACAACAACCAGCAAGGAGGCATGGCCACCACAGCAAAGAAGAACACATGCAGGCCTAAAAGCAGACTGGCTGCCTACACAAATGGCCAAAAACCACATGGTCAAACAACAACCAGCAAGGAGACATGACCACCACAACAAAGAAGAACACATGCAGGCCTACTGGCTGCCCACACAAAAGGGCCAACAGCCACATTGTCAAACAACAAGCAGGATGAATACCAAAAACTCATATAGGTATAGGACTATAATTGACTATACAAAAAGGGCCCCTGTCCACATGGCATGGGGTACATAGACAGCTGGTGGCCTATGACAAACTATCGCATGCACTGGCCAGACAAAGAAGGCATTGGTACAGGAGAAAAAACAGCATTAAGTCAGTAATTCCAAAAATGAAAATTAAAGGGGCTAAACTTTTACAACAACACACATCATACAAAAGCATCAAGTATTACCCCACCATACACTGTTTGCAGAAAAAAAATTGAAATACCACCTAACAACATTTTGTTATAGTTAATCCAATGCCATCCATGGTGTTTCGGTTCAACAGACACCACAAACAGTTGTTTCATCATGCACCCATGACTAGTACTGGGCCTACAGCTTGAAAGCCTATTCCATTAGCAGACTAGGCCACTTAACATTAACATAGTGATTAAAATTAATATTGCAAATTTACAAAACAAAACATCAAGAAAATGTAGTGAACTGTAAAAACAAATTCCTTTAGAACACAAATTACAAGTAAAGCTATACCAAGGGATGGGACAGATATAGAAGGAGATAAAACCAGGCCCCAACACCATAACAAGCAAAAAACAAGATGGCCACGCCCATGTCTTGGTGCCATTTGTGTGAGAATTCCAACGGAAGGACATACTTTGCATTGACAGTGACGTTAAACGTCACGTGAACAGGGGCGGCAAGAAGCTCCGCCCGCTAGTGGAACTCCACATAGTGCAACTGAGTTTTTTAGCGACTTTGCGGAGTTCCGCGTAGAGCGGCTACACAAACTCCACCCCAGGCCTAGTTCTAATGTAGAATTTCAACTGGGAAGCTTTTCATTCTAATGATTGATTTACTAGCCCCAGTTCCAACCTTAGTCTGTGCGGTGTGTGTATCTCAGTTGTTCAAGCGTTTTTTTTATATGCTGTATTGTGAATTCGCCCCAAGGTTGAATCCAGTGCTCCTTGGTATGCGTGATGACCATACTGTAATGCTGGGAGTAGCATCACCTTCATTACTTTTAAAGTGGGGGCTGCAGATGTGCTGCTTAGGAAGTGATTCAATTATCAATTCCAGATGTAATTGTGGTAGCTGCTCTACCATTTTCACTAAATCAAACACCCAGGTAATTATAGTTCCTCGATGTGCTGATTATCATGCTGCCCAAGACCACATTGCCATTTTCTTGCAGCGGTATCTCCAAAGATCAGGACTTTTGTTTTGTTCTGATTAACCTGTTAATCATTTGCCTCATTAAATCTGTTCAGGGCACCCACTGCCCGTTGCATTCCTGATTTTGTGTGTCCCATAATCACATATCATCTGAATATTGTATTGTTTGCTGCTTGATGTTTCCTAACTTAGGAAGGACTAGAGAGCTGTAATGCAGTGATTTAACTAAATCAGCTGTGTGGAGGTTAAAGAGCAGAGGGGCCAAAACACAGCCATGCTTTAGTCCACAAATTGTGTAAATTTTACATGTAATCATGCAAGGACTGGTTTTCACCGAACCCATGTCTCCATATACAAGGAGCTTACTTCTCTTAAGAGGTTAGGGGTATGCTCCAGGTCACCCTGTCAAATGCTGCACTATAATTTATAAAGCAGCAAAAGAGAGGTAACCCATTTTTTTGTTGAGCTTGATGTCTGAGGAAAGATAGTGCTAGAATATTATCTACAGTTTATGCCCTGCTGGAATGACAAAAATACCCTCATTTCTTACCCAAACTTCTAACTGATCCAGCAGGGTCGAAGCATAAACTTTTGCTTCAATATCCAATAATGCTAGTGGACGGTAATTTGAGGCTATAGTCCAATCTCCCTTTTAAAATGTTGGGCATAGAATGGACCCTTTCCTGGCTTCTGGAATGATAGCAGTGTAGGAGGCTGGCCTGGCTTGTAGTGGGTACCAAGGGGTACTTACACCTTGCACCAGGTCCAGGTATCCCTTATTAGTGTAGAGGGGTGTCTAGCAGCTTAGGCTGATAGAAAAGGTAGCTTAGCAGAGCAGCTTAGGCTGAACTAGGAGGCGTGTAAAGCTCCTACTATACCACTGGTGTCATATGCACAATATCATAAGAAAACACAATACACAGATAAACTAAAAATAAAGGTACTTTATTTTTATGACAATATGCCAAAAGTATCTCAGTGAGTACCCTCAGTATGAGGATAGCAAATATACACAAGATATATGTGCACAATACCAAAATATGCAGTAATAGCAATAGAAAACAGTGCAAACAATGTATAGTCACAATAGAATGCAATGGGAGCACATAGGGATAGGGGCAACACAAACCATATACTCTAGAAGTGGAATGCGAACCACGAATGGACCCCAAACCTATGTGAGCTTGTAGAGGGTCGCTGGGACTGTAAGAAAACAGTGAGGGTTAGAAAAATAGCCCACCCCAAGACCCTGAAAAGTGGGTGCAAAGTGCACCTAAGTTCCCCAGAGAGCACAGAAGTCGTGATAGGGGAATTCTGCAAGAAAGACCAACACCAGCAATGCAACAATGATGGATTTCCAGACGAGAGTACCTGTGGAACAAGAGGACCAAGTCCAAGAGTCACGATCAAGTTAGGACTGGGCAGATGCCCAGGAAATGCCAGCTGTGGGTGCAAAGAAGCTGCAACTGGATGGTAGAAGCTGTGGATTCTGCAAGAACGAAGAGGGCTAGAAACTTCCCCTTTGGAGGATGGATGTCCCACGTCGTGAAGAAGCTTGCAGAGGTGTTTTCGTGCAGAAAGACCGCAAAGAAGCCTTGCTAGCTGCAAGGGTCGCGGTTAGGGTTTTTGGATGCTGCTGTGGCCCAGGAGGGACCAGGATGTCGCCAATTGGGTGAGGAGACAGAGGGGGCGTCCAGCAAGACAAAGAGCCCACTCAGAAGCAGGCAGCACCCGCAGAAGTGCCAGAACAGGCACTACGAAGTGGAGTGAACCGGAGTGAACCCAAAGTCACAAAGGAAGGTCCCACGATGTCGGAGGACAACTCAGGAGGTCGTGCACTGGAGGTTAGAGTGCCGGGGACCCAGGCTTGGCTGTGCACAAAGGAAATCCTGGAAGAGTGCACAGGAGCCGGAGCAGCTGCAAATCACGCGGTACCCAGCAATGCAGTCTAGCGTGGGGAGGCAAGGACTTACCTCCACCAAACTTGGACTGAAGAGTCACTGGACTGTGGGAGTCACTTGGACAGAGTTGCTGAGTTCAATGGACCTCGCTCGTCGTGCTGAGAGGAGACCCAGAGGACCGGTGAAGCAGTTCTTTGGTGCCTGCGGTTGCAGGGGGAAGATTCTGTCGACCCACAGGAGATTTCTTCGCCGCTTCTAGTGCAGAGAGGAGGCAGACTACCCCCACAGCATGCACCACCATGAAAACAGTCGAGAAGGCGTCAGGATCAGCGTTACAAGGTCGCAGTAGTCGTCTTTGCTACTTTGTTGCAGTTTTGCAGGCTTCCAGCGCGGTCAGCAGTCGATTCCTTGGCAGAAGGTGAAGAGAGAGATGCAGAGGAACTCTGATGAGCTCTTGCATTCGTTATCTAAAGAATTCCCCAAAGCAGAGACCCTAAATAGCCAGAAAAGGAGGTTTGGCTACTTAGGAGAGAGGATAGGCTAGCAACACCTGGAGGAGCCTATCAGAAGGAGTCTCTGACGTCACCTGCTGGCCCTGGCCACTCAGAGCAGTCCAGTGTGCCAGCAGCACCTCTGTTTCCAAGATGGCAGAGGTCTGGAGCACACTGGAGGAGCTCTGGGCACCTCCCAGGGGAGGTACAGGTCATGGGAGTGGTCACTCCCCTTTCCTTTGTCCAGTTTCGCGCCAGAGCAGGGCTGGGGGATCCTTGAACCGGTGTAGACTGGCTTATACAGAGATGGGCACCATCTGTGCCTATCAAAGCATTTCCAGAGGCTGGGGGAGGCTACTCCTCCCCAGCCCTGACACCTTTTTCCAAAGGGAGAGGGTGTAACACCCTCTCTCTGAGGAAGTCCTTTGATCTGCCTTCCTGGGCCAAGCCTGGCTGGACCCCCAGGAGGGCAGAAACCTGTCTGAGGGGTTGGCAGCAACAGCAGCTGCAGTGAAACCCCGGGAAAGGTAGTTTGGAAGTACCCGGGTCTGTGCTAGAGACCCGGGGGATCATGGGATTGTCTCACCAATGCCAGGATGGCATTGGGGGGGGCAATTCCATGATCTTAGACATGTTACATGGCCATATTCGGAGTTACCATTGTGAAGCTATACATAGGTCGTGACATATGTATAGTGCACGCGTGTAATGGTGTCCCCGCACTCACAGTCCAGGGAATTTGCCCTGAATAATGTGGGGGCACCTTGGCTAGTGCCAGGGTGCCCACACACTAAGTAACTTAGCACCCAACCTTTACCAGGTAAAGGTTAGACATATAGGTGACTTATAAGTTACTTAAGTGCAGTGGTAAATGGCTGTGAAATAACGTGGACGTTATTTCACTCAGGCTGCAGTGGCAGGCCTGTGTAAGAATTGTCAGAGCTCCCTATGGGTGGCACAAGAAATGCTGCAGCGCATAGGGATCTCCTGGAACCCCAATACCCTGGGTACCTCAGTACCATATACTAGGGAATTATAAGGGTGTTCCAGTATGCCAATGTAAATTGGTCACTAGCCTGTTAGTGACAATTTGGAAAGAAATGAGAGAGCATAACCACTGAGGTTCTGGTTACGAGAGCCTCAGTGAGACAGTTAGTCATAACACAGGTAACACATACAGGGCACACTTATGAGCACTGGGGCCCTGGCTGGCAGGGTCCCAGTGACACATACAACTAAAACAACATATATACAGTGAAATATGGGGGTAACATGCCAGGCAAGATGGTACTTTCCTACAAGCAGTTTTAAAGGCATGATTAAAAAGTGGAGTCAACAGACTCGCCCAGCTGGAGTAGGCACATTTAAATAGACTCACTGGTAGGCTGTTCGGGCTCGGGCCCCATCAGTTTTCAAGCGTCTGATAATATTTGCAACCATCCTGGAGCTTAGTATGCCTCCTGTGTCGAACGGATTCTCCCCTGCATTTTGTCCTAATCATGCGCATGACTGTCTTGAATTCCCGGCCAAATCTCTACCAACCCAGATTTTGGATCTGCGATGGGGTTAGGCTTCCAGTCTTTTGCCACGTCCTGGCTAGTTGCTGGAAGTAGGTTTACTGTATGGCCCCCATAGACTGAATAAGTTGTGCTGCATTTTCAATTATCAATATCGGGCATTCTCAGGCTTTCAGTCTTGGTATTCCACCTGAAAACAAGGCTCTGTTAAAGGAACTCACACACCCAAATGGGTGTCATGCTTCATCATCGGACAAGCTCCTCGTCAGACCGGCGCTGCAATGTCTGACGGGCACCACCCATAGGGGGGGCTCTTTGCCGGAGATCTTTTTCGATGATGCCTCACTGTCCCGCAAATGAGTAGGGAGGAAGAAGAGGGGAGAGTTAAAAAAAAGATGGAAAAATAGAAATAAAATTGGCTCAGGACCCTTGATAAATGCTGATTTTATTCTATTTGTGTAGGGTAAAGGCCAAGGTTAAAATAACAGAGAAAGTGAGGTAGAGGTAATGCTCAACCACTTTCAAACTACGTGTCTAATGGTAGGGTCAGGACACTGTGAGACCCTACCTCAAAATGGGGTCGACATGTTTCGCGTCCCGGTGGTCCAGGATGGATCCAGTGACGCTTCTTCAGGACCTAGTGTAAAAGAACTTCTCCAATTTTAAAGCTAAATTTAGCTGTTATATAGTGTTGCTAATAGTCAAAAAAAGTAATCGTCAGTCACTTACACAAGTCTATTGTGACCAAGTGTATAGTTCCTAATCGTCACCCTGAAAAAATATCAAATATCAAACATAAGTTATATCCCAAGAAATTTTCTCGAGGCAAACGAAGCAGAATGAACAACAAACTGTGTGGCACACGGTGGTAGTGTATGTGATCGCACAGCCATGCTTAAGTATACAAAAATTATGCTTACCCTCCCAGATTGAGTAGGGGCTTCATGGGATCACGCGGGCCATAAGCCAGATCAGCACAACATACTCTTTGTCATGTCAGAAATTAAAAATGAGGGAACAGTTATAAACATTGTAAGGTATGTCATGCCCTTCACCCAATGGAGAAAAGAAAAAACGAAAAAACACGAAAAAAACAATAGATATTTATGAGTATCACAAGTCAAATCAGAAGAGAGTTCCCTCTGTAGAAAGACATCTTATTCATTTGGTGGTAATGAAAGGAACACTTATTAATGGTGGTTATACTTCAAGTGCATGGGTTTTCAGTGAAGTTGAAACAGTTACTAAATGTCCATAAGTGGTGTTCCTACCTAATCGTGGAACAGACAAATAGTAGATCCACTGTACAGTTAGACTGGTAGTCGTGCATGCCTATTTGCTGCCGGTTCGTTGAAAAACATAAGAAACGGAAGCCTGACAAAAAAACCTTTTTCTCATCAATACGGGCAAAGGGAGCCAACTGCCGCACACATGCCAGAATAACATTCAAACAGCGCGTAAAAGCGCACTTACTTGTTTTGGATCTGGTGGAGGGCGGCTCAACCTACCCCACGGACGCGCTCCCGGCTACCCCCGTGCACTTTATTATGCACTGTGCCAATTTAGCTATGACAGAAAATTTCTTTCAGTTTGAAGACCTGTTATTCCACCAGATTCGAGGTACCTCAATGGGTAGTACCTTTGCTCCCAGTTTAGCGTGTCTCTACATGTATGATTTTGAGAAACAATTCATACTGCCTGAGTCGAACCCTTTTTTTGACAATATTAAATTATGGCGTCGTTACATTGACGACATCCTGGTCATCTGGCAGGGCCCTACCGAGGAGGTAACAGCCTTTACAACTTGGGTCAATAATTTGAACCCCTTTCTACATTTCACATCATCAGTTTCAACAACCACGATCCCGTTTTTAGATCTGATGATCAGTATCGTTGGAGGGAAATTGGAGACCCATACATATAAAAAGATGACAGATCGCAACAGTTTATTATTGTACGATAGTTTTCATCCTAAAGCACTTAGAGACAATTTACCCTTTGGCCAATTTTTACGGCTACGTCGCAATTGCAGTAGTACCAGCTCGTTTGATATACAAGCTACTGAATTAAGACATAAACTAAGCGACCGTCACTACCCCACCAGAGTGGTACATACAGCTTACAAGCGAGCCAAATATAGTGACAGAGACTCACTATTGCATCCGGCACCTCGATATTCAGAAAATAAACTGACCTGTGTCAGCACTTTCACACCATTGTCTAATACCATCAAGAAAATCATCAACCACAGATGGGATATCCTTTGCAGTGGTGGTGTGAATGTCTCGAAACCTGTATTTGCCTTTAAAAGGACTACAAATCTTAAAGATATACTGGTCCACACTCGACCCAAACCTCGGTCCCCGCCCAACAAGCAAGGGACCCTCTGGGGACTACCACCAGTGACTGGCCATTTCCCTTGTGGTAGCTGCAATGTATGCTCACTCACGAAACAACTAGATTCATTGGATTTAGCACCTATTGGCAACTGGCGTTTACTTAAGCACACTAATTGCAACACTAAATATTGTGTATATTTAATAACTTGCCCATGTAACTTACAATATGTTGGGATGACCACAAGAGCGGTTAAACTTAGAATTAATGAACACCGCAGTAACATCCGCTGCGGACGAGCCACTACCAAACTTAGCATGCATTATATTGAAACACAACACAGCCCTGATGACATGTGGTGGGTTGTATTACAGACATGTGCTCACAAGGAGGCTAGGCCCCTCTTTGAACTAGAGCAGCGCTGGGTATTTAGACTTGGGACCCATCAGAGGGGACTGAATGATGATATCCCTTGGATGAGTCTCTCCTCTTGAAACACATGATAGGCATAGTGACTTTTCAATGAGGCAAGTACTTTTGTACTAATTAGTCTATTTTTTGACATTTAGTTATCACTAACCAGTATAAGAAACACTAGTCGACAACTGGTGATAGACTATGAATTGAGAACATATCCCTTCTCCCGATGTCTAATGTAAATGTATCAAATGAGGCACATTGTAACCGTTTCTAAAAGTTTTTTCAAATAACAATGTCTCTACTGCATTATGTAATCACCAATCATCACGAGAAATTGACCTCAAACGATGAAATAGGTCTTTACCCCTTCCGTTGGTTTTTATATAAAGGAACCAATTAGGCGCATTGAAGTCATCCTGGTTATATGTTGAAACCGTTCTTCGACTGTCTGTTGTGACAAATAGATAATTTCTATTCTGTCCCCTTTAAGATGGCCGCCATATCAGAGCCGGACTCTCTATGAGTCCGTCGGCTATTTCTTTGTACGTCGCTTCCGGGACACACCCGCGTCCCTTAGCAACGCAGACAGCGATCTCCGATCGCGCGCGCAGGACGACGTATTCTTAAACCCTGGGCTCGCGCTTCCAGCTAATATCCGGGAGCGCGTCCGTGGGGTAGGTTGAGCCGCCCTCCACCAGATCCAAAACAAGTAAGTGCGCTTTTACGCGCTGTTTGAATGTTATTCTGGCATGTGTGCGGCAGTTGGCTCCCTTTGCCCGTATTGATGAGAAAAAGTTTTTTTTGTCAGGCTTCCGTTTCTTATGTTTTTCAACGAACCGGCAGCAAATAGGCATGCACGACTACCAGTCTAACTGTACAGTGGATCTACTATTTGTCTGTTCCACGATTAGGTAGGAACACCACTTATGGACATTTAGTAACTGTTTCAACTTCACTGAAAACCCATGCACTTGAAGTATAACCACCATTAATAAGTGTTCCTTTCATTACCACCAAATGAATAAGATGTCTTTCTACAGAGGGAACTCTCTTCTGATTTGACTTGTGATACTCATAAATATCTATTGTTTTTTTCGTGTTTTTTCGTTTTTTCTTTTCTCCATTGGGTGAAGGGCATGACATACCTTACAATGTTTATAACTGTTCCCTCATTTTTTATTTCTGACATGACAAAGAGTATGTTGTGCTGATCTGGCTTATGGCCCGCGTGATCCCATGAAGCCCCTACTCAATCTGGGAGGGTAAGCATAATTTTTGTATACTTAAGCATGGCTGTGCGATCACATACACTACCACTGTGTGCCACACAGTTTGTTGTTCATTCTGCTTCGTTTGCCTCGAGAACATTTCTTGGGATATAACTTATGTTTGATATTTGATATTTTTTCAGGGTGACGATTAGGAACTATACACTTGGTCACAATAGACTTGTGTAAGTGACTGACGATTACTTTTTTTGACTATTAGCAACACTATATAACAGCTAAATTTAGCTTTAAAATTGGAGAAGTTCTTTTACACTAGGTCCTGAAGAAGCGTCACTGGATCCATCCTGGACCACCGGGACGCAAAACATGTCGACCCCATTTTGAGGTAGGGTCTCACAGTGTCCTGACCCTACCATTAGACACGTAGTTTGAAAGTGGTTGAGCATTACCTCTACCTCACTTTCTCTGTTATTTTAACCTTGGCCTTTACCCTACACAAATAGAATAAAATCAGCATTTATCAAGGGTCCTGAGCCAATTTTATTTCTATTTTTCCATCTTTTTTTGAACTCTCCCCTCTTCTTCCTCCCTACTCATTTGCGGGACAGTGAGGCATCATCGAAAAAGATCTCCGGCAAAGAGCCCCCCCTATGGGTGGTGCCCGTCAGACATTGCAGCGCCGGTCTGACGAGGAGCTTGTCCGATGATGAAGCATGACACCCATTTGGGTGTGTGAGGACTCTTGCTCCTATTAATTAGGATCCTAGAGTACTTTCCTTAGTTCACCCTTATCTCTTAGGAACAGTGTATCACTTTATAAGTCACATGTATTGGAGGGTATACACTGGACCTTTAATCCTCCTCATCCCCATTATTTTTGTTCTGTTAAAGGAACCCCTAGGAAGGTTGTTTCTTCATGACATACAGTCACATCACAGAACCTTTTGTTTTGAATAGCACCGTAAGGGCAAATGTCTAACATTCTAAACCTTTTTTAATACTTGTGACATTTTTAACTTTGCCCTACATACACCTGGATTGAAGTTAGAACAGTAAATTTGCCTTCTCAGCATCTAGAAAGCTCTCTGCTGCCCAGTGTCCTCTCTGGGGTGGTTGCCGGTGAGGCCAGTGCCCTATCCATAACTGTTCGGGGGCCCCCTTATGCCACCACGGGCCAACAGACACAGTCAGGCTGGATAAACAGACACTGCCCCCTCAGTCTAGGAATAGTGATGTTCTTGTTTACATTTCATGTTTTATTTAGTCTTGTATTTCCTAGGAGTGTTCGCTTTTTCCAGGATGTGTTTCTGTAGTTGTTTTTATGCAGCGTACTATATTACTATGAAAAGAGTCACCTCTATGAATCTGTGAGAGTTCACGCTGTGGGTGGGTGTTTATGACGGCTTCCTGATTAAGAGCTGTGCAGTTCAGGCCGAAGGCAGTGCAGATTTCTCTTAGAGCCCTTCTGTGGGTCATTAAGGGGTTCAGAATATGTGCTCATGTCATGTTTGGCCTCTCTCTTCAGAATCCACTGAGCAATGGTGTGTGTGTGTGGTGGGTGTATGTGTTTTTCTGTTCTATTATAGAACCAGTACAAGTCCCAGAATTGGGTGGAAAATAAACAATGGACAGAGAGAGGCGGGTGAGGTGAAAGCAACACGAGGGAGGGGGACAGCAACACCAGGAGAAGGGTGGGGTGAGTGAGGGGAACTGCGGACATGTGCACTCTAAAAAACTGCATGTAAAAGTACCTGTAAATGCCATTGGAAGGACACTGGACGCAGACAAGAAGGTCCATGTTCCACAGGACAAACATGAAGCCCCAGGAGGAAGGGATGCTGACCAATAAGAAGCTAGGTACGAGGGTGACATCACAGCCAACAATGGCAAGTAATTCTAAGTTATGTGTGGGTGCTAAGCTTGTTTTAAACTTTTTTTTGTTAACAGATTTCACTGCATGTACGCAGTTCAGGCAAAACCTAAAAACCTGGACTGCAGCAGCTCATTACAAATGGACATGGGAAACTATATGGGGGGAGGGGGAGGGTTTGGGGTGGTGGTGCAGATAAAACTGGTATACACAGACAATCATTAAGATGTGCATTTGTGGTGTAATATATATTTAACTTGTATATATATATACAATAAAATACACATAATCTTAATTGTATGGGGCCACACCGGTTTTATCTGTGCACCCCCGCCCCCACACATTTCGGCGCCATTTTGAGGCGCAGCTGTGAGTAGTTAGTTTAGTTAACTTTTTGCTTTGCGATCCGGGACGTGTACTCTCGTGGACAGGCGCAGACACAGCGCTGGCCCGTCAATGACTCTCTTGCGATCAACCAGAGCACAGACAGTGACTGCTCAGGCCACAGCAGTTTTTTCGAAGCACCTGCTCGCCGCGGATGCTCACGGTCGCCCCTGGGCTAGTAAACGGGCTCCATTGTGCTCCGGCAGCTGTCTGTACATGCGGTTCACATACACAAACACAGGACCTCATTATGTGGAATTTGAATAGTGCATGTGTGCGGGGTGTGGGGGCTGGGAAGAGCACGTGGGCCGGTCTGTACAGCTGGGGCGGAGGCACAAAGAAGGCGCGAAATAACGCAAGTAGACGCGCTGCAGGTCACTGTGTCATCATAAATGCGCCTCAAAGGCCAAACTGTGAGCTAGCTTTTGGTATCCAAAACCAACAGCCAAAGAGGAGACCTCACAGCCAGGCAGTATGGGAAGGGAAAAATAAACAGTTCTAGCAACTTCCGAGACACTCTTGCGCCAACTTTTGTAATTGCCCGTTGACACGTAATATGAACACAACTTCAAACAAGTGATCCAAGCAGGCTGGGGGAAACGGCTGCTTCCCAGGGATGTCTTCACTCACCCGGCAGAAGTCACGTTTTTGCAGTTCTTTTCTGCTAAACAACAAAGGATGTGCAGTGAGCATAACAATTAGTTTATTAAAACCGGGAAACATATGCTTTATTATTAAAAACATTTGGGCTTCTTTTTTCAGGCTCGAGAATGGTTTAAAACTCGCGAACCTGATTGTCATCCATATTACTGCTTATTTTCAGCATTTAAGAAATGAAGGGTAAAGGCATAAAAGTCACACCACGTGATATATAATATATATATATATATATATATATATATATATATATAATAGATCCAAAAAAGAAACCACTGCACTCCGTTTCTCCAGAAATAATTACCAGTATTTTAATCAATAGCAACAAATATCAACCAACGCATTTCTACTCCGAAGAGTCTTGTTCACGGCTTCTTCCTTTCCCTGGAGAAGCTAATAGGTGGGTTCCTTTCCTCTGGACAAGTAGGTGGCTCTTTGGGCCTTGGATTAACACGACCTCAGTACTTTTTGGAATGAAATTCATATTCTCCAACACATCATAGTAGAAGTCTCTTCCGAGCAATTCGACTTGTCAAGTGTACACACTTGCCAGGCCTAAACCTTCCCTTTTACTACCTATCAGGCACCCCTAAGGTAGGCCATAGGTAGGCCCAGGGGCAGGGTGCAGTGTATGTTTAAGGTAGGACATTTACATGTGTGTTTTATATGTCCTAACAGTGAAATACTGCCAAATTCGTTTTTCACTGTGCAAGGCCTATCTCTCTCATAGATTAACATGGGGGTTGCCTTTAAATATCCTTAAAGTGCAGATTCCCTTTGAGAGCAGATACAAATTTGGAGTTTAGGATCTCTGAACTCACAATTCAAAAATACATCTTTTAGTGAAGTTGGTTTTTAAATTGTTTGAAAATGCCACTTTTAGAAAGTAGGCATTTTTCTTGCTTAAACCATTCAGTGACTCTGCCTGTTTGTGGATTGTCTGTCTGGGTCAGTTTGACAGTTGGGCTGTTTTGCACCTCTCTAGACAGTGACACAAAGGGGTGCGGGGTTGTAGCCTGCATATCCTGATGAGCCATCTGAGCTAGAAGGGAGGGAGGAGTGGTCGTTCACACCTGAAAGGACTGTGCCTGCCCTCACACAATGCAGTCTCCGATCATCTGGTGTGCGTCTGGGGCCTGGTCTGGACAAGGAAGGATCTTGCAAGCACTTGAGACTTTGTTTTAAGTTTGCCAACTTCAAAGGCAGAACAGGGTATAAGAAGAAGACCCAAAGCCCCAGACTTTTAGAATCTTCCTGGAATCAAGAGGAACCTCTGCCAAGGAGAAGAGCTGAAGGAGCATGTTGCTTTGCTGGGCTGGCCTGCAGTTTATGCTTCTGCCTGAAAAGAGTGCAAAGGGTGAACTTTGCTGTGTGTTCTGCTTGAGAAAGTTCTCCAAAGGGTTGGAATGGAGCTTGTCTCCTGTTGGAAGTCTCAGGGACACCAAAGACTTCAGTTTCCCCAACCTGCAGCACTGGGAACTGTGTGTTTTGTGCTGTTCAAGAGGAGAAACCACTACGACGCCACCAACGAAGCTGCTGGCCGCACGTGACCTGCCAACACCGCACGGAGTCGCATTAGCCCCGCTTCGCACTGCGACCCTGGTCTCACCGACGCCATCATCAGATGACTTCACCGACCCACTGCTCTCACCGTGACCTGTGGGTCCCGCATTCCGGCATCGCCTGCTCACACCGCAGCCTTGGTCTCCCCGATGCTCCTGCTGACACCGGCACCACTGCCTTCACCATGGCCTGTAGACACCACTTGTGAGGAGCATGAAGCACAGTCCCCTCCCTGACCCGCAGCGCCGGTGCACCGACTCCAGCACCATCTACTCCAGTTTCGTCACCAGGCATCCCTACCTGCACCGTGGCCTGTGGACACCGCTTGCGAGGGTCATAAAGCACCGCCTGCACCGTTGGCTTGGGCCTGCCGATGACAGCGGTTCCGCAACGACGACGCCGTTGCCTGCACCGTGACCTGTGGACCTGTTGCACCACCCCGCTTCACACCACAGCCCTGGTCTCACCGACGCCACTGGATGCGTCACCGAGCCGCTGCCTGCACTGTGACCTGTGGGCACTGTACGTCACATCATCCCACTTTGCACCGCAGCCCCAACGCCATCCACACCAGCGCTCCTGACTTCCTCAGCCCAGAGTATGATATGCATCGCGTGTGACTTCAAGGGCCCGACCACTCCTGCACCGACTCTGGAACCAACACCACGACATCAGCGACGCCGCTCACCGGAGCTCACCGCGAGGATCACGGCACCCTACAAATCCAAGGTACTGTTTGTGGGTCTTACTGGCATCGTAGCTGGCCTGCGATGCCGCGGCTGGCCTGAACTGTTGGTTTTGTTGATCACAACGCCGGGATAGCCTTAGGTGGAGCTATTGACTTCAAGGAACTATATTTTTTTAGTAAATCTTGCAAGATTCAAATGTTTAACACTGTATGTTGGATTTTTATCATTTTGGTCTGGTTTTACACAGATAAATATTGGCTATTTTTCTAAAACTTGTGTGGTGTCCTTTTGTAGTGTTTTCACTTGTTTCTGTAGGTTATGTGCAAATGCTTTACACATTGCTGCTGAGGTAAGCCTGACTGCTCGTGCCAAGCTACCAAGGGGGTGAGCGGTTATCTGAGTGGGTATCTCCCTTATCCTGACTAGAGCGAGGGTCCCTACTTGGACAGGGTTCAAACCGACTGCCAACTAGAGATCCCATTTCTAACATTGGTTGTCAGCGGTGAGGATAGGACTTGCATTTGCACTTGACCCACAGTGATTGGTGTACACTACTACCATATTGCGGACCATTACGTGCTACATACAGATTTTTGTTTTCTATTTTTTTTCTCTTTGACCTATTTTTGATCTTGAGTTCAGGTGAACCCCAACGACATAATGTCTCAATCCAGAGCATCTTCAGTTGCATCCCAGGATTTGATTTTTGAGGAGGATAGGTTGGAAACCTATTCCGTAAAAGATCTGAAGGCAGTTTGTAAAAACCTCAAAGTTCAGGTCAGAGGCCTCACAAAAAGGAGGAGCTACAAAAGGCACTGAGGGCCTGGGTAGCCAGCAGAGCTGCCAGTGGGCAGTCTGAGGATCCAAATGGAGAGTCTGCTGACACAAATTCCAGGGAAGATGTACTGAGGGTGCAGGAGCTGCCAGAGGGGGAGGTACCCACTGTACCAAACAGCAGTGGTGTATCAAAAGGACGGACTCCAGAGGAGCTGGAGGACAGGAGAGAAGCCAGGAGGCACCAGATTGAGTTGGAGAGATTACAAATGGAGGCTCAGAGGGAGCAGCGAGCCAAGGAGGAAAGGAAGATGCTTTTGGACCACAAGCTCAAAGTGAAAGAGCTGGATTTGAGGAGCAGGTCCAGCCAGGATGGTGGCAGCAATTCCTCAGTGCAGTCAGACAGAATTGTGCACATTCCTAAAAACATAGGGATAGAGTATAAGAAGGGAAATGACATACAGAGGTGGTTTCAGGGATATGAGTCGTCCATCCACATGTATGGGGTCCCTGAGAAGAATTGGGGAGCAGGATTGTGGAACCACTTCACAGAGGAGGGGAGGGACACTTTTCTAGCTTTGGGTAAGGGGTACAACCTCACGTACGCTGACATGAAGGAGGCCCTTCTCACTCGGTATGGTCTCACTCCCGACAAGTACAGGGATCAGTTTAGGCAGCGTAAGAAAACTGAGTCCCAGACCTAGTTAGAATGTGCAGAGCACTAGATGGTTGGGTGAAGGGCTGTAATGTGACAGATTTTCAGGGGCTGTACAGCTTAATTGTGTGGGAGCACTTGTCTAGTCTGTGTTTTGTGGAGCTGCGCCAGCACTTGACTAATAGTAAGCTGACTGACCCCAGGAAGCTTGCTATGGAGGCAGCCCACTGGGTGAGTACCAGGGTCCACAAGAAGGTTTATGGGGGAGACTCTGCCAAAGGTGGGCAGGGTACCCAGAAGAAGGAGAGGAAAGTCAAGGGAAACGCAGACAGGTCCCAGGATAAGGAGGGAGAAAAAGGGTCCCAGGTCCCTTCTGTCAGGAAGGATGGAGGTTCAGGTAGGTGGTAGCCCACTGCATCCCATTTTCAACCCTAGTACTTTGAGTGTTCCCAGTTAGGACACATGAAAGGGGCCTCTGTCTGTCCTAAGGCAACCTACACTGGTGTCCCCTCTACTGAGGTGGCTAATGTGGCCTTAGGGGGATGTAGTCTCAAGGGGCAGGTCATAGACCATGCCATGATATCCCTTAGTTGGGAGGTTGCTTCAGAGGGTGAGTTGGTGATCCCTGAAGGTGGGTGTCGTCACTTCCACCAGGTAACAGTGAATGGGGTCCCAGTCACTTCTCTGAGGGACAGTGGGGCTAGCCATACCATGATGATGGAAAGGCTTGTCTCCCCAGAGCAGTACACCGGCCAGGTGTGTAGGGTGACACCAGCCCATGGGCAGGACTTCTTCCATCCTATGGCCCTGGTATCCCTAGAGTGGGGTGGTGTGGTGACCCAGAGGTGGGTCATAGTCAGTCCCCAGATGCCCATAGACTGCCTTCTGGGGAATGAGTTGCCCCAGGTGTCAGGGGAACCGGGAGGGGTGGCCCCCAGAAGTGCCCTCACAGTTCAGTTGTCTGGGAGTACCACTCCAGCCCAAGGCGGAAGGTACTTTATCCCAGCAAGAGGTACAGGAGGAGGGTGAGCCCACCCCTGTCCCCTGCTCAGCCTGAGGGTACAGACCCAAAGGTGAGTGGCCAGTCTCAGGATACCACCCCTGGACTGGTAGGAGGTGAAGTGGAAAAAGGGTGCAAGTCTCCTGGGGTTACTGCCCCCCACATTTCAAAACCACAGAGACTAGAGTCCCTAGGATGGCCTGGGGCCTGGCTCTTGGCACTGACAGCTGTCAGTGGCCTCTGTTAGTTGTTATCCTTGTAGTTAGAGTTTTCCTTGGGAGGGGAACTAAAGTCAGACCCCAGGGGACAAAGGGGCCACATCACAATATTGACTCTGGTGGTACTGTCTGCCTACTGGGATGCATCTGTGAGCAAGGTAAGGTTAGGTGCTGCACAGATGGAGTTCTCAGATGAGGAGAAGGGTCCCCCCAGGATTAGTTCAGTGGGTCCTGAGAGTGTTGACCGAAGAATCAACCTGGGTTCAGAGAGGCGTAGTATCTACAGTACTTGTTGTCCCATGGCTATGCTCCTCTAGTCCTGTTTTGAAAATTCAGCATAGCTCAGCCACCTCGTTCTGGTGGAGCTTGTCCATATTTAGACCTCAGGCAAGTTTCCTGGTTTGTCTTGGGGCTGGTTACAGTGAGACTCCGCAGCCCACTGGGTAAGCCTTTGTATCTTGTATCAGTATTGTTACATGCTTTTCCTTCTAATCTGATGATTTAACTCCTTTCACTCTTTGTTTTGACAGATAATTGTGTCTTATATGTGTGTCAAGGAGCCCCTTCTAGTCATAAGAGTCTCTGCCACCCAACCTGCTGGCAAAAATATTCTTTCTGTTGTCTTAATAAAGGAGTGGGGTAATATATAAGGGGAAAATATAGGATTGGGCTTCCTATTCAGTATCTGAGTCTTCAGACATCATAATAGCAGTTTCTGTCCATGGGGCTCACCTTTTCCCAAGTGATGACAGCATTAATAAGGAAATTAGTTACCTCACTAGCTAGCAGCTTGGGTTTGAGTGGCATAAAGTAACATATAATTAAGATTACGTTCTGTAAGAGTTTTTGCTCACCTACATTTCTGTGGGCATGTGATGGATGCTGGAATCGCCCACTATCGGCATACAGAACTGGGAAGGCATCTTTATCAAGAGGGGCAGTTTCTACACCCAAAGGAGAGACAAGACGCCAGGGTGAGCGTTGACGCAGTTGTGGCTGGTTTTAGGGTAGGCGGTGAACTCAGTGTGTTTGCAACTTGGGAGCAGTATAGTATGCACCAGAATAGTGACCTACTGAGAGCCCAATCCTGAGTCATACACAGTTTGAGGTTTTGCTGCAATCCTGGTTTTAGCTTGGGAGTCCATTTTGTGGATACTTTGCCGAATCAAAGATGCATGGTGATACCTTCCTTGGCCATTGCCTCGCTTTGTGTGCCCTTTACCTATTTAAGGATATACTGGGTACTGCTCAGTGTATCACAAGTTTGTCAAGTTGTTGCTCGCTCTGGTGGATTTTCCTGTGAGGCTGAAAATGTAAACCATGCTTTTGTTTCCCTGCTTAGTTTGCTTGGCAGCTCTCAAAGTTTTTTATCATCTGCTACAGATTTTTTTATCAAACTAGTATTCCCAGTTGCTCAATTGTGTGTTCTCACTCTAGTGTTTGTTCCTAATCAACCAGAAGGGAGATCAGGCGAAGTTGAGCTCCAGGGCTTATCTTAGTGCCAGGAAAAGAAGAATGCATTTTTCGAGACCAGCTCTTGACAAATACCCTGCTGTTGTTTTACTGTGAGCTACTAGTTGTGGTTGTGCTGCACAGCCTCTACATAGTTGGGGAAAATCATGACGACGAGGTTCTCAAATCCTGTAATGCCAAAATGTATCGCCCGTTCAAGGATGACATCACAATCCCTGTACCCGAGGAGTCTTGCATGATAGGCCGAGGTGGGGCTTCTGAAATAGAAACAACATTTAGTGGTTTATGTGGCAAGTGTAGAAAATCCATAGGTTCTTCAAAAAACTCTGCAAAATGTAATAATTCCACTGACTGCCTATACCCCTTAACAATGGTGCTATATAATATCTTGCTGCTTGCAGGGTTCAATTTCACATGCATTAGGCTGCACCTTTAGTGACATCGACCACACGTGTAGTGGAGGTTTCTTAGAAAGGCTTTATCCCTCCATCGTGAGCGCTGTGTCCATTTTAGAAGACCGCTTCAACAAAAGAATAATCATGAAGCAATAGGCAGCCCCAGGATGGAACGGCACAATATTGAGTCAAACAACAACTACTTGGAGGAGAGGACCAAGAGTTTTAAAATGCATATACTGGAGAAATTGTGTTTTATGGTCCTGTGATACAGTCACAAAAATTTGTAAAGGCGGTAAACACAGTATGGATGCATCATTCTTCAGAAGAACAGTTCTCCTAAAACAGTTTCTAGAGGACATAAAGTTAAAACCAAGGTCTGTGCAGGGTCCGGTTGCCTTGAGAAGGTAAAAAGTGGCCTGATGTGTTTTACCCCACCTTCAAATGAACTTTTTCATTGACGCCTACTAGGGTTAACCATGGGTGGAAGCTCCTGCCCGACTCACCCTTTGGGACCACATGCACTTCCTTTTCTGCCCTTGGTCTTGGTGGCCATGGAGGAAGCGATAGGATACTTAGGCTTTCCTTAAATGACCCGAAGTAATTCTGGCTCAAGCACAGATGGTAGGTGGTAAAACCTAGAAATATTTGTGTGGGAAAAAAAAACACACAAATATTTCTAGGTTTTGTGAGTTTTGTGACTCACAATGGTTGAAGGTGTGTTATTTCCAATTCCAACCTACAGAATTGGAATGCAGAGTAACTGAATGATATCATCAGCGATCAAGCGGTGTGTGATTTAATTTCACAACTCCTTGAATTGAGGTGAATTGATGGTCATGCATAATGTTTTCTTATATTCCATCATCATCTGAGAGAAATAACCATACAACATGTAAGAGTGCTTGGGCCTCAGCCACTACATTTCCCACGAAATTGAGAAAAGAAGTGACCTCACAGAGGCTGGTGGCCCATGACATCTGCTGAAACATTTGTTACTTTATTACTTAAAATTTGACAACTGTTTCTCATTTTTTTCATGCGAAATTCAAAAGCAGTGTTAAATAAAACGTTGGTAGTGTTGTATACTGAGTGCCACTAGAATTATGCGGCAGGGGAAGGCCAAATTACTAGGCAGTGTAGACAAAATTAGGACGCAAGGAAAGCCAAGTTATGAGGTGTATTGCAGCACTTTCTGCGATGGCATAACTTCATTATTTTCTTATTTTTATGCTTGTTAATACTGTCTGGTCATAGGTTGCACCTCAATAGCACCGGTTTACCACTCAAATATAGCAATAAGCAACAGAAAGAAGATCATTCGACCTTTGCAAACTTGAACCATTTGAGCTAGAAACAATTTTTTGTTGAAATCTGCAGATTAGGTAGCAGGTGCGGGATTATATGGCAGATTCGGCAGATCCATAATTATGGAAAACATGCCACAGCTGCATAATTCCAGTGGCCCTGGGTATAGTTATGAGCAGATAAATGGATGCAGTGCCCGCCTTGGACCCAAAATCAGATGACAGAAATGTTCAAACCAGGCCTGACCTGCTCGGGGCCACGAGCTCCAGGGTCGGCACGTGGCCAGTACTTTTATCTCCCTGCCAGTAAAAATCTGTGACAAGCAGTGAAATACGTTTGTATTCCGCTTTCGAAATAAAATCTTAAACTAGCAAACTCATTAAGAATTCCCTTAAAAAGTATTTGAGAGCTGTCTAAATCGTTTTAAAATGGTTACAAAAGCAACCAGAGGTATCATTGTCATGTTTATAAACAATGCTGCAAAGTTTACACAAATACAATTTCCCTTATCAGCTCTTGACTCTTTCAGAACAGCAAAACATAAATAAATGACTGGTATATTTAAAAATTGGTAACTAGTCCAGGGTGAAGATTCGAGAATTTCATGTTATGCTTGTTAATCGAAATTCCGCATTTATACTAGTTGGCATAATTAGGCACAATTTGCAGTAAAAAGTGACTGTGAATGCTGTTATTTGCTTAAAAAATTACCAGGAATGAACAGGAACAATAGAAAGGCTGTTGTTCATAATGCTCTTGTTTTGAGTGAGCGCTTGCGCCAGAAATGGATGCAAACAATGGCACGAAACATGGGAAAAAAACAAAGGTTACATGGCCGATATAATTAGGAAATAGAATTTTAAAAATCATAGAAATTCACTGAGAAAACTAAAGGTTACAGGGACTTTACAGTTAAGGTCACATTTTTAACATACAAAACCATAAAAATTCACCTGTTATAGTTAGAGTTATCTCAAGTAACTATAACTTGTGCCCTAAGGTAACTATAACCCACACCCCCGCCAAGCACAGTTTTTTCATCTAATATTTTACTGCAAATATTACATTGATGTTATCAAAGATGTCATGAATGCTGTAATTTCTGGGGCAATTAGCAGTGCATGGGAAGGGTGCAAGTTACTTGAACTGGGACTGAAAACCAGGCAATTATTGTGCAGGACTGTTTCATGAGGAGGGTATAACCCCTTCCTAGATCTTCCGTTGGGATTCAATCTTATGATATGAGGGGTTATACATAGTGTTGTTGTTCATGAGATGGACATTTGTTGGAATTGTTATACATTTTTTTGAACTTCCTGAATCCTTATTGAGTAATATATTGAATTGTAACTGTACGGAGTTGTCTTATTCATTAATTGAAGACTGAATCATATGTACGTACACTTTGGGCCTCATTCTGAGGCCGGCGGGCGGCGGTCGCCGCCCGCCTGGCGGGAACCGGCATATGGCCGCTCCGCGGTCGAAAGACCGCAGAGGCCATTCTGGCTTTCCCGCTGGGCTGGCGGGCGACCGCCAGAAGGCCGCCCGCCAGCCCAGCGGGAAACCCCTTCCCACGAGGAAGCCGGCTCCGAATGGAGCCGGCGGAGTGGGAAGGGTGCGACGGGTGCAGTAGCACCCGTCGCAAATTTCAGTGTCTGCTAAGCAGACACTGAAATTCAAAGTGGGGCCCTCTTATGGGGGCCCCTGCAGTGCCCATGCCATTGGCATGGGCACTGCAGGGGCCCCCAGGGGCCCCACAACACCCCTCACCGCCATCCTGTTCCTGACGGTCGGAACCGCCAGGAACAGGATGGCGGTGAGGGGGTCGGAATCCCCCATGGCGGCGCAGCAAGCTGCGCCGCCATGGGGGATTCCTCAGGGCAGCGGAAAACCGGCGGGACACCGCCGGTTTTCCTGTTCTGACCGCGGCCATACCGCCGCGGTCAGAATGCCCTGCGGAGCACCGCCAGCCTGTTGGCGGTGCTCCCGCCGACCCCGACCGCCGGGGTCGGAATGACCCCCTATATCTAAATAATTCCTCTAGGAGCATTTTTAAGTGAGACATTGTCTGTAACCAGTTCCTAGGGGAATACTGGGTTGCCTCTAAGTGTGTAACTTTACAGAGGCGCACTGATAAAGTGAAACTAAAACATCTTCCTTACTACAAACATGGCAGCCATCTTGGAAGAAATAATTAAATAAATGTACTAAAATAGAGCAAGCTAAGTAGATTAAAAAACACTAGGTGACGGGGCACAGGCCTGCAAGCCAAAGGCTAAGCTAAAATCCTGATTCCCATTAAAACTAAATAGGATTCACTACACCCTCCCCATTATCAGAACAAGTATGATGCCATAATGATGACACCAGTGAAAGTGAATGAACCCAAGCTAAAAATGCTCTAGACTAAAACAAACTAAAATCATATTAAGACATAACTAAAATCTATTAAAAACTTATTAGGGATGACCTAAAAAACATCTACACCATCCTGGTCACCACAGCAGGGGTGCTGGCTGACATGGGCAAGACCATGATGGAGGCAGTGGCACAACAAAGGGCCCCTGACACTAGCCACGCCGATGAACAGCTTTCCACCTCTGCTGGCGCTAGTGGACAGGAGGCCCCACCACAGGACCAACAGGCCACCAGCACCCCACCCCCTGCAGAAGGAGAACCACCCTGCAAACAGTCCCTGTGATCCAGGCAGAAGACAGAGAACAATGCCAAGACCCCCACCAGGAAATAGGACTCTCCTGATTGTCACCCTTCTGTCCCACTCTGTCACCCTGTCCACCTTAAACTGCCATTACTCCCCTTCTTATGCCCCATTGGACAATGCACCTGTGATACCAAGAGACTGGACTCTACTGTGGACCGTCCTCCACCATCACCCCAGCCCCTTGCCCCTACCCCCATACTATTTAGCAAACAAAATAAACATAATTGAAATATAAACCATACTGGAGTCAGTGTAATGATTGGAAAGATGTATTCTTACAACATTCTCAAAGCATTGCAACGTCCATGTTCATTGAATTATAGCAATGTATGACAGTTGGTGGGCAGCAGTACACATAGCAGAAGCCAGAATGGGGTACACAGATCTGAAAAAAGGAAACCCAAAGGGAACAGTCAGTGGCCATACACAGACAGTAAGAGGATGCCATGTGCAATGTCCTAAAGTATACTGAAATGTGGAGAGGAGTTACAGTCACTTACCTGTGTGTCACTGGAAGTACTGCTGGATAATGTTTGTTCTGTTGTCCACATCTTCTTCATCTGCCTCCTCTTCCTCACTTTCCACAGGCTCCACCGCTGCCACAATACCATCACCAGGCTCATCCTCCAGCAGGAAAGGCACCTGGCGTCTCAATGCCAGGTTGTGCAACATACAGCATGCCACGATGATCTAGCACACCTTCTTCAGTGAGTAGTACAGGGATCCACCTCTCAGATGGAGGCACTGGAACCTGGCCTTCAGGAGGCCGAGGGTCCGCTCAGTTATCCTCCTTGTTCACCCATGTGCCTCATTGTAACGTTTCTCTGCCCTTGTCCTGGCTTCCTCACTGGGGTCAGTAGCCATGACAGGATGGGGTAACCAGAGTCACCTGTAAATATCGAGGGACAATAGTGAGACACACACTAACCCTTAGGGACAACCCCATACCCAGACACCTACATATACTGTGTGGGGACCTTGGCCTCACCTATTAGCCACACCTGGTGTCTCTGGAGTTGGGCCATCACATAAGGGATGCTGCTATTTCTCAAAATATAGGCGTCATGCACAGAGCCAGGATATTTGGCATTCACACGGGAGATGTACTGGTCCGCCAAACACACCATTTGCATATTCATCGAATGATAGCTTTTTCTATTCCTGTAGACCTGTTCATTTCTGCGGGGGAGGGACAAATGCCACATGTGTACCACCAATGGCACCAATGATGTTGGGGATATGTCCAAGGGCATAGAAGTCAGCTTTTGCTGTGGCCAAATCCTCCACCTTTGGGAACATGGGGGGTCATTCTAACCCTGGCGGTAAAAACCGCCAGGGCGAATGACCGCGGTAGCACCGCCAACAGGCTGGCGGTGCACCGCTGGGCATTCTGACCGCGGCGGTTCAGCCGCGGCCAGAAACGGAAAGTCGGCGGTGTACCGCCGACTTTCCGCTGCCCTTGAGAATCCTCCATGGGGTTTCTGACACCCCCTACCGCCATCCTGTTCCTGGCGGGAGACAGGATGGCGGTAGGGGGTGCCGCGGGGCCCCTGGGGGCCCCTGCAGTGCCCATGCCAATGGCATGGGCACTGCAGGGGCCCCCGTAAGAGGGCCCCAAAAGGAATTTCAGTGTCTGCCTAGCAGACACTGAAATTCGCGACGGTGCTACTGCACCCGTCGCACTCCAGCAACTCCGCCGGCTCCATTCGGAGCCGGCTTCATCGTTGCTGGGTCTTTCCCGCTGTGCTGGCGGGCGGCCTTTTGGCGGTCGCCCGCCAGCACAGCGGGAAAGCCAGAATGGCCGCCGCGGTCTTGTGACCGCGGTGCGGTCATTTGGCGGTAACCGCATGGCGGGCGGCGACCGCCGCCCGCCGCAGTTAGAATCACCGCCATGATGTAGCTGCGCATGTGTTTCAGCAGGGAAGACAACACTCTGGTCAACACGTTAGAGAACATTGGCTGAGACATTCCTGATGCCATGGCCACTTTAGTTTGAAAGGACCCACTTGCCAGGAAATGGAGCACTGACAGGACCTGCACCGGCGGGGGGATTCCGGTGGGGTGGCGGATAGCTGAAATCAGGTCTGGCTCCAATTGGGCACACAGTTCTTGGATTGTGGCACGATGAAGTCTGTATGTGATTATAATGTGTCTGTCCTCCATTGTCAACAGGTCCACCAGGGGTCTGCACACCGGAGGATGCCGCCATCTCATCATCTTCCTCAGCGGTTGTAGCCTATGAAAGAGAACGGTGAGCAGAAGGTCATTTCCCACATAGATAGCACAACTGTGTTTGCATCAATGTCACAGAAGCAGTATGTGTAATCTAGAGTCAGTATATCTGCCAATATGTGCTGTGACGCAGTTAGGTGCCATGTGGCCCCCTGAAATAGCATCTGCCTGACCTGTGAGGAGGGACAAGGGGAAATGAGGTAACTGCACTGGCGTTGTGCAGTGTTGCGGTAGGCAGTCAAACACCGTCGCGCAACTCCGCATTGGTTATCATTGGGCCCTGTGGGTTCCAGGAGCCAATGGCGATGTACACCGGCGGTGATGGTACGCACTGCCGCGGACGTCACCGACATTTTCTAGCTATTCACTCATTTGCTACCTGACCATCAACAGGAGAGGACCTACACTGCAAGTGCTGCTGTGACCTGAGTCTGGAAGCGACAATGGCTAGAGTGTCTGGGGAAAGGGCCCCTGCCTTCACTGCGTAGGAGTTGGAGAAACTGGTGGATGGGGTCCTCCAGACAAACAGGTGAGTACACTGTGAGCATGATGCGTGGGCCATGAATGTAGGGAGTGCTGTGTATGTAAGCCACATGTAGGGGGGGCCGAGGCATCCTGGCCTGAATGTTGCATGAGAGGTGGTCAGTGTATGTGCGTCATGGCATGGGTGGGAACTGGTGGGCAATGAGTATGACGGTCTGGACGGGTGAGTAATTACATTTACTGCTGTCTTTTCCCTCTAGGTCAGCTCCCACCAGAAGAAAGGTATTTGGCGTGCCATCACCAAGGAGGTGCGGACCCTGGGGGGTCTATCACAGGCGAAGCACCCACTGCCGCAAGAGATGGGAGGACCTGCGCCGCTAGACCAAGAAGATGGCGGAGGCCCAGCTGGGGCTGGCCTCCCAACGTGGAAGGGGTGCCCGTCGCACCATGACCCCCCTGTAGGCTATGAAGCACCCCTACCCCAATGGTACAAGTGGCCAACTACTACTGGGCAGGGTACTGTGGGTGTCAGGTGTGCAGGTGCTGGCGTTAGGCATTGTACCCCATGGGCTGGTGACTACTGTAGTGAGTGGTTGGGCATGGCTTAGTGCATAGGGCAGCTCAGTGTGTGTTGTTTACACCAATGGTAGTAGTGTTGCTGGCATTGGCCATGTGCATCATCTGTTTATCCCCCCTTCTTGTTTTGTCACACTGTTCTTGTGTGCATTAGCATAATCTGGCGGAGGAGCAGAGGCACCGGCGACGGAGAGAGTTGCATCCCACATGGCCCATGAGGGTGAATCCACTGAGGGTGAAAGCACCAGTGGGACAGAGGGCGAGGGGAGCTCCATGACAGGGACAGGAGGGGATACCAGTGACAGTGACTCCTCCTCTGATGGAAGCTCCCTGGCAGTGGCAGACACCTCTGTGCCCACCCCAACAACAGGTACAGCCGCCACCCCCCCTACCTGCACCGCCCTCCCAGCAGCCCCTCAGCGTGTTTCCCGTGCCCCTTCACCCAGGAGGGTGGGCATCTCCTTCGCCCCAGGCGCCTCAGGCCCTGCCCCAGTCAGCCCTGCTGCCCTCAGTGAGGAGGCTATTTACCTCCTGAGATCCCTCACTGTTGGGCAGTCAACCATTCTGAATGCCATCCAGGGTGTCGAGAGGCATTTGCAACAAACAAATGCATACCTGGAGGGCATTCATTCTGGCGTGGCGGCCCAACAGAGAGCATTTCAGGCTCTGGCCTCAGCACTGATGGCAGTCATTGTCCCTGTGTCCAGCCTCCCCCCTCCAACTTCCACTACCCAGACACAATCCCCTCTACCTCAGCCTATCCCAAGCACACCTTCAGACCAGCATGCATACACATCAACACACAGAAGTGGCTCAGGAAAACATAAGCACCACACATTATCACACAGGCCCTCACACAAGCACGATGCCCATGCACACATACCAACATCCACTTCCTCCACTGTGTCCCCCTCCTCCTCTTCATCCACCTCCCTCCCATTAGCGTCTCCAGTCACACCTGCATGCACTACATCATCAGCCACTGCCCCTATCACCAGCACGCCCATCACAACACACCCCTCACGAGCAATCACCACCCCTACAACCATGCACAGGTCCCCTGTGTCCTCTACTAGTGTGTCTGTGAGCCCTCCTCCCAAAGTACACAAACGCAGGCACACACCCTCTCAACAGCCATCCACCTCACAACAGCCTCCAGCCCATGCACCTCCACCCAAACTCAGCAGACGTACACCTCCTACAACCACTTCCTCTTCCTTCACTCCCACACCCCCTCCATCTTCCCATCCCAGTGTGTCAAATAAACTTTTCCTGGCTAACATTGACCTGTTCCCTACACCTTCCCCCCGCCGTCCTTCCTTTAGGGCCAGGATGTCTAGATCCTAGCCCAGCACCTCAGCCACCAAATCGGCATCCGCTGTGGTCCCTGCAAGTCCGAGAGGATCGAAGGGGGAACCCGTCATGGCTGCCAGTGTGCCACCTACCGAAGCTCAGGACCACCCGATTCCACCACCTGCCAAGGTAAAGAAGGGGCCGGCATGCAGCAGGGAAAAGACGCACCACACACCCAGCAAGGCCTAATCCAAAACCAAAGAAGACAGTGCCAGGGTCCCAGCAGCGACTACCAAGGTGGGGAAGGGACACAAAAGAAAGGGCAAGTCACCTCAGGGGACGGAGTCTCCTGGTGAGGGACTGGTGACCACCATTTCTCCTGACAGGCCAGCAACCTGTACCACGGTGGGCACCGCCGCAACGACTGCCACCTGCACCGCCACCTACCCTGCCATCTGCACCGCCCCCTGCACCGCTGCTGCCACAACTACAGTCACCGTCACCAGCATCATCCCCTGAGGCTGCTGGAGATGGCCTGGTGTCTCCCTCCACTACTACAGACACCTGCACCACGGGCAGCACCGTCAGCATCTCTGCCGCAGATACCGCCGCAGCCACCGCCACCTGCACCGCCATTTGCACCGCCACGTGCCCAGCCAGTGCCACTACATTGGACATCAGCAGCATCCCCAGTGGGCAGCCGTCCGAGGCTGGAGGAGACATCCTGGACCCTGCACACACCACATGAGGCACCACCACCAGCACTGGCACTACCAGCAATTTGCAGTCTAAGTCGCCGCAGGGTGGAGTGTGGCTCGGCCTCCATGGAGTATCATGCTACCTGTTCCCTCAGACACCCAGGTGAGGGAACAGGAACTGCCACACCCCGGGTGCAGCATCACTGGGCACCATGCCCCCTCCAGAAGCAGTGGAGAGATGCATCCACTCACCCAATCCTTGGCAGGATGAAGCACACTGGGCACAAAGCCCCCTCCAGAACCTGAGGAGAGATGCATCCACTAACCCAATCCTTGGCAGGATGAAGCACACTGGGCACAAGGCCCCCTCCAGAAGACCAGTGGAAGAAGGCATCCACTCACCCCCTCCTTGGCAGGATGAAGCACACTGGGCACAAAGCCCCCTCCAGAACCAGTGGGCAACACACCCACTTGAGCGACTGTGGCTTGCACTCCCCAGGACCAAGCAGTGGGCAACCCACCCACTTGAGAGACTATGGCTTTGCACTCCCCAGGACCAAGCAGTGGGTAACCCACCCACTTGAGAGACTGTGACCTTGCACCCCCCAGGACCAAACAGTGGGCAAACCACCCACTTGAGAGACTGTGGCCTTGCACTCCCCAGGACATCGCTGTGGGCAAACCACCCACTTGAGAGACTGTGGCCTTGCACTCTCCAGGACATCGCTGTGGGCATGTTGCTCCCTCCAGGAGCAGTGGCGTAGTACCATCTTCCGGCTGATTACTCCCCCTCCCTTTCCCCCTGAAGTGCCTGTGTTTTTTCGACCTGATGCCCCTGCAGTGTTCTCTCCGTTTTGAGGCAGGAGTCATGTGTGGGCTTCGCCCATGGTTTTCGGGCCCACTGGTCCACGGACATTTATAAGGGACAGTGTACGGCCTTCTGTACATAATGTAAATATTTGCATATACTGATTTTTTATACTTGTTTGCTATATCTGCATGTTCCAAAATATCACTGATTGAACTCAATTCCTTTTGTCCTTGCGTTCTTCTAGGGGGTTACGGGGTGTATCTGTAATGTTGTTGGATGTGTTGTTGTGTATGGTGTTGTGGGTGAGGGTCGGGGGTGGGGGTGTCGCATGTCGCGTGTGTGTGTCACTTTCTTTTACCTCCCCCCCTCCCATGTGTGCTAGGTGCAGTACTCACCGTCATCGTCGCCGCCGCCTTCTTTCTAATTCCTGGTGTATTAGTAGATACACCAACATGGGGAGGACCTGAAGTTCGGGCTCCATGGCGTCCTGGTTCTTCGTTGAGTGTCGAAAGGTAAGTGGTTCCCCTTCAGTGTACTGTTTCCACCGTGCTTTTGATGTCGTTGGTACCGCCCGGGAAAAGCTGGCAGATTGGCCTGTCATAATACAGTGGGCGGTACATTGTCTTCCGCCTGTCTGTTGGCAGTGACCGCTGCGGTGTTTGTTGCTACCGCCCTGGCGGTCGGAGTATTAAAGTGGTTGTCTATGTTGGCGGTTTCCGCCATGGTCCCATTTTTTTTACCACCGACCTGTTGGCGGTGTTACCGCCGCTTTAACACCGACCGCCAGGGTTGTAATGAGGGCCCTGGTCTCATACCGCAACAGCTTTGTTTATTCAGGACCACATAACTTCCATTCGAAAGTATATGAAATGCTGGACAAATCAAAGAGACGGCCAAGTTTGTGACCCCCGCTTTGCAAAGGCCATGAAGGGACACCTGTTTGCAAATCATTGAATGACTAACAGTAGTCTCACATTAGTTTCCGCTAAGAAAGACCTCTGTTTCCCTGTTCAAACATTTATATTCCAAGGGCAACTCCCACTCTTCTTTAACATAGCTATCGCCTGGTCACTCGTATCTGCCTATGGTAAGATGTTTTAAGCATTTCGAAAAGCGAAAAGTGGAAATGGGCAGATTTATAATGCCATGTATGAGCCATACTATTGATGGACTTTCTGCAGCTGTGAAAGGCAACTTTTCTATATGAAGCATGGTGAAACTCGCTTCTCTTTTGCCATTGTCTGTTGTTCCCTGGATACATTAAAAGCAGCAAACAGGCCACTACTGTTAATGACACAATGGGGGTCATTATGAGCCCGGCGGACGGCGTTAATATGGAGGAAAGTACTGCCAACAGGCTGGCTGTACTTTTCTCCATATTAAGACAGCCAAACCGCCAATGTTCCACACCGACAGCCACGGCGGTAACGACCGCCGGGCTGGAGACTTCAGTCAGGGAATCCCTTCCCTGTCACTGATAGGGGTCTACCCCACCCCCCTCCACAGATTCCCCCCACCCCCTCCTCCCCAGACCCCCACTACATACACACATCTTCATTCACACACGAACACACGCATACACACACTCATTCCCACATTCATCCACGCATGCATACATCCATTCACACACACATCCACACACACTGACATACATACACGCACACGCATTCACACAACACAACATACACTCACACATCCATACATGCACACACAGACAACATGCATCACACACCCACATACACGCACGCACAGACATACACACACACACCCACGCACACCTACAACAACTCCCACCCCCTCCCCTGTCGCAGCACCCGACTTACCTGTTGTCAGGGGGTCCTTTGGCAGGAGACGGGACTGGCGCTGCTGTCAGCAGAAGCGTCCGCCAGCAGAACACCGCCAGACCATATCATGGGTCATGATACGGTCTGCGGTGGTCTACTGGCGTGGCACTGCTGCTGGCAGCAGCGCCACCTTACCGCCATCCACCGGCATGGCCACAGCCAGATTTCTGCCATCATTCTGGTGGAAATCCGGCTGTGGTTATAATAGGGTGGACGGCTGGTAGCTGCCGCGACGGTCTTTTGGCGCCCGTCGCTGCAGAGGTAGGCGGTTTTTACCACCGGAGTCGTAATGTGCCCCAGTGTTATTATGGAAACATATCCTATTGGACAGAGTGTTCATGTCATTATCGACAACAGCTAGCTATTGCCAAATTTTCTTTATCTATCTGCCTTCAATGCGCAGCTGCTTCCATTTGAGAAAGCTTCCACATTTCAATATATATGGCACAGATGTATCTTTTAGAGCGTGGCTTTCTTGTACCTAACAAAAAGTCCTGCAAGTCTATATCTTCAGAAGGATTATCAAGATGTTCTTTAACTGCTGCTTATGTGTTAGTCTGTAACCATTGCTGTCACAGTTTACCCACACTGTATATAGTAACCATACCAGAGTGTTCACCCGAGACAAAGCGAGGGTCCGGCCGGCTAATCTTGAAACCGTCTGAGGAATTAACAAAACATGGCTGACACCCATTCATGTCTATTGGCCACAATAACCATCCGCTGGGACTAGAAAGTGAAGAATTATAGGTACCAACGTGAACCTTTGCATCTAATTCTTGCTTGGTGACATTGAGGAAGGACTGCCAATTGGTGAATTTTGCCGGTGTGGGAATACTGGGCGCATTCATTTCTGTTTTGCTAACTGTCTAATGTCTGCTGAATTGTGTCATTTAAAAAGACCATTTGGACAGGAATAAGGCATGCTCCTCATACACTCTTGACATCAATATTGTTCTTCCAGCATTCATAACCTTCAACTGCAAGTCAGGAAACAAAGGAATCTGAATAAATCAATTTTGTGTCTGTTAGCAACATTTTCCTAATTTTAGAAGGTGGTTAACTTAAAGTAGTATGATTCTGCGTTCTTAACGTCATGCCCAGAAAAATATGCGAATTTATCCGAATAATGTTTTGGGCTCACCACAGGTGGAGTTAAACAGTGTTCCCACTGTGTGTAACTGAATACTGATCTGTGTCTAGTTGCTCGGTACAGGTAGTAATGTCCCCAGTTATTATAACAGAACATTTCTCCATAATTATTTGTGTTGGTGTACACATCATCACTTTCAAATGCAGTGTAATCCTTCAATCAGTTAACATGGAATCAACTGTTTGAACATCCCAGTCATCGGAAACAACACCAGGTGTAATCACATCAGTCATTGAAATTAAAAAAACGTGCCTGACACCCATTCATGTCTATTGGCCACAATAACCATCCGCCAGGACTAGAAAGTAAAGAAATATAGGTACCAACGTGAACCTTTGCATCTAATTCTTGCTAGGTGACGTTGAGGAAGGACTGCCAATTGGTGAATTTTGCCAGTGTGGGAATACTGGGCGCATTCATTTCCTTAATTTTTGCTAACCCTAAACAGGATGTCTGTTGAATTGTGTCATTTAAAAAGATCATTTGGACAGGAATAAGGCATGCTCCCCATATACTCTTGACATCAATAGTGTTCTTCCAGCATTCGTAACCTTTAGCTGCAGTTCAGGAAACAAAGGAATCTGAATAAATCAATTTTGTGTCTGTTAGCAACATTTTCCTAATTTTAGAAGGTGGTAACTTAAAGTAGTATGATTCTGCGTTCTTAACGTCATGCCCAGAAAAATATGTGAATTTATCTGAATAATGTTTTGGGCTCCCAACAGGTGGAGTTGAACAGTGTTCCCACTGTGTGTAACTGAATACTGCTCTGTGCCTAGTTGCTCGGTACAGGTAGTAATGTCCCTAGTTATTAAAACAGAACATTTCTCCATAATTCTTTGTGTTGGTGTACACATCATCATTTTCAAATGCAGTGTAATCCTTCAATTTAGCTAGCATGGAATCAACTGTTTGAACATCCCAGTCATCGGAAACAACACCAGGTGTAATTACATCAGTCATTGAAATTTTAAAGACATATGGACTTTGAATGACCTCAGTAGGCCCGTATATTTCAAATGGAACTTTATCCTACACAATCTCATCAGGAATTGGTACTGCTGAAATGTTCACAAGGGACAAGTCTCTTCGGCCCTAATGTGAGGAAAGATATGGATTTAATATTTCATCCACTGGCTCGACAGAAGTGCATTTAGGAAGATAATGACCATTTATAAGCAAGAAGAAAACAGTCACAAAACCAATCCATAATAGAAAGGCAAACAATGTCAGAAATATCCACAGATAGTTCCATGGAAACGTTAAATAATTATTTTTAAGACATATGTATATAGCTTACGTGTCTTTGAAACAATTTCAGTAGCAGGTGCGGATGAAGTCTAGGAAAAGTCATCAAGGTCGTTGAAATAACCAGAAGAAGTCTCTGCAAACACAGGAGCTGGTGCCTTACTGGTGGTTGGATCCACTTCATGTGGAGGCTCATTGTAGGTGATGTCGTCAGTTTGTGTTGTGTTGGAATAGAAGACAGCCACATCTTGGACAGATGTTGTCATTGAAGTGGTGACTGAAATCAGCAAAAGCTCATTTCTGCCCTTCCCATGCCCAAGGAGGCATTTATAGTATCATTGTACATGCTGTTTAATCAGAAGTTGTTGTTTCTTCTTTGAAGAAGTATGTCCTGTTGGATGGTGAGAGGGGACCGAAAACTACCTAAAGGACCTTTGGGTATACTGTGCAGGATCGGCCACATGATGGAGTTTGATGTTCTCAATGGAGACAAATCTGTTTGCTTTGGAACCAGGCAGCAGTGGTAGAATGACAGTTCTGGTACCTTGTATTCCTAGGACTTGGACCAGTGCTCTGTATGATGGGCTGAATACCTTCTTCACAGTGATCTTTTTACAAACCAGATCCCCAACGCTAGGAATCCAGCCAGTAGACGTTATTGGCAAATCCCTTATTCCTAAGGTGGCAGCACTGGCAGATGACGTATCATCATGAAATGGCTGAAGCTCCTTTAAGACAGTGAGATGTTCATTTATGTCAAAAAGGTGTATCTGCTGCCACTGAACCAGATCCATCTAGATCTTGGACATACATAGGTGTCCCAAAGAGAACCTCATAAAGAATGCATCCTCCCAAGGACCTTCTTGGCAGATTATTCGGTGCTCTCTGGACCCCGTACAAGTGATGAAGCCAGCTGTCGCCAGAACCTAATACTCTAGCTGTTAAGGACTGCTTTAGATCTCTATTCCTCCTCTTCACACCCGAATTTCCCTCGGGATGGTATTTTGAGGAGTAATGGAGTTCAACACCCATCGTCCCCATAGTGTCCCTAAATGCCTTGGAGGCAAAGGCAGGGCCCTGGTCCGAATGGAATGCTGCAATTGCATCTGTACCGGTAAAGATCAGCAAGTCTTTCATAACAGTTAGAGCATCAGTCGACCTCTGAGGCCATACCCACAGGAATCTAGATCAAGAATCTACAGCGACTAAGATGTATTTGTATGCACCATCCTGTTGAGGGGGACCACAATGGGCCAGGTAAACACATTGTAGTGGCCTGTTGGACACTAAGAGGGATGTCTGCGGAGGGTGTTTGATGTTTGAGCCCTTTATCTGCTGGCAGATGTCACAACAAAGGACAATTTGCTTGGTCTGTTTGTATAGACCCAGCTACCAGAAGTGTTTCTGTAAGAGTGTTATTGTGGCAGCAACACCAGCATCTGCATATGCTGCTTTGATGAGATCTAATCTCTGGTCCTGGTTGTGTATCTCTTGATCTCCAACCCCAGGAAGTGTTGCATAAGCAACATTCTGTGCACTGATGTGGTAAGAGTATTTTGTAGGGTATGCTTTGGGAGAGGCTTGCCTTCAGCCGAAGCTTTCATGGCAGCCAAAATTTCATTATCCAATCTTGTCTGGGAACGAGTCACTGCAGCAACAGACGCCGTAGCTACTGCAGATTTGGCCACTTCATTAGCCAATGTGCTGCCAATAACGTGTACACCTACATGTTGGTGACCCAATGTATGGACTACAGGAGCACTCAGTAGCTTATCCTTCTGATCAGCCAACATCCCCCACAGAGTTCTGTGTTTTATGGTGTTCCCTTTGGAATCTCTGAACCTGTTGAATTGCCAATGATTGAGATAATCATTGTAGGACTGGACACAGTAGTACGAATCACAGACAATCAAAGTGAGCTGTCCTGGATCCATGTGTTCTAGTGCTAAGACAAGGGCTTTAAGTTCAGCCAGCTGAACTGTGCAGTCCCCCAGGGGCTGCGTATAGGTATTGTGAGGGTGGAATATACCATCCTTCATCACTCCACCCACGGCTGTGCAAGAGGCTGAGTATTGATATTTAGTACGTACAGCTGGTTGTGCTGAACTCTCAGTGTAAATGACAGTATGGTATCTGTCAAGCGGCAAGATGCCTAGAGGTGTGGGGTACTCCTGTTCGTATTGGAGAAATTCTTGTGTCTGAAGTTTTGGATCAAAGATTTAATCAACATCAGTAGCAATCAGGAATGCTTGCGTTGGTGACGGCCTCTAAGGCTGGCTCCGGGGTAACAACAATTATGCGTTTCCCTTGGACAAGTGGTCTCTCCTTAATGACAGCCATCTGTACTGCAGTCAGAATCTTTCCTGTGGGTGCAAAGCGTTGTTCTGCATTGGAATATAAATGTTATTTATATGCTATGGGCACCATGTTGCCTTTATTAAAGGTGACTTAAGTGAACCCAATGGCACCAGCCACCAGCAATTATTCTGATGACCAAATTTGTTTTATCACAAGTGTGTACGTGTTTTGCTTCTAGCATGTCCTGTTGCAAACTTCTAAGGATGCAGGTGTGTTCTACTGTTCAGTGTCTGCTAGAAAAATCAGGGCCTATTAAGTCATAGAGTGACTTGATGCGTTGTGCATAATCAGAAATGTATGTTCTGCCAAAGTTAAAGAAACCTAGTAAAGACTGTCGTTTCTTGATTGTATTTGGTGGCTGGAGTTGAGCACACTTCTCTAAAAAGTGTGGGGCCAGGCTCTTGCCCTTGTTTGATAGCTCGTATCCCAGGAACAATATGCTGAGAAAGGCTATTTTAGTTTTCCTAAACTTAAATTTGTAACCAAGGTCTGCAAATCCTAGAATGATCCTATCGACCCTGGCAAGATGAATTGTGAAGTCGTCATGATGAGATAGATGTCATCCACATAAGGCAACGCCTCGGGATCAATATCATGCAATGTTGATGTTCCACAACTGAGAACAGCCCAGGGCTGTTCTTGTAGCCTTGGGGCACGCAACAGAAGCATTTTTGTGAGCCAAATGAGAATGCACTCAGGTCTCGATTTTTGTGAGCTAAGTTCTGGCAGAAAAAAACATTGGATATATCCAAGGTTGTTTTATATTTTTTACACACTATGTTATTAATTAGTGCATTGCTGTGTGAATTTTGCATTGCGTATGTGCGTGTACGAATGTGTAAGTGTCTGTAATCTAAGACTATTCTGTATGAATGGTCGGGTTTTGCAAAAAGGGATAATGGGTTATTCGTTGCAGAGACACAGGGCTCAATTACTCCCTGGTACACGAGATGAGAGAGGATCTCCCTCACTGGAGCTTTGGCTTCGTGTTTAACAGGATATTGTGGCTGAGGCTGGGGTGCTGACTAACAGGTATTACATGGCAAGGAGAATTCTTGTCCCAACCTACATGGTTGCAGTATAACGCAGGTGTTTGCGCTAAAGCCCAGTTCACAGCGTAGGCTTGTTTTACCACCTCTGGAACAAGATCAGAGAAAGAAGGCAAAATGACTTCTTCCCCATGTGGGATCGTACGGACATGCTCAGGTTGCCATTCCCTTCCAGCCAGTAGGATATCATAACTAAGTTCATACGAGAATATCGCACTAGTGGTGCCTTCCATGCCTCCCTCAATCTGGATATTTAACTCATAAACCCTGTCGGGTGGAAGAAAGCACCCGTCCACAGTCTCGACTGCAATAAGGTTGCTAGTTGTTGTTACATCCAGATGATCTTTCAGACTCTGGTGACATATCGTGACTTCTGACGCGCTGTCTAGCAGTGTCACTGCCCACGTCTTGTTCTTCAGCAATGTTCTCAAGTGTACTGGCATTTTTAATTGACAGTGCTGCCACCTTTATCTTTTTAAACTGTGGCTTTTGTTGTGGGGACTTATCTTCTTTTCTGTCTGAAGACTGTGGTGAGTCTTCTGTTTCACGTAGTCAGGACGTCGCTCTCACTGGCCCACTCTCTTGCTATGTCTATCTGGTGCGTCCTGAAAGGAACAAGAGGGACGTGAATAAATATATCAGTCAGGAGCATTTATATTTTGCAAATTTCTGACATTATGGTCCTCATTCCAACCCTGGCGGTCTCTGACCGCCAGGGCGGAGGGCAGCGGAAGCACCGCCAACAGGCTGGCGGTGCTTCCTGGGCTATTCTGACAGAAAAGGGGAACCGGCGGTTTCCCGCCGGTTTTCCCCTGGCCCAGGGAATCCTCCATGGCGGCGCTGCTTGCAGCGCCGCCATGGGGATTCCGACCCCCTTCCCGCCAGCCTGTTTCTGGCGGTTTTCACCGCCAGAACCAGGCTGGCGGGAACGGGTGTCGTGGGGCCCCCTAACAGGGCCCCACAAAGATTTTCACTGTCTGCTTAGCAGACAGTGAAAATCGCGACGGGTGCCACTGCACCCGTCGCACCCCTGCAACTCCGCCGGCTCCATTCGGAGCCGGCTTCATTGTTGCAGGGGCTTTCCCGCTGGGCCGGCGGGCGCTCTTTTGGAGGGCGCCCGCTGGCCCAGCGGGAAAGTTGGAATGGCCGCCGCAGTCTTTTGACCGCGGGGCGGTCATTCGGCGGTGACCGCATGGCGGGCGGCGACCGCCGCCCGCCGCGGTCAGAATGACCGCCTATATCTCCTTTGGGAGCTCTCCATGTGTGGAGAATCAGCTCTCTGACTTTGCCTGTCTTTAATTTGTTTTTGTTTATCCCTGCTCTTTTTAGAACCCTCCTGTGCTTGTTTAGTACCTTCCTCAGGGGTGGTACTCTGTATTTTTCGGCTTGGCTCCTAAACTATCCCGTCCATACTGGTATAGGTATCAGAAATGATCTTGGGTAGCTGTTTCTTCTGTTCCAAGTGTGGAATCTCTGAGATGCTGGTGTATAGTCAATGCTACCACTTCACCTTTAATGTTACTGAGCATGATTGAGGAGACTGTGTCGAAGTTACGCATCAATTTAATCCCCAAATCTGGGGCTAGAGCACTGGTGCTCATTCTGAATTTGTTTTAACACTTCCGGTAAATTTGCAAGCGTCTGGGTACCATGTGTGGTAGTATAAATTGCAGCAAAGACTGTACTCCATGTGGTGCAGTCATCCACTGAGGAAACCATCCCAAAGGGCAAGCACATTGTAAGAATTCTATGTTTTCCCTGTGGTCCCGTATGGGGAAACACAGCTTCCAGCTAATTCGTTTTCTGGGCTGTCCAGAACGGGATTTTTTCTCATTCCGGGGGCCCATGATAGAATGTACTGTTTGTGGATTAATCCCAGTAGTAGCCAATTGGTATCCAGCAGGTGCTGGTGCTGCTGGACGTGCTGGTGTTGTGTTCAGAGTTCACATTACGAACTGAACAAGTTGTCTATATAGTGTTCAATGTATAGATTGCATAGATCAGCTGCCTGCATGTTTTGTACACCGGGTGAGGTGTATATGTGGCAAATATGGGTCACGTTGGTCCTTCATTACCTAAGGGACCTAATCTCACAGGTTGTATTACATGTGGTAAAATGCCATTAAACCAGTTGTGGTGGTCCTGATAAGTAATTGGAATCTCAAGATACTGGAATGCGTGATACCGTTGTGGTATGTTTGCAGTTCTGTACGTGTGGAATGTGAATGATCTAGGGTCTTCCTCAGGAAAGGTGACTCAAGAGTAGAATGTTTCTGTTTGGTACGCTTCATTAGCTTCTACAATTAATGTGACGTCCCTGCCCTCTTCTGTTACGCCATATGCTACTAGGTGCAGTGTTAATGCTTGTCTAGCCTTCTCAGGAATGTCTATGGCCTTAGCCATATTGTGAAATGGGTACAGAGATGGAACACCAAGTGGGGTAAATGTCCTTTTAATAGTTTGAGCTCACAACCTACAGCCTAGTTAGGTGCTCCCTGTTCAGCTGAGAAGGATCTTCCCAAAGACCATGGACGTCTCTGTATAATGGTACTTAGGGTACCTGTTGTGTGTGAGACAGTGATACTCAGGGCACCCGTAAATTAGTGCCTAAACACTGTTGTTGGTGGTGCCATGTCATAGTTGGACTCTTGCTCTAGGCATGACTGCTGGTTTAGGGATGACAGCACTTTTGTTTGCTGACAACTATGCCAATCCTACAACAAATTGCAACTGTTGGCCCAACCCTTCCGGCTCACAAGCAGTACCTCACTAAAATCCAAACAGTAGAAAGTGATTTGTGGTAGTCTTTACGCATGGACTCAAAAGTGTGACATCTCAGGGGAGTTGTGGTTAAATAGAGATTACCCTTTTCTCACATGAGCAACAGGTCTCAGTCACACACAGGCAATGAAGGAGATGCAGTAACGTTTTCAATAGGTTTTATTAACAAGACTGCATTCTACTGTAAATTGGATGGGCTGCAATGATTAGGATAATGAACGATGCAAAAAACAGAATGGTAAACAAGAGAGTCATTAATACAAAGACCCCTACCATCTTGCAATAACATGAGATGGGAAACAGATGTGAAATAAACCCTAATACACTAGCATGATGAACCTGATCTCTAACGTAAAGAGAGCTAGGTGTGGTAAACCAAATCTGCCAGTATTATGTCCATGAGAAGAGTCCCCAAAACCTTGTTACCTTGGAATGAGGTCTCTAGATCAGACTCTGTGGTGACACGAAGGTTGGATCTGCATCAAGGCGATGTGTAGCATAGATAGCGTCGATGACATCTGCTAGGAATCCCTCTGATAATCTTGTCTATGTGAGATGTATATAAACAGATCTTGTAGGAGCCCTGACGCAGGTATGTTCTCAAACAATAGATAAGAAGGCATGCTTGGGGTGGCAATTATATAAACAATTCCCTGAAAAGGTACATTGTGTTACTGTCATACGAAATTGAGAACGTACATGATATGAATACCTACGTATTTCATTTATCCTTAACGCTGATAGTGATGCCTTTACAGAGCGGCACTAATAATGTGAAACTAAAACATCTTCCTAACTATAAACATGGCAGCCATCTTGGAATAAATAAATAAATAAATGTGCTAAATAAGAGCAAGCTAAATAGGTTAAAAGTCACTAGGTTACAGAGGAACAGGCTGCAAGCCAAAGGCTAAGCTAAAATCCTCATTCCCATTAAAACGAAATTTAATCCACTACACCAGCGTGCCCCCGCACCATATCTCTCTAAAGCCCCGGGGAGGTGGTGGTCCCCAGGGCTACAGGGGGGGCAGGCAGACCCCACGTTAAATTAGCAATGCCCCAGGGACTTGGCCCGAATGGGGACTTCAAAATAGGAGAGGAGCGAGGGCCTGTGCTTTTTTTTTTTCACAAGGTCTTCTGCAAATTACAGCAACAAGTTTAAAAAAAATCTTTTTAGCTCGGGGGGGGGAGGGTGATCCCTCTGTGACCCCAGTACCAGAGCTAAGGGGCCGCTTGTTTTTAAAAAAACTTTTTTGTGGGTCTCGGCTGAGGCCAAGTTTTAAGATGGCTGCCAACACTTACTGGTTTGAAGTGTTGGCAGCCAATCAGAACTGTGCATTTCCCTGCACAAGCTTGTCATTATTTGTGAAGTGTTGTGGCCAGAGATATACAAATTTATTTTTATTTCAATATCCCCAAAACTACTGGACGGATTTTAAACCAAATAAGCAAAAGCACAATCTGCGTACCGAAAGCCAGTTTTCTACCAAATGTGGTGTAATTCCATCCAGGGGTTCCGGCTGTAGTAATGTCTAAAGGTCCTATGCGAATTAACAGGGGAAAAGCAACTCCCCCCCACCTTTTTTTTCTCGGCCCTCACTTGACAGATCACCCCAAAACTTTCAGTGTGCAACAAGACTCATCAGCACACTTTTTTGGGACAATTTCGTGAGGATTCATCAAGCTGTGCCAAAGATAGAGGAAAGTCAAAAAATGATGTTTCTACGGAACCTGGTCCTAGTTATAACTACCTACTGGCAAGCGCCACTAGGTAATAAAGGATGTTCACTGCGCACAATTACGCAAAAGCAATCATACAAATTTACCACACCTAGCCACGATCAGAATGGGGTTGGGGGCCTAGCTGTGTCATGGCAGACCGTCCAGCATAGGATGTAAGTGGCAGAATGCCAGTCAGTTCCTTTCAACTTCGCACATGCAGAGAGATGCAACTCAGGGGAGTTGTGGTTAAATAGAGATTACCCTTTTCTCACATGAGCAACAGGTCTCAGTCACACACAGGCAATGAAGGAGATACAGTAAAGTTTTCAATAGGTTTTATTAACAAGACTGCATTCTACTGTAAATTGGATGGGCTGCAATGATTAGGATAATGAACGATGCAAAAAACAGAATGGTAAACAAGAGAGTCATTAATACAAAGACCCCTACCATCTTGCAATAACATGAGATGGGAAACAGATGTGAAATAAACCCTAATACACTAGCAGGATGAACCTGATCTCTAACGTAAAGAGAGCTAGGTGTGGTAAACCAAATCTGCCAGTATTATGTCCATGAGAAGAGTCCCCAAAACCTTGTTACCTTGGAATGTGGTCTCTAGATCAGACTCTGTGGTGACACGAAGGTTCGATCTGCATCAAGGCTATATGTAGCATAGATAGCGTCGATGGCATCTGGTAGGAATCCCTCTGATAATCTTGTCTATGTGAGATGTAAATATACAGATCTTGTAGGAGCCCTGACGCAGGTATGTTCCCAAACAATAGATAAGAAGGCATGCTTGGGGTGGCAATTATATAAACAATTCTCTGAAAAGGTACATTGTGTTACTGCCATACGAAATTGAGAACGTACATGATATGAATACCTACGTATTTCATTTATCCTTAACGCTGATAGTGATGCCTTTACAGAGTGGCACTAATAATGTGAAACTAAAACATCTTCCTAACTATAAACATGGCAGCCATCTTGGAAGAAATAAATAAATGTGCTAAATAAGAGCAAGCTAAATAGGTTAAAAGTCACTAGGTTACAGAGGAACAGGCTGCAAGCCAAAGGCTAAGCTAAACTCCTCATTCCCATTAAAACAAAATTTGATCCACTAAACCAGCGTGGCCCCCGCACCATATCTCTCTAAAGCCCCGGGGAGGTGGTGGTCCCCAGGGCAGGCGGACCCCACGTTAAATTAGCAATGCCCCAGGGACTTGGCCCACCTGGGGACTTCAAAATAGGAGAAGAGCGAGGGCCTGTGCTTTAAAAAAAATAATAATAAATCACGAGGTCTTCTGCAAATTACAGCAACAAGTTAAAAAAAATTATTTTTAGCTTGGGGGGGGGAGGGTGGTCCCTCTGTGACCCCAGTACCAGAGCTAAGGGGCCGCTTGTTTTTAAAAAAACTTTTTTGTGGGTCTCGGCTGAGGCCAAGTCTCAAGATGGCTGCCAACACTTACTGGTTTGAAGTGTTGGCAGCCAATCAGAACTGTGCATTTCCCTGCACAAGCTTGTCATTATTTGTGAAGTGTCGTGGCCAGAGATATACAAATTTATTTTTATTTCAATATCCCCAAAACTACTGGACGGATTTTAAAACAAATAAGCAAAAGCACAATCTGCGTACCGAAAGCCAGTTTTCTACCAAAAGTGGTGTAATTCCATCCAGGGGTTCGGGCTGTAGTAATGTCTAAAGGTCCTATGCGAATTAACATGGGAAAAGCAACTCCCCCCCACCTTTTTTTTCTCGGCCCTCACTTGACAGATCACCCCAAAACTTTCAGTGTGCAACAAGACTCATCAGCACACTTTTTTGGGACAATTTTGTGAGGATTCATCAAGCTGTGCCAAAGATAGAGGAAAGTCAAAAAATTATGTTTCTACGGAACCTGGTCCTAGTTATAACTACCTACTGGCAAGCGCTACTAGGTAATAAAGGATGGTCACTGCGCACAATTACGCAAAAGCAATCATACAAATTTACCACACCTAGCCACGACCAGAATGGGGCTGGGGGCCTAGCTGTGTCATGGCAGACCGTCCAGCATAGGATGTAAGTGGCAGAAAGCCAGTCAGTTTCTTTCAACTTCCCACATGCAGAGATCTGCACCGACCACCACATGCAGTTTCTGTTATCATTCTGCTGTTCCCTCCGATTCCTTCCTGGAATAAAACGTCATTTTGTCGGTTTAAAGCAGAATTTAAAAACCAACAGTGCATTTGCCTGGAAGAGCGGGAGAACGCTTGCCAAAACAAATCTGGGTCACTCGGCACACCTACGGACGAGTAAAAGCCCCCCTCGCGTGCAGGCCTGGCATTTAATTCAGCCGCAGCCCTCAGAGGAGTTTAATCGGATCATTAATGCACGGGTTTTTAATCGGATCACTGGGGACAACGGTCTGCGGATTAAAGGGCACCTCAGACAGCAGGCGGAGCTGGGAATCTGCGCGATTAAAGGGGTCGCCCCTCAGGAAGTGATCTCCCTTGTGCAGGCCCAAAAATGTGTTCATTTCCCTCCAGCTGAAGCCTTGGTGCTTGTGTGATTGTGGAAGACTCTGTCTAAAAAACAAAAAGTTTAGGAGTTGCAAAAGTCAATGAAACTATTTTCACAGTCTCGTGCCTGCGGCAGGTGATGTTTCATTGAAGAAGTGCTCTTGGTTATTGGTTAGAAGGCTCAGTAACTTGGCACAATGCGCTTATCTGCTCCAGATTGCCATTTAATAGGCGTCCAGGGGCGACAATGACAGCTGCTCAAGAGGGGGATAAAGAGGTATGAGCCTCTGGCCCCCCATCCGCTTCCCCATTGGAAGCGTCCAGATGGGTAATACTAGCTAGCCTTGAAACTGGTCCAGCCTGGTAAGCTCCAGCCTCAGAGCAGAGGCCACTGACTGAAAACATCCTTGGTCAGTACCAATGGGGATAGTTTATGGCTGCAGGCATTCCCAGGTAAACGTTCCAAATGCCGCCATTTTGCACTGTCCAGACACACTCTTCCAGGGAGATGCACTCAAATGGCTGCTGAACACCTTTTTAGACATTTGCAGCTGGCTGTAAGACTGTCCTACTGAAAAAGAGACAGGCTCAAATGCTCTCTATTTAGGGCGTCGGTTGCTGTAGGCACTGGTGGCCTGTTGGTGGACAAACGGAAATATTTGGTGCGCACTATGGTGCATCTTGCATCGTTCAACTGCATGACGTTCAGAATAGTGTTAAACAGTGCATAATTTGTAAAAAACAATGTGCCGGTGCCCAAAGCTCTCCTCTCAAACACGCGGCTGCTGCAATTAAATGCGCCAACACGGTATACTGAGGCAGCGTAATCCTGAAGTCATCTCGGGGCTCTTTAATCCATTTACAGGCACTCCCTGCCTCTTCAGCTCACTATTGCAGCTTTCTGCTTTCTCCCTTTGTAACGCTTTTCCGTCTTTCTCTTCCTCCGACTTTCCCATGTGTCGTTTGCTCGGAGTAAATGCTTGAGGCAGAAAAATAAGTGCCGGTGATCCGCACCGGAAACAACAAGCACAAATTAAGCACTGGTGTTAAAACCCCTTGAGGGTCTCCTTAGTGTGATGGACCCCCCTCCCCCGAGCACGCGTCTCATTTAGAGATGATGGAATCACGTGTCGAGGTGGCAGAGCCTCACCCGTCTCTGTCCTCGGGAACAGCTTCTTGAGCGCAGACTCCCCAGAACCGCATGCTCCATCCCATGCTGCTGAGACAGGAAAAAAGAATATCGTAATTGAAGGCCCTGAAAGATCATTTCTTCCACGTCTGGGATATTGATTTTTTTTAGGTTTTAAAAAACCCCCACTGCTTTGGAAGTCTGTCTTTGAAAACCAAAATAAAAATGATGACTGACCCTCCGTGCAGCCAAGACTTTGCACATTTTTGCTGACACAGCTCTCGCTGTTGATGGGAAGTGACAAAACAGCCATGCCACTATGTGGGGACGTCTAAATAAGGAGAGAGGGTCACTGAGGGGGCGCCCACAGAGCCTCTAATGAGAACCTTCGGTATAGGAGCATGCGTGGTGAGGAAATGCTAGCCAGTGGCATTCAGCATACTGCATCCCGTGTTGTTTATCTGCATAGATTTCAAAATGGCCTTAGATCTGACCACACTATAAAGTTATGTTCCAATATAATGCCAATGGCACAAAGCGCAAACTGTTAGTAAACTCAGAAGCGTCACTGTATGTGACATTGTCCAGTTATCCAAGCCCACTCTGTGTCTTCTCATATAATCCGGACATTTATTAGTATGAAGCTTCCTTCTAGACTTCCATCACCACCATAAGTCCTTTACACCCTCTACATAAGCATACTGCTGTACATGTAGGCCTACACACTCTTGAATGTGCCAGCGAACAACAAGGCCTCGTAGGTGAGGGCAGAGTTCCAGGAGTGGAAAACAGGTGAATGCATGTGGGATTTAAAGTGACATGCTGCCAATGTATTAGTTTGATTCTTAGGGGGCTGTGTGTCTGCGGCAGGGGTTGGCGAGGGAGGGCTGAGATCAAGCAGTGGAGTGCTTAATTTGTAAAAAAAAAGAACCAAGTACCAAGGCCCTCGTCAGGGGGGCCATTGCAGCTTGCACCATCCATTGCTGCTACCAGTGCTGTCAATTACAGTACTCACAACTACTAACCATCACACGCCTACATGTGTGGCAATTCAGACTATTACAGACCCCAAAAGATATATGAATGGCTTGGCTGGCAGGTATTAAGCATTTTAATGTATATTAACTAACCAACAACTGCTAGTGTGCTCCCCCCTAAATTAGACAAACAGTGCCACCATGTGGGAGATCCTCTTAAGTACCAGTGTTGACAATTAAGTACTGATGCCAAGCACAGGAAACCACTGGCTCAAATTAAGCACTGATGCAGGGACTGTGCAGAGTAGCTGGAAACGACGACAATATTGTGAGAGCACTGTCGAGACCAACACATTGCCAGTGTATTGGCATCGACACTGTGAGGGGTGAAAAGAAAACATGATGACATAGAGGAACTGTGAGGGATGCAAAGAAAACATGGTGATGTAGAGGAACTGCGAGGGATGCAAAGGAAACATGATGATATAGAGGAACTGTGAGGGATGCAAAGAAAACATGATGATATAGAGGAACTGTGAGGGATGCAAAGAAAACATGGTGATATAGAGGAAAGGTAACGCACCCATCTTTTAGGTTGTGGTCTAATGCGCAAGGACGCAGACCCGTAGGGCAGTTCAGAGCTGTTGGTAAGCAGCCTGTTGCTATTTCTGTGGCCCTTGGTTCTCTGTTAGTTGTCAGAGAGTACGGTGTATGTGCAGTGGGTTCTGTTCTGCTGCCGGTAGACAATGGGGTTGAGAAGCAGGGCTGCTGTGAGTTTTCAAACAGAAAAAAGGAAGTTACATGCAGAACCGCAGTTTACAGCAGCACATTCTGCATGTATCAGACTTTCTCCAACATACTTAGATTCAAGTGATTATTTCAATGCTGAGGCATTTTGGTTGTAGTTTGGGCTTTGAAGTGGGACACATTGCACTATGTATGGCAATCGCAAGAGTGTTGGTGGTATGTGTGCACGCTCTTTGTGCAGCCAATATGTGTTGTTGGTCTGGTTGCATTAAAATATGGGATCGGAGAAATCAAGTGTGTTAAAACATTAATGTTTAGGCAGCTGACACGTTACCTTACATTGAAGTGATTACACTTAGGTACATTAAAAGCAATCCCGTTTTTTTCTTTTAAAGCACAGAAATGTATTCACATTACAGGGTTAAAGCACGGCAGGCGCTACCTTATAACCATTTTGCATTGACCAGATCTACTTTCTAACAATAAGAAGAATATTAAGTATTATGTCTGATAAAAAAGCAGGAGTATCGAAAGAGGGGTTTCAAGCTGCTGCTGCCTCAATGGAGCAGGTTAAGAGAGTTTCAAAGTTGTTGCCAACTTGACAGTGTACAAACATGCGTTCACACAGTTATGCCTTCCAGTGATATGAACCACACAACTTCTAATGCGGAATTAGCGAAGTTAGCCAACGTTTCCCTCAAAAGTGCCAACTTTCACACTTATTAATTCTCAAAGTTTGCAGAGTTGCTGAACTTTGCTTGCAGTTTTCTCTGAAAAAGGGGCTTATGTATTTAGATCTCTCTGCCGCCTGCGGTACAGCTTAATCCACTGTTTCGTGGTGGTTGGCCTGTAGGAGTGGGCCTTGCTTTTGTTCCCAACATCTTGCAAGCGTCGGTGGCAGGAGAAGGGAGAAGGAAGCAATGTTTAATATCTAGGTCTTGATAGAAAAATCCAGAGGTTTCAGGGTTGCCAAAATAACACAGTGAAACAAGAACGAAACTAATATAAAATTGATCAGGTTCAGAGGCTTGTTCTGGGTTACAGTGACTCGCTGTGACACGGCAAGTTCAATCTAAAGGAGCCACCTAGTGAATGATGCACAGTAGGTCCCCAAACCCAAGCATAGATTATCAAACAAATGAACATCCTAGAATGCTTATTGGTGGTGACTGCTAGAGATACAGGACTGAGTCAATATGATGTTCTCTTTTCTTCAGTGGGAGACCACTTTAAGACTCTTTGATTGTCCCACAGGGATTTATGTGGTCTCCAGTCTAACTGTATGCAGGCTAAACTCTATTGTTGGGTCCCCCAACCCCCCTCACGCAGGTGCTCTCCTGCAGCAGCCTATTCTGTGCTTTAAGCATGTTTGCCTTTACAATACCAGCCACACAGATCTTGAATAATTCTCTCTTCACCTGTCACACTATAGACCATGAATCCTTCCATGGGGTCTATACGTTCCATCATTACTGTCAGAGATCTCATGTGGTCTGGCCTTTAGTTCTGGGGCAGTCCTAGTGCTAAGATGCTGTTTGGCCTCTGATGAGTTGATAAATTCCTCACTGACACACTACTAGACAACACTAAAACTGAATAGTGAGGGACAGTGGCACCTAGAATGGAAAAGAAGTGACATTGGAAAGAAAGTGCAGTGAGGCCCTCAGTGCTGATATATGATGTGACATGTATTAAATACATTATTGATAGGAACAATTGTGGCTAAAGTTGCCCCTCTCTTGAAAAATTTGATAATAACACAAAATAAAAAATATTATTTACGAAAGGATAAACGCACTACCAGTGACAATAATTGGACCAGCTAGTGAGTATTCCCTGGAATGCCCTGGATGGGCGTACAGGGAATTACATCACGCAGATGTTGTCCCCTAGAGAACATGCACAAGGCACATTAAATTAAAAAATAAAAGGCACAATCAAGAGAAAATTTGTAAAGGCAGGGATTCTAATGCTCAGTGAAGTAATAATAATTGTAATCAGGGTCTGGCAAGAACTTGCATGAAAGAATGTAAAAAAACTAGCAACAGGGAAAGGTGGCTAGCACCTAGCTGCTCTCAATACTCAGTTGTTACAAGAAACAGGACAATTTTACATTGTCCAGCTGCCACAGGCACTCTTGAATTTCAGGTCACAAAAGTAACTTAGTAAGCAGTCACCTATAGCAGTAGAGAAAATATAGGATTACAGCTCAGGTAGGTACAATCATTATTGGGAATACCTAATTACCCAGAAACAGCAAAACACACCACGAGTTTTAGAGACAAACATGGCAGGAGGCAACGCACCTGAGAGGACAGAGAGTTGTCATCAAGTCAAGGCGTAAATGTTGGCTACATAGGTGCCTCCCCGACGTGTGAAGAATGAGCAGCCACCACTGTGTAGAGAGCCATCCGGACTCTCCCATACATTGTATCCTGTTCTGCGCGTCCGGGCGGAGCGCGGAACAGAGGTTATAAAATAAAGACAGGGCTGCGCTGACGCAGTTCTCCCCAGTACCCTTAACCACGGTGTGCGTGTCCCATTATTCCAAGAAGCCGGCCCACTACATTGGCGACAAGCGGTCCTACGAATACCCGTGCCACGCGTCGTCGAGCACCAGGGAATGGTGTTGTGCAGAAGGGGCACGGAGACAACATCAATCCGGCGCCACGCTGAATGAACCTGCGGCGGACCCACACCCCCCTATCTGCGCCAGCCGAGGGACAGGAAGAAGCGCGCCTTGTGTCTCCACCGGAAGAAGCGCGCCTCGTGTCCCCATCGATGAGAGCTGCAGTGCGATCGCAGCCGCTGCCTCACCCGAGCCGGCAGTGTTACTCGCCGTATTGTGGTTTCTCCCGATGCGGCCTGGAGGAACGAAGAGGCCATCCTGACGTCTGCGGTGAGCCTAGCCCTGTGCTCCCGTTAGAAACGCATCAACACCACCTGGGTTGAGGAGTGCGCGCTGAGAGAAACGCGCACACCCTGTTGCCAAGCAACAGCAACAGAAGGCCCAGATCGTGTTCCCGGGAGGAGGGAGCACACCGAGCGGAGCCGGAGGGGCAGAGGGGCAAGTGCCCCGTGTAATCAACAGACATAACTTCGGGGAGCCCCCCAGAAAAAAAATATATAAACAATAAAGAGAAGAAAACACATGTATAAGGACAGACAAGAAAAAGGGTGCATTGAAGGACTCAAATAGTCAGAAAAGTGTCCATATACACAACAAGAGCACAGAGGGAAAAAAAAAAAACAAAGAGAAGAAAAAAATAAATAATAATCCTACATCCTAGTAGCAAGGAAAAAAAAAAAAAAGTGCACACACAAGGGGTGACAAAATGGGTGCACCACAGCAAGAAAATCACCAGCTGCCCGCACAACTGAACACCAGTGCTCACTCCTCAATCACTGCACTGTTCTCGTTCAGCCAACTGACTGACCCGGCCACAGCAGTGCCAAGATGGCGCCTATGGTTAAATCGCCTAGATAACTACTTCTGCGCCACAAGAGAAACAGATGGAGCTGTGCACAGGCCCCTCATGATGCTGATGGGCGGAGATGAGCTACAAGAATTGTTTGATTCACTCCCAGACACAGGCGATAAATCAGACTTTGATGCAGCAGTTGTAGCACTGAACAAACACTTTGACCCGCAACTGAATCCAGACTATGAACACTTCAAACTTCGCCAGGCACAACAAACGGATGTTGAGTCAGTGGACATGTTCTACGCATGACTGAGAAAGCTAGCAAGCCTGTGTGTAGGACTCAATCAGCAAGAGGAGATCCAATGCTCCAATGCTCTGAGAAAACTCATCCTACGCCAGCAAGGCATCTCCCTCGATGAAATCCTGGTCCTGGCACACTCACACAAACTATCAGCGGTCCTGGGAGATGCCATGGTGGCGGTGAGAGGACAAACGTTGGCAGATGTTTCGACCACACGTCCAGTCCAGGTGAAAGAAGAGCGGATAGAGGCCATTCAAACCCGCCAATCACCAGGACGCAGACCAAACTCTTTTAGACCCAGTGAACGCACCTGCGGAAGATGCGGGTATGAACACAAACTAACGATGGGGTGCCCGGCAAAAGGAAAAACATGTAGCCGGTATGGCAAAAATAACCATTTTGCAAAAGTGTGCAAGTCAGGAAGAAACAGGCAAGGAGACCAAAAGGGAAAGGACCCAAAGTCAGGAGCGTAATCAAAGAAAATTACGACTATAGAGAAAACACAGCTCCAGGAATGCCCATCTTTGAGGAAGATGAGGACGAAGGCATCTTTGTAATCTCATTCACTGGTGGGAGACAACAGAAGAAGCGACCGCCCCCCATGAGTAACATACAGGTCAACGGCACGTCAGCTACAGTACTCATGGACACGGGGGCGTCAGTCAACGTAATGGATGACACCCTGTTCCAACAGTTAACCCCTACACCATCTCTTATCCCAACCACCAAAATATACAACTATGGGGGTCGAGAGCCGCTTCCTCTGAAGGACACGGTGGAGGTGTCAGTAACCAGTGGAAAATTCTCAACACAAGCAAAATTTTATGTGATAACGGGAGACCGAGGCACCCTGTTGGGGTGTCACACCGTGGAGGAGCTGGAGTTGGTATTCTTCGCGCGCCACGTATATGACTCCCATGTTGAACATCTCATTAGTGAGTTTGCGCAGCTCTTTGAAGGGTTGGGATGGCTAAAAGGCAAACACATCAAACTCCACATAGACCCAGGTGTCACTCCAGTCGCCCTGAGACACAGCCGTCTACCGTTCCACCTACGACCAGCGGTGGAAAAAGAACTGCAGTTGCTCGAAGACCAGGGAGTAATAGAAAAGGTAGAAGGGCCGACACCGTAGGTTTCGCCTTTGGTGATAGTGCCGAAACCCAAGCAACCTGGAGCTATTTGCCTCTGTGTTGACATGCGCATACCCAACAAAGCCATCCGAAGAGAAAGACACATAACACCTACGATGGATGACATCATAGCAGACCTGAATGGGACGCAGTGGTTCTCGAAATTGGATCTTAATGCTGGTTATCATCAGCTGGAACTGGACCCCGATAGCAGAAACATCACCACCTTCTCAACACATGTGGGGCTCCGGCGGTATAAGAGACTGAGCTTTGGGGTATCTTCGGCAGCTGAAGTGTTCCAGAATGCCATCACAGAGACTTTGTCAGGGCTTCTGGGGGTGATCAACTTGAGTGATGACATCATCATACACTCCAGGACTAGAGACGAACATCATCGCCATCTAAGGGCCACGCTGCAGAGACTAGCGGATGTGGGGCTGACACTTCACAAGAAAAAATATGCGTTTTATCAAACATCGGTGGAATTCTTCGGTTATGTTTTCTCGAAGGATGGTCTACAGGTGGACCCGAGGAAAGCTGATGCCATTCGTCAAGCCCTGATTCCCAAAAACCCCACTGAAGTAAGAAGTTTCTTGGGCATGGCGACATATTGCGGAACGTTCATTCCGCAGCTTGCCACAATGGCGGAACCTATCCGACAGCTCACCAAAGGAGCGCACCGCTGGACCAGTGGAGCCCGGCTGCAGATAAGGCATTTGTGGACATCAAAGCTGCGCTACTGGATAAGTCGACCATGGCCTACTTCAACCTTCACCGACGGACGGAGGTGGTGGTAGACGCCAGCCCAGTGGGTCTTGGGGCCGTTCTTTTCCAGGAACAAAACTAGCAGGAGTGGGTTCCGGTTGCGTACGCCAGCAGGGCACTATCTTCAGTGGAAACACGATATGCCCAGATTGAGCAGGGAGGCCCTAGCGATCCGTGGGCATGCAAACATTTTCACTTGTATATCTACGGGCAAGAATTTCAAGTGGTGACTGATCATAAGCCTTTAGTGTCACTGTTCGCCGGAAGTCCGCGTCTGGTGCCTCCCCGAATAGAACGTTGGACCGTCCTGCCTCAACCCGTACCGGTTCACAGTTGTCTACCGACTTGGGGTGAACAACCCAGCTGATTACTTATCTCGTCACCCGTCCCCGACAACAACAGATGAATACCAAGAGCAAGACGAGGAGAGCACCGAAGTGTTCGTCAGTATGGTCGTACAGTCAGCATGTCCCAATGCCCTTGCTGTAGCAGACATTGTGAATGCCAACAAGGCGGATGTGGTACTGAATCAGGTCAAGGAAGCATTAGATGACAGGAAATGGAAGCACTTCCTAGAAAAGACGAAAGTGTACAACCATGAAAACAAGGTGGCGATGCAGGGGATGTGGAGGGTGTGAGATGAGCTGTCCACGGATAGTCAAGGACTGATTCTTCGGTGAAGGAGAATTGTACTGCCTCAGAGCTTGTGGGCTTGAGTGGTGGAGTTAGCACACCAGGGTCATCAAGGTGCTGCAAAAACCAAGGCGAGGCTGCGCGCCAAGGTGTGGTTACCTGGCATGGACAGCCAGGTTGACGAATTGGTGGGGAAGTGTCATTCATGCGTCATCACATCTGGGGAACCACCCTGCTGCCCAATCATCACCGAACCTGCCAGTCAGAAGCCACGGTCAAAAGTGAGCATGGACTTCGGAAGTTTCCCGGATGGGCGGCTGACAGTCGTCCTTATGGACTCATGTACTAAGTTTCCTGTTGTTAAGGTCATATCATCCACTTCATTCGAGAATGTACGGCCAGTTCTTCAAAAGACATTTGCAATGTTTGGGCTCCCTGACGAGATCAGGACAGACAATGGGCCCCCGTTTCATGGACAAGAGTTTCGGTCCTACCTGGATGGGATGGCCATACGTCATCGCAAGATCATGCCATACTGGCCTTGGGCAAATGGTGACGTTGAAAGATTTATGTGTACTCTGAACCGAGCCCTCAGGATAGGTGTGGAACAAAGAGAAGATGGAGAACAATGCTTGCAGCAGTTCCTGAGTGCTTATCGCCAGGCACCACATAGTACCACTGGGTGTGCACCCGCAGCATTGATGTTCAAAGTCCCACCACAAGATTGCATTCCAGCTGGTCCTCACTGGGTGTCACCACAATTAGATGTAGAAGCCACACAGCAACGCCGAGAACTCACTAATCAGAAGGCCAATGAAAAATGATGAAGTAGACATAGGGACTTCCAGGAAGGTGATAGGGCGGTAGTGAAGAGTCGTCGGGCAGGAGGAAAATTCCAAACACCATTCGAGCCAGAAGCATGGCAGATTATCAGCATTCGAGGATCCATGATAACGGCAGCCCAAGGCAGGTAGAGGGTTACCAGGAACGCGTCACACTTCAGGAGAGCGGGAGTCTCGGCCCCGTCTAAAGAGGAAGGAGAGATGGACGAAGCGACGGGTGTATCCAAGAGCGGCGATGAAGGGACATGGAGTGCTCCGGTAGAGGTACCCTGTTCGCATGATCCGCCGTTTGGAGACACCGGCCATGAAGGATTGCTTATCCGAAGTGGAAAGTGTCATCTGCATCGCAACCCAGCGCCCAACAGTCAGCTGAAGGACTTCGTCTGTAATTTAGATCAGTCCTGAACTATATCTCAACATCACCACCTATCTGTTGGATCCCGGTGGCGTCACGAGTTGGCGACCGGAGAATCACTCTAGGGATCTGGAGTGACCAGTTGACTACTGCGAGCGCCACTCCGGTGCTCGTGTGAACATTGATATTCTTCAGTTCTGTTCTCTGTTCGTTCTGCTTATCCTCTCTATGTTTCTTTTCTTTCTGTTTTTTGTTTAGGTCTCAACCAATCCGGTATTGGATCTTTTCAGTTGGTTACGTTTTATTTTATGTAATCCCTTGCCTTTCTGTGTGAAGTAAAACATAGGACGGATGTAGAGAGCCATCCGGACTCTCCCATACATTGTATCCTGTTCCGCGTGTCCAGGCGGAGCGCGGAACAGAGGTTATAAAATAAAGACGGGGCTGAGCTGACGCAGTTCTCCCCAGTACAACTACACACTGCACAGTCACAGGTCTGTATTTCTAACTACTCAGCATCTGTTGGGGGGCCGACAAAGCTACAGAGGACCATCTATGTTATGTAGTTCTGCATACATCCCTTAAAATATATTGGTCCACTGGGGGGAGCCAGAGTCTGATGAAAGGTTGGAAGCAAGCTTCACATTGACCCTACATTTCGATTAGTGACGCCTGGTGGATCAGTGCATCCGAGATTCATCACATAGAAGTTAGCCGTCTCCCTAAGCAGCCAGAATCTTTTATTCCTCAAGATAAATTCTTGAGCGGTATGATGGCAAAATATTTTAGACAGATCCCTTTATGTAAGAAGCTTGCACCAATTATGCTGACATTCATTGGCTTTTTAGCTACAATTTTTTTCAGCAGACTCTAAACTCATGTCAAGGAGTCATGGCAGAAACCCCCTGAATTTCTTCACATTGGTTCCTTCACTTGGAGAAGAGTGGTGGTCTTATTCTAAACTGAACATTCATTCCTTGTTTGCCCTTGCATCAGGTCGTTGAATGTGTCTGCCTGGACTAATGCTGGTAATTGAGATAACTGTAGCACTTCCAACTACCTGCCCCGGGTGTACGAGTCTCGGGACAGCCTTGCACCGAGCACCGTGCGCACTCGGGCGCCTGTCGGGGGAGCTCCGAAGGTGGATTGCGTTCTTTCAGCGCGACTGAGGGCTCTGGAGTTCAGGCTGAAGGCGGTGCAGGTTTCTGGCAGTGCAGGCCACTATTTCATAAAAGTGTTCTTACTACATTCTCATCCAGTCCTTGGCCTCTCTGCAGAGTGCAAAGAAAGGTCACATGTGTGTGATCTGTAATTATGAATCTGGGAAAGTGTGCGAAGGAATGATGTAGCTTAGAAATGCGGAAAGTACCGCGGGAAACATTTTCTGGGGGAATAGCCCTACACTGAACCCACCATGTGGGAACATGTTGCACTCCTTTGCTTTCTCCATGCAACTTAGATTTCCCATTTTCTTTAGAAGCAGTGTGCTGGAAGTAGGCAGTGGGAGTTGGGGAAGTGGACCACAGCCTACCAAGAAAAATACTGTTTTTTTAAAATTAAGTACTGAGAGGAGGCACATGTTGCTTGTTTGCATTTGGGCCCTTAACACCTTTGCTAAGCTAGTTACGCAGGTCAGTACCCTATGGTTATCAGCAGCGACACACCCAGATCTTCAACGCCCCTTACATAAATGTAGTTTAGTTTATCAGGCAGTAACCATTTTCCTGTTTTGGTGTGCTGACAACAGTGGTGCAATGTTAGCCCCCAGAGCCCCCGTGGTTGGGGGCGGGGAGGGGGGGGTGGCCTGAGCTCCGGGGGGGCCCTCAGTACAGTACCCTGGCCTAAGAGCTCCTGACTGAGTCTGGGGAAGGGTCCCCTCCACGTACTTTGCAGGGGCCCCCCTCAAGTTTCGTTACGCCAGTGGCGGACAGCCACTCGCCATCCAAACACAGGCCTCCATGGGCAACTGCTGAGCCATCGTTGTAGGCTGGCAGCGCGATGATGACTGACCAGACGAGGTGGGGTCTGGGAAACTGCTGTGTCATCAGTGTTTGGTTGGCAGTGCAATGATGTCAGTCCACATGAGGTGGGGTCTGGGCCACTTCTGCGTCATCAGTGTATGGTTGGCGCTGCGATCACGACAGACCACATGAGGAGGAATCTTGGCAACCACTGCGTCATCAGTGTATTGTTGCTGATGCAATGATGACAGGCCAGATGAGGTGGGGTCTGGGCAACTGCTGCGTCATCAGTGTATGGTTGGCGCTGCGATCACGACAGACCACATGAGGAGGAATCTTGGCAACCACTGCGTCATCAGTGTATTGTTGCCTATGCAATGATGACAGGCCAGATGAGGTGGGGTCTGGGCAACTGCTGCGTCATCAGTGTATGGTTGGCGCTGCGATCACGACCGACGAAAGGAGCGAAACATGTCTTCATTGAACTATCACCACTATGCAAAAGAGAAATGAAAAGGAGAGAGCGAATCGCCTTTTGCAGAGTCACAGAGTATGTGCTTCTGTTCTTGGCCTGCCCCAGCCTCATCTGAGCCATGTGCTCCATAACTAGGGCTGCCACTCGGGCCTGGCTGGTGTTTAACAGCAGGGCCAGTAGTTTTAGGTCAAGGTCGATTAAAGGGGAAGCAGTCAACACCAGTATTTTCCACTTTTCAATATATACTTAAAAACCAGATATAGGAAGAAATCACTGGAAAAGTTTTAGAGAGCTGTCTAAATGATTTCAGCTGATAATTTAAAGAGAGACAGAATCGCAAAGTAAAAAATAAATGCAGTGTATTTCAAATAAAGTCTTATTTAAGCAATACATCCTGACTCTTACAGAGTCCAGTGACTTTACCAAAGGGCTGGCATCTTCATCTGAGAAAGGTGGTCACCCTTCCTGTTTGTTATACCGTCCATTCTCCTTCGCATCTGTCACTCATCTTCCTTGCAGTTGTCGCTGGTTCAGTAGCGGAATGCTCCATTCCTAGGTTCCGTACAGTAGGATGCTGATCTTGTGTTCTGGGGGCAGGTGAGGCTGGTGCTGGGAGGAGGAGTTCCTGCGTGTTCGTCCTCTGTGCAACTCCCTACTTGGAGAATAAACTTACCTTTTCTACCTACCGTCTTGGAGGCTTTTATTACATTATTGTTAATATGACATCACCACGCGGGCTGTGCCAATGGGGAAGTAACCCTATCCATAACTTCCTGATGTTATGACGTCACCAATGGGTGATGACAGGGAGTGAGATGACTGATCTGTATAGCACTGTTCATTCTCTCATGCACACTACACGGCAAAGTACTTTTCCAGCTCTGCAATATAGGCTGCATTCTAAAATATGTTTTCATGAAAAAACATCTGACGTCTTTCTGCACATTTTTGCTTCCTGCATCCCACCTACATCTGCATAGGAATGGGCAGTTTCTTCGGCAAGAGTGTGGATTTGATCTGTATGTCATCAAGAGTCCCACAGTACTGTGGAAAACCACCCAATGGATGGCGCAAGTGAATTGTAAAAATGAAGGGGCCCACCGAAATCTGATGAGAGGCAGGACTGAAAGTACATCAGGGCCCACCCCTTAGGTTTCGGCTGCACTGCGTGAGCTTGCACGCTGTGCTTGCGAAACCTTATGTCAATAAAAATAATTCTTATAGAGGCTTAGAACCCACCCCTTACGTAACTATACTTACAATTGGCTGGCTTCCACGTGGCTCTTACTTCACTTAACCTTCCATTGGCTGGCTCCCATGTGGCTCTCTCCTCACTTACCAATGGCTGGCTCCAACGAAGGCTTCCACATCACTCTGCTGGCTAGTGCGTCCTCCACGCCTCTGTCATCTTGCTGTGGAGCCTGGACCAAGTACTGCTTCTGGTGCCCAGTGTCCACGCACCTACAAAGGTACTTTTTTTATTTGCAAATGAAGCACTCATCAGAAAGCATTATTTTGAAGGGTGTTTTTTTACATCCGCATTTGTTAATGACTGACACTGTATACATTTGTATTTTAGAAAATGTATACATTTATGACTGTACAGAATGAATTTCCCAGGCTAACTGCTTGTTCTGCTCTCGCAGGTTTGTACACACAGTGGGCTGCTGTCGTTTGTCCCATCAGCTCCCAGATGTTCTACATTTATCATCAGTGGCACGCACTATCATTTCATATGTTCTTTACCTTTGTGAACCTTTTTCAACAAGATACAATAATATTTTTAGAAGCCGTTCCCTCTGTCCCAGTGCGGGAAGAAGAGAAGCTGGAGAGGCAACTGTCCCTTGGAAGTGGCCAGAGCGCTTAACGCGCTCTTGATTCCCTTAAAATGCTTCTCGTATCAATTGGTTCATAGGGGCCTTAAGGGTAAGGGAGGGTGTGTGTGTGTCTTTCTGTCTGTCTGTGTGTGTGAGCATATGTGTGAGCGTGTGTGTGTGTGTCTGAGCATGTGTGTGTCTGAGCATCTCACTCCATGCTCTGTATGTGTGGTGTGTGAGCAAGTATGTGAGTGTGTTAGCGTGTCTGTGTCTGTGTCTGTGCGCGCACACAGGTGTGTATGTGTTTGTGGATATGTGTGTCTCACTCGATCTCTGTGTCTCTATCTCTCTGCTTTTTTTGCAAAGTTTGATCCACGTATGCCCCACCTACTTTTGAAGATGCCTGTATCAGCCAGACTATAGAAGTGCTCCATAAATGGAAGAATATAAAGCATTTAATAATATGTCGACATAAGTGTTCTATAGTACGTAAAATACAAAACTTAAGAAACTCTTCAAATATATAACTTAAGAAACATGCCAATAGAACCGGTATATAGACTTTGGACATAGGCCATAACAGGCATTGTCTAAAAAGCGCTCTAAAGACTTTCAAACACAACAGGCAATTCTAAAAGCGCTTCTTTGACATTTACATTACGTTTTAAATATTTCCACTGTACATTTAGCCACTTTATTTAAATATGCTTCATTAATCTGTTAATATTGTTTCATTTTCTACTCAGTCATAGACTCCCTGAGGAGGTTTTGCGGACCCCCAGGGGTCCCCCAACGCACAGACACGAAAGACATATACAGAACTTCAAATTATTAACTTAGAAAACACATCTTTGAGCGCTTCATAAAGATTTAGTGCAAAACTTAAATAAATCATGTCTCTAGATTCGCCGTGCAACATATCCTAAAGAAAACATTGAGAAAAGCAATATAATTTGCTTTGCCAATGCTTGTTAAACGAGAGGTTCATGCTGAATTCGTAATATAAAGTGTTGCAGAGCCACCCTTTGAGAAGTAGGAATATTATCTCTCAGACTACATTTTAAATCTTTTACACTCCTCCTTTAAAACCATTCAATTCCCTCGGTATTGTACTGCATTTAAAGATTCCACGCTCTGAAGAATACAGAGCTTCAAGCGCCGGGATGTAACGTGAAAGGGGGCTGCGCGAGGCACTCGCACCAGACAAATGTCAACTTGTTCTCTGAGCATTACAAACTACAACCTCTAGGTAGCCTTGTGAAATAGCTTTCATGTTCGAGTTATGAAGTCAATCAATTGAAAATAATGCTTTTGCTGCCACCCAGTGGTAAAGGTATGGACTGTTATATGTGCTCATTTCAGTGCATCAAATTTGCTTTGGATGAGTCCGTAACAAACAGTGTAGGCCCAAAACTGTTGTTCTCACAATAGACAGTTCCAGTGGTTAATTTGTAAATAAAAACGTGCCGGTGCCCAAAGCTTTCGTCTGAAACACGCAGCTGCTGCAATTATATGTGCGAGCACATATTACCGAGGAAGCTTTCTATATTCTCCTTTTTTGGCGCTTTTTCGGTTTTCTTTTACTTCGCCTTTTCTATATATTTATTTTTCCTCACAGTAAGTACATAATGAAGAAAAATAAGTGCCGGTGCCCTCTACCGGGAACCACCGGCACAAATAAAGCACTGGACAGTTCACTCAGGGACAGGAAGATGGTGGCAAACAAGATACATAGTGCACTCAGGGACAGGAAGATGGTGGCAACATTCATGCTCTAATAATTATTTTTGCATGTATCTATTCTACAGCTTTTATATTGCACAGCAAGATCGAAAAAGACCTAAAAGCTCTTTACAAGAGGACAGTTACCCTTTTCTCAGCAAGCAGGTCACAAAAGAAAAATGAGATAGTGTAATAACAAAAAGAACACATGGCACAAGTTCTGCTTTCTGGTTTCAAAAGGCACCAGCAATTTTGTGACCAGTCTATACAAACCGGCCAACGCACTAATAGGCCAACTCACAAAATGAGAAATCAGGGTGGTTCCCAATCTAACATACCTAGTTAATAGTTATTAGCTTCCCTGGTGGCCATCAACATTTTGAACAGGTGCAGCACCTAGGCTAGAAATGTAGTGCGTCTGCTGCATGCATTGCCAAAACTTACAGCTATGTTATGCTGTGGCTCAGGGGCTCCCCAGAAACAATGACATACTAATCAATGGCAACTTTTAAATAAGTGAACTACTGAAGAATCAACACAAACTGAGGGTCTCCGAGTGACAGCATGCTGACACGAAATATCACTTAAGTGAGAATGGCGTAAGAACTTAGGGCCATATGTACGAATACATTTTCCCATTGACACAGAATGGGAAAAACCCTTTGCTACATCTGGCCCTTAAATATTCACTCACTCACCCAACAATACATTCCACTCAGTAAGTCAAGTGCCTGCTTCAGAGATCTGTCTGTAATGTACACCTTATTTATGCCTTAACTGTACATATTCTATGTGCAACAAATGTTTGTACCAGTCTGCCCTGCTGGATCTGTACTGCAGGCAATGGAAGGCTGGGCTTGCTGCTTGATTTGTACCTGCCCGCTGATAAAGAAATGGATGCTGCTGCCAGCCTAGTTTCACCAGTCCTCTGAAAGAGGGGATCTTGGATTGTGTCTTGCTTAGGAGTGCCTGTTCTATGAAGAAGGGCTGTTTCTACCTATTCTTATGAAGAAACAAAGGATATCTTGAATGCACTTACATAGCATCCCTTCTGAAACAGGGACTGCTTCACAATATTTGATTTGATATACCTATAGTCCTGATGAAGGCTTCTGGCCCCATACCGGCATTGTGTGAGTGCTGAAACATGTTGAAGGAAAAGAGAAGAAGAGTCATGTGCTCCTGTTCTTAATCATGTAAAAGGGAGACAACAGTAAAAACAATCATAGCTCATCCACACAGAATTCTAAAATAGGCCTGTCACTTTAACAAAGATAGAACAAAAATGTGATGACCAGGGACATATCCTAATGTAAATTTGAGAACCCTTACTAGTAAACAGTACAATCAATGAACAGTAGCACTCTTGAATGCTTCCCAGTGCTAGCTATGAACCCACTGATGAATCATACCACACTAAGTAAGCAACCCTAGCAAAATATGTGAGTCAAGTTTACTTATGATTTTACAGGTGATACAAATAGTTTTTGAAATAGACTAGATAGCTTTGTAAAGTCCTAACACATAGCTGACAAGTGGTTAAACATAATGTATAACACCTTTGATCAATTCTGGCATTTTAGCCGAGAGTACTCTGCACTGTACTTTGATCCGATATTGAAAGTGTTAAAAACAGAACTACAAGCTCCGCAAAGCAACATGGTCTTTGCTGAAACACTACAAATGGTTGATTGTATTATATAGCAGAGTGCTACTGGGCAGACTGGTGAAAGGTGAAATAAAATTATTTTTTAGGCAATTTGGGTTTATCAGCCCAGTTGGTGATTTAAGAGGGCCCAGTGCCTCCTTGCGCCACATTAGCATAATTTTTTAATTCTAATGTGGCCCAACGAGGCCAAAATCGATGCGCCATATTTACGAAGTGGCACAATACATGCATTGCACCACTTTGTAACCCCTTGCGCCACATTATGCCTGCACCAGGCATAATGTGCGCAAATTGACGCATTCCCCCATTAGGGTGACTGCAAAAATGGCGCAGTGGAATCTAACAGATTCCAATGTGTCATTTTTTGCGGCTATTTTTAACACCTGCGCAGAGCAGGCTTTAAAAGGGGGCACACCACTGATTTCAATGGGCCCCTATCTATTGTGCAGGATTAGCGCCAACATTCTGGCACTAATCCTACTCAGGACATCTATAGCGTAAAAAATGTTGATGCTATTGCCCCTACCCTGCGCCCTGGTGTGCTGTATATTAAATACAACACACACATTGTGGCAGCAGGGAGGCGCTAAGGAGCTCAAGAAAAGTGGCGCTGCATTGGCTTCAGCGGCTCTTCTCTTAATTCAGGCCCTAAGTATGGCTGACAGGTTTCTGCAGGGGGCCAGTGAATACTACCATACCTGATGAATGGCATACACACAGCCGATTTTCAGGTCTGATACTACTTGCTGTAGGTTTGCTGGACTATTGAGCCCACATCTCCATGGGAAGACCCACATGAGAGAGGTGAATGGAGTGTAAAACGCTGGCAGAGAGAGAGTATGTAGGGCTAAGAGACAGGGAGAAGGGAATGACAAGGCCCAGTGGGAGGTGCTTGATGGGTGCATCATCCAATAAGGGAAGCTTGGTGAGAGAGTTCTGGTGTGCCCCAGTAAATAAGAGTCATTTGAATCTGAGGCCTGAACTCAACTATGAGCACTTGTTGCTTGCACACGTGAGGATATGGTTATCAAAGGCAATCGATCCCTGTCCGCTACCTCATTCAAGAAGGTCTGAAAAGATGCTGATGGACAGCAAGATCCATATTGTAGCAGTGCCATTAAAGGGAGCCATGCACAAGAACAATATTTCATAAACACAACCGCATTAAAACGTGTAGGTGTACTAATGAATGAAGGTGATAGCAAAGTGCAGTATCCAAAGCGCGAGGCTGTAGCGTGGGCGTGGAAAGGGCCATTAGACAGGAAAGTAAGTTGCTATACCTGTGCGAATTGTCATGAGTGATCTCATCAACACAAAAACAAAAGCATAAGAAAAGGAAAGGAAAGAAATAAAAATAATTGTAACAGTTACACCTAATTGATCTTTAAGTTACCAGGCAAGAGTTAACGTTGTGATATTAGGATGGAAGACATGAGTGCACAAGTCTTTTTTGTACAATTACCAGGTGATCCCACACGAGATTAAGACCAAAGGAAGAGTGGTTACAAGATTATGCAGAAGCAGTAGGGGAGACTTTTTACAGCAAGGCAGAAGTTAGCAATGATAAAGCACTGTTAAGTGGCTAAAGGCCAAAGGGTCCTGAAACACCATCCACTTTTTTCTACATGATCCATGGCATCTCTGGTGCTTCATAATCCATGCTACCAGGGTAACTTCCTGGTACAGGGTGGTCAGGGCATCTAGACTTACAGTCTGCCCTTCAAGAGAGCTTTGTGCTCATTGCTTGCGGTCCTCTGCGCCTCGCCCCATTATGGCTTCCAATCAAAGTGCAAAAAGCTGAGAGCAGAAAAAATCCAGGTGCGGTGAGGAAGAGTTGCACAATATTCTTGCCTCCGGTAGACCATCAAGATCAGGACCATTGTGATGCAGGGAGTTTGTTCTTAGTAGAAGTGAGCAGTGGAGCAGGTGAACAGGGTAATCCATCTAAATGAGTTGTATTTAGATGCAGGATGTGCCTCAGCTCTTTAGTGGAATGGGCCCTTCTGTGTGAGGTCCCCCGATATGTATTTAGGATACAACCATCCTTAGAAATGAGTTGTTTGACCTGTGCTGAAAGACATCTTGCGCCCCTTCTGGGTGGTGACGCCACTCGTGATTCGCTAGGCATCCTGGGCTGAGTCCACCTGCTCTGGAGTTCAGAGAGCCTGCCAGGTATTGAACCACCAGGGATTTGCTTTGTTGTTTCAGTCATGTCCAGAGACGCATAGCCTCCTGACAAAGGGTCCACAACACCGTCCTGTTTGTTGCAGTACCACATTGCAGTGGTGTCCATGAACACCAGCACCAGTCTTCCCTTGATGAAGGGTAGAAAGGATTTCAATGCCAGTAGGATAACCCAGAGCTCCAGTAGGTTGATGTGGAGTCTGTATTCTGCCAGAAACAAGATTCCTCTGATCTCCACCTCTCCTAGATGGCCACCCCCTCCCAGGAGTGACGCATCTGTCACTACTGTGAGATATGGCTGGGGAAGGGCGAGGGTTCTGCCTCTCACCCGATCGTTTTTTGTTAGCCACCACTGCAGATCCTTTGCAGATCACTCTGAGATCTGGACCATGTTGGAGAGATTCCCCTGATGCTGCGACCACTGAAACTTAAGGTCCCACTGCAGAGCGCGTTTATGTCATCTGGCATGTGTCACCAGCAGGATGCAGGGGGCCATGAGTCCCAACAGCCTCAGAGTCAGTCTCCCCGAAGTCCAGGATAGATGCTGAAATATTGGTATCAAAGCTGGAATATCCTGGACTCTCCGCTCGGGAGGATAAGCTTGAAACTGCTCTGATGAAAGAGAGCATCTGAGAGGAAGTCAGGTGGAACTTTGGCATGTTTATAGTGAACCCCAGCGAATGCAGGAGGCTCGCCGTAGTCTGGAGGTGGGAGACGAAAGCCTCAGGGAAGCCGGCTTCAACAGTCAGGTATCGCGATAGGTGAAGACTGGAACCCCTTATATCCGCAGATGAGCTGCAACCACCGCCATCATCTTGGTGAACACCTCTAGGGGCGCAGGTAAGGCCAAAGGGAAGCATGTTGAACTAAACGTGCTCTAAACCCCATGGGTAACATCTGTAGGCAGGGAGGATGGGAATGTGGAAATAAGCATCCTGCAAGTCTAATTCTATAATCCGGTTTCCTGGGTCCAGGGCAGACAAGACCTGAGCCAATGTGAGCATTCTGAATTTCTCTTTCTTGAGGAAGAGATTGAAGGCTCGTAGATCTAAAATAGGGAGAAGACCTTTGTCTTTGTTGGGAATCAGAAAATAGCAAGAATAACAATCACAGCCTACTTCTGGAACCAGAGCCCTCTTTATGGCTCCCTTGGCCAAGAGAACCAAAGGAGAGGGAGTAGGCCCTTCAGACAATCTGCAAAACCCACCTGACTGTGTGACGCCGTGCTTTACCGCAGCGTCCCTCTTTCAAACCGCGGTTGGGCCGCCGCTCCGAATATTGGAGTGCCGGTATCGCCACAGCCCGCGTTTCTGTATATCCTTCTTTGTGGCGTGGCCCAGAAAGCACATTTCGTGCTCCCAGTCGCTCCGCTATTCCAGCCTGCTTCCCTGATATTTTTTTTCCCTTACCTGGGGTGGTGGGGAATCCCCTTCTTTCTTTCTTTTTTCTTCTTCTCTTTCCACTTCGCTTCTTTCCTTGTTCTAGTATCCATGTTGTCTTCTTCTTGGAGTTCTTTTTCCCAGCATGCCTTTTTTTATTTTATACTGCTACTTTTTTACTATTCTTTTCTATTCGGCCTTTCCCAATCCAAGATGGTGTGGTTCTTTCTTCCTGTTTGTCACTTCCTGTCTCCTGGTATATAAGCCTTCAGTTCTATTCTTCCTTGCATTGCAAACACTTCCGCTTGGTGGTGATCCTCGCTCCTGTTTCTTTGTGTTCTTCTCCAGTTCCTATTGCTCTTGGTAGAGATTATTCCATTTATTCCCTTCTTTTTCATTATCTTATTCCTCTCTTTCAGGGGTTTCTGTGTAGAGGTTTTTCCCACATTTTGGATTTTGTTCCTCTGGGACCCCTTCTGGAGGGTACGGTCTGCTTAGGCGTTTCCAGTCAAGCAGCATTGTGGCTACTAGAAAGGGTCGCTCTTATCTTGGTCAGTCTAGAACCAGCAGAAGACCGGTGCTCCTTCAAGTTCTTCAGCCAACAGTGGGAAGCAACGTGCAGACTTTGACAGACTGATGTTATGGACTGCCAGTGGGGCAGATGATGGTAAATCCTGCCACCAACTAGGTGCCAATGGTGGTCATGGGGCAGACTAGGTGGGTTTGGAGGCTGCTGCAGTTGGGGAGGGGGCAGTGGACTGACCAAACCACCGGCCACTGGACCCACAAGGTCTGTGGGTACTGCACCCCTGTACATGCACAGGCCGGGAAGAATGCATGGCACGATGGCTGGGTGGGAATTGCATGACTGGAAGTCCCTTCCATAGCCATGAAAGGAGCTCAAGGTAGATTGAGAGGGGGTGGGGGCCCAAGGACCTGGCAATAGCCTGAGAATCCTTGAAGCACTCAAGCTCTGAGTCTGCCTTGTCTACGAAGAGGCAGATGCCACGAAAGTGCCATTGAAGGGCATGCCCATATGGAAAGCTTGGACATCCCCCCAAAAGCCAGACATTCTCAGCGAGGCGTGGTGCATCAAGGCCACTCTCATGGAAACTGCTCTGTCCAGCGAATCGGTTGTATCAAGTCCCCATCAAATTGTGAACTTTGCTGCATCTCTACCATTGGCAACAGCCTGAGACAATACGGTCTGGGCCTCCTCTGGAACCTGTGGCAGTACCCATGTGGGAATAATGGCCCAAAAGGCATGCAGTGTTTATGGACTGCAATACCAGGCTGACGGAATAAAAGATCTTCTTCCCAAATGAGTCCAGTCTCTTGAATTTCTTATCCTGTGGAATGGTAGGGAAAATGCCTTGGAAAGTTGAGGTTTGGACCACCAATCTCTCAGGGGTAGGGTACTGCATGAGGAATGTTGGGTGCCCAGGTGCGGGCGATGGCCACAGGTCATCGCCTTATTCACAGGTGCCCCTGTGCTGGGTTTGGACCAGGTACCCAAAAGGACATCCTTGTGGTCATCATTGGACGGAAGTTCGGATGTGGAGATTCCCGGATGCAGAATCTCTGTCAAGAGATCAGTCTTGACTGCCACAGAGGGTAGCTCAAGGACTGCATAGGAGTATCCCTCCACCATAGTAATGTTAGTAGAGAAAGCATATCATTATCTGGAGAGGTATCCATTACACTGGTTTCACCCAGATCCTCACACCAGTCCATTTCTTCCTCATAGGGTTGGTATTCTAAAGAGTCCAGTGACTCCTCCCAGTCTTCCCGAGGCCTAGCAAAATGGAATAGGGCTCAGGCTCCAGTCTAGGAGGCAAAGCTCCTACCGGCACGGGGCGATGCCCATCTGCCTCTGTGTCAGATTTGGGGATGACAATGGGGATGGCGCCACTGGTGGCAGGAACGTCAGCATGGGGATATGTGCCGGGGAAAGTTGAGACAGTAATACTGGTGCTCATCCACATCCAGGACTGGACCCTTGGGAGCCTATCAGCACCGAAGCCACTGACACAGAACCTGATTGGGCTGCCTCCAACCCCAAAGGACCTGAAAGCGCACCTACAGGGTTGGACTGCCCAGAATTGAGGTGCATGGCCTCATAGAACCCCTTAAGTTGGGCAAGGGTCACTCCCGTAAAGTCAGGAAGGTGCAGAGCTGGCACAGGCTCAGATTCAGAGGATAGAAGCCTAAAATGCTGATGTTTCCTTGTCGCGTTGGATGACCGACAAGGAGGAGTCGAAGACCACTTCGCCTTCTTACTCTTCTTCTTTAACCTCGACTTACCTGATCGTCCTGAGGACGTGGAATGGGATGAAAATTACTTTGGGGACCCTGACCAGTCCCAGGACCTTCCCCTCTACTGGGACCTTGCCCTGTACGGAGTTGCATGCCGGGCCACCATCAGCTTTAGGGACCACTCCCTCAAAGCCTTTGGATGAATGACCCGGCAATCAAAGCACAACTGTGGGTTATGGTTGTACTCCAAACATGCTAAACAAAGGGGGTGAAGGAGGGTTAAAGGGGAGGGTCTATCCTCCTTGAAGCGTCAGTAAACGTATTTAGAGACCCAACCCAGAAGGGGAAAACTTCCACAGAAAAAACGTTTTTTTGTTAGAAAAACCCTCACCCACCAGGGTTACCCTTTGGTGGCAAGCTTCATCATTGGGTTTCTTCCTGTTCTGCTGCAGATGAGGCGTGCTGCGACCGACTGAATACGTGGGAGCACTGTTGGTATCAACAATGTGGATGCTAGAAAAGGATAGGAGTGGTGGGGCCTCGGTAAGTTAAAAATACCCACCTCTGGATGATATTACTAGCTTAATATGTCTCACAGGGGTGGTATGATTAAGAAGGGGTGTCAGGAGGGTGGGTATATTATGTACCTGTCCTCCTTAGTGGTCTACATGTTTCAGAGTTTACCCCTAAACTCCTCTTCAGGACCAAAGTGATCTCCCTAATATCACTCCTCGTGGGCCTACCACTAGTAGAAGTGCCCTCACTATTTACTGTGGTAAGGTGATATATACCAATCAAATTAAATTAAATACTACCAATCAGTGTCAACGCTCTGCTGGGCAAATCTGTGGAAGAAAAGAGAAGATAGAAGACGTAAATGCATCTCTCAGGGGGGTGGTGTTGTTGTCACCATCACCCAGCCAAATGGCATCAGTAGTTCATACATAAAAATGAATACAAGACGTACTACATATAAGAAACACTACAAAACACTTAAAACATATGAGGCATCTCTAAGAAAACACACGTGGTGCATGCGTGACCTACTTTCAGTGTTTATGCTAATTGCATCATAGGTCCTCCGGGAGGGGTGTGTGCTTATACTGTAGTCACACGCTGTAAAATATACACAAATGAAAATGTGGTGAAGGTCAAGCTCAACAAGCGCGTCCTGACCACTGCAGGTGGTCTAGGGCATACAGAGTACTTACTTCCTCAAAGCGACACTCCAGCCAAAAACCTGTGTGGTAGATGTGATATGAATATAATGGACATAGAAGTGAGCAAAGGTACTTAATTATTCTACACCATGGTATAAAGAAGGGTCACTTTAGGCATAGAGCGGTCTAATATTGACGAAATATAAATCTTGGATATGAAGTGGTAGAATGCCAACAAAAGAGAAGTCTTTTTACACTTGGGTATGCATGTGGTATGTTGAACTTTGGCTATGGAGGTGATGTACCAACTCTTGGAGATATGGGGAGTATTCTATGCTATATCTTTGGACACTAACTAACACTTTGCCACTAAGACTATGTGGTGGTGGTTCTCTTTTCTTCCTGTGTAGTTTCTGGTCTGGATTCAAATTAATATTATAAATATGATATGTATATAACATTTTGGACACCGAACTGACCAAAAGAATATTTTTGTTTGGTTATCTTGGAAAATAATAGGATAAAATGTACATATGTTTTCATTTTTTGTGTAATAATTGTATATATATGTTTGTCATGTATTCATTGTTGCTTGTTGTGATTTTCTCAGACTTGAAGAAGTCCAGTCAGAACGAAACACGTGTCGGCTGATGGCTATTCATTTGTTGTTTTTATGTTTTGTATATATATGTATATGTTTATGTATATAAGAAGATTTATTTTCTTTGTATTAAAATTTATATCTGCATGGACATATTCTTTTTTTGGTTAGTTGTATATCTGTATACAGTATTTTCTGGTCAGACTTATGATTGTTTGTTTCATTTAAGGAAGAAAGAGAATCAAACAAGCGTTTTAGGGAAATTTATCATGATACGTTACGTGGTCTCTTCAAAATATTTGATTATCTCTTAAGTAGAGATACTGTTCTGTTTGGTGTGCCCCATTGGCTTGTTTTTGTAGTATTAGAACGGGTTTATTCAAAAACCCGGTTCCACACATCAGGGCAACAATGTGTTTCAATGTATGAGCACCCATAAGCTTCTTCTTACACAATTAGAATGTGCATTGATTTCAACTAATGAGTTGCCAGTTGTTTTTGATTAAAAACCTACTCCTCACCTCACCGTGGCCCGAATAACACCGCAATCCCCGTAGGGATCCGGTATTTGTAATGGAGAACTGCTCAGGCGTCCAGACTTGTCGGCACG